>NC_138830.1:43516164-43851164 GCF_965183815.1 Platalea leucorodia
TCTTTGATGAGCCGTTACCTTCTGAACTCAGAAGTGCTAAAGAACTTGAACCTTAAAGATCCAAAATGAAAAAACATATTCTTAGGGAGAAAAGAAAAACCTAATAACTGATTATTTTAAGCCCCCCCCAATTTGGAGTTTCTTTTAATAGATTTTGAATACTAGTACCAGCAAAGCAAAATTCAAACCAAGATAGTAATGCTAGATGTGACCATATGCCATGTTGAGACCTAAGAAATATCTTAGGTTTTAGAGGGGATTTTCAGTCCCCTCAGTTCCACAGTATTAAGTCCTACAGTTGAAAGAAACTCCCTCAAACATCAGTAAGTTTTTTAATGTGCATTTTTATTAAGCAGTTTTTCTCAAATTGTGCAATGTAGTGTTCCTTTTTTCACTCTATAACTTCAATGATCTTTTTCTTTAAATTTTCTATCACAGTCTTAGATTTATCAAAAAGGAACCCAGCGTGGCCTTGGTCAACTTTCAAAGCTGCTTGCAAATTGGAGGCATGAAATTAAGCCAATAATATACATAAGTTTGTCTATTTAAAATAATGCTCTCACTCATGGCTATTTTCTTTTAACATCATATTCCAGCTCTCATTCTATTTCTTCGTGCCCCCATTCTTCTTAATATTGGGACAGGCACATTCTTTGAGTTAAAAGATTGCTTTACCTTGGAATCTTCTTTCCTGGTGTGAAATCACTTGAGTTGTCCATCAAGTTTCTCTGCCAGTCAATGAGTGTATTACTGCTAACAGTCTGTGTCTTGCAAATTAAAAACGCACTGAGATCATAAACTTCCTTTTTACTCTGATAATTCTCAGATTACTGATTATTCTCAGATAATATTAAAATAATTTAATGGGAACTTTTACGAAGTGAAAAGATGTGATCTTATTCAATATTTTCATTTAGAGGAAATCTGTATAAAAAGGTTATGAAAGGTTATGAGAGGATGATCAACTCTTACTAATGTTTCTCTAAGTCTCTCAAGCCTGACTTCGGTTAGTGAGGTTTCCTCATTGCTTCTACAGAGAAGCATGGCCATGCTTCTTGGTTAGTCTAGAAAGCCAGCTTCAAAAACAGTGTAGTGAAATTCAGTTGTGTGCACGTACTCATTAAGTCAGTATCTGGTACACTGCAGGTGCCATAGACGTGCCAAATTAATATTAGATAATTTAAACTTAATTGCACTGTCAGCGCACACTGTTTTGCAGCCAATTGATGCTTGTCTCCTACACTTTAAAACAGAGGCTTGGTGTTCTTTCCACCTCTGTTTTTCCTGTTTTGCACAGCTAAATGTGTATGTTAGTACAGTGGTATGTGATTAAAATAAATGATAGCATGATATTTGAGAGAAAAGTAATTGTCTCTAAGATGTCAATAAAATTAAAAGACATCCTTCCCATTCTAGTTTTTCTTAAGCTCAGGATTTCCTATGTTCTTTCAGCAGTGCTTTTAATGGGCTTTGAGTTCATCATGTTATTGCATTGAAGATAATCTCCACATGGTGAAGGTGCTGCCAGCCCTACCAGAAGGGCATTGCTATTCCTTAGGAGCTTGGAGATTTTGAACAGAGTAGTAGCCAATGAATTTTAGGAATTACAAACGTAGTTAAGTCCCTGTTTCCAAAATTACGAACTTTTTCACAATTAAGAATATTGTTTGCAGTCTATTGTAATTTTTGAGGCTATTATCAGAGCACATACTGTCTCTGTCAAAATGCATCCTCCTGGGAACAGTGTATTAAATGAAGGTGAAAATGAGTACCTTCAGTGTGAATGCACTGGAATTAAATTCATAACATATTACTACGACTGTAAAGATATTGCTAAAGAAGTTTTTATCATTTTATATTTGAGGGGTATTTAAAAACGTATAATTGAACCAACAACCATGGCATGATTTTAGGAATGTGTGATAACCAAAGGTCTGATTGCATTCATCCAAAAGGATTCTACCCAAATCCCTGAAGGCCTAATGAATTAACGTCTGCCCAAATCATGTTATAATGAGCCATAATTTATTTATAATGTTTTTTGTGGGAAGGGAAACCTCTTTGAACTTTGGCTTTTTGTACCAATATTTAGAAAAGTGCTCTTTTTTATTGCTGCTGCGCTTGCCATAGTTATCTTCTGTTTCATTCATTTCTTCTGTAGTGTCAACTTGTTGATATTAGTGTTAACTTGTTGATATTAGTGAGCTATTATTAGTGAGCTATTCATATTCTGAATATTAAATATCTGTAGGCTGTTCCTAAGTTTTTACTCTCCTGTGAAGACAAAGGCACTCTTGGCATGAGCCAAAGCTCTTTTGAAATCACCAGGGAAGTTCCTACTGCTGTTGGTGGGCACTGGCTCCTTTACGTGGTGTTTAGTGAGTCCATTTAATAGAGTTGTTGGCTGAACTGAAGTCATCCCTCTATCAGAGAGACAGAAGGAAAAGACTAGAGGCCAGGGTGGTATTGCCCACCAAATGCAGCTGGGAGATGCCTCAGAGTAAGATCCCATCAAGGTGAGAGTGTCCGCAGAGCTCTCTGCATTGTGCTTCTGGGTATCAGCAGCCTTGCCAGGTGGGAGGGAGGTGGCACATGGAATCCAAAATGACCTACATTGCAAAGACTTCAAACAGGACAAGGAAAAAAAAATAAAAAACACAAACAAAAAAACAACACCCAAAAAAGACATTTTAAAGTGCTGCTCTGTACGCACACATTCATGTGCTTAATTTTACACTAAACGAGCAGCTCCATGCAGGCTTGAGGGCTGAAATGGGTGAAGAGTTTGGCCTGGCCTCACTGTGCAGCTGAAAATACTTTAGGCTGAATACTGTCTATTTCTCAGGATAAACCCCAAATTTTAAAGTTTTGCTGTAGTTTCATGCTGTTTTATTTTAATCAGTAAAGGTGAACAGTATTACGACACTCCATACACACATATTTTTTCAGCATGTAGAATCTCCCCCTATAATGGTGGTACCTGAAAACACATTTCTTTGGCAGGCAGTGAAAATCATGGCTAAAAAGAGTACTTCAAAACACTTACTGAACGGTCATTAATCTCCCTTAGACCATGCTTTGTAACAGAGCTGTAATTTCACAATCCAATCACAATATTAAAATGAAGTTTGGAAACCACAGTATTGCCATGTGGAATGTCAGAATGGTAAAAGAAAGAATGCTATGGTGAGAGCTGAGAATTATCCCAGCTTTCTCAGTTTGGATCCAACTAAATCTATCAAGATAAGTGACAGGTGATTTATACTAACAAGGAATTGTCTGAGAGGAAAAGAGAACTGAAAGAGAATTGAATTGAGATAGACATGAGTGAGGAGAATGAGACAATTGAATTTCTCAGATGTGTCTAAGCATGTCATTGTATAGACAACAGCTGAGGGAGCAAAAAGAAATCACTGATCAAGCAGAGAGGCAACTACCAAACAGTAACTGGAAAAAACTGTGGAGAAACTAATTTAAGTATTCTGGACAAATCCAGATAATGCGGAATGTACCTTAACACTAATTTATTTCACTGACTGCCCTAAAATGTCACTTGTGTATTTACTAAAAACACTTATCATCGTACTTTGAAATCACAGCTAATAAAAACATGGCTGAGGCATACCAGCAGCTGATGTAAGAGGAGCACGGCTGGCAGAGGAGGGTGGAAGCCTGCCGGTGCCTCCGAGGCAGCACGGTGAGCAGGGCAGGCAGCCTGTAGGGTCCTCTGCAACACCTTGCTCACGCTTTGGTGCTGCTGTATGGTCTCACTGCAGCCACGCAGCTCAGCAGGTCTCTGCTAACTTCTGTTGCTGGCAAAGGAGGTTTTGTTCCAAGAAACACTCTGCTGAGCTAATGATTCAAGTCTAAGCACAGCACATGCAGCTTTTCAGGACTGGCTTGTTGCAAGGCTCAAGTGAGTCCTGCAAGGGGGTGAGAAGCAGAGCAAAGAAGGGAGCTCACATAGGCAAACTGCCTACAAGATGCTTCTGCTCCTCAGCTGCTTGGGTAGCTGGAGGCAAGGGGCTGTGTTACTGGGAGGCAACATGTCATGGGGTGAAAGGAGAGGTATGTAGGGAGAAGGAGACCAGACCACCTGCCTGTTGGCAGTGGGGAGATGAGAGAGTCAAGGGAATTGGCTAATTGCTGGGTGAGATGCAGGAGGGCTGTAGGGAGCTGTCAGCTGAACTACACAGATGTCAGTGACTTTAGGGATGTTTGTCAACCTGAAATGCATTAGGAAGGCAGATTTAACTATGAGATTTGCTTAGGTTTTCACACTTTATGAAAAGCAATGAATATTCTGCTTGTTGAGAGGTTAAATATAAAAGCTTATACTGGTGCAGCTGCCATTTATTCTGTTGCAGAGTACCTTTCTTTTTTTGTGCTGATTTTTGATATGAAAAATTCATTATTTCAGACCAACTGCTCCTTTTTTCCTCCTTTATCGTTTTTCAAATAATCTTTGAAATTCTAGAATAAAAAGCTGGAAAGAAGTGTCAGAGCAGAACAGATCCAGTTCATACACTTTGGTTCCAGCATTGCATAATTAGATCTTCTGCAAACTTAATTAAATCTTCTTTTAGTGCTGTTCAGACCTGTCTACAGCTTTCCATTTGGTTATATAATAAACCTGTATCGCTGTTTAATTACATCAGCTATGTTTGTTGGCTGAGCTGACATCAGGTTTCTTACTTGAAGACGCAGCATTTAAGAGAGAGCAAGCATTTATTCTCATTTTCTTCGCTGCGTGCTTTGATGTGTGTACTGTTCACCTGTGCTCATCTGTTCAGTGTTTCTAGGTAATTATTGCAATTTAAGACCCATTTAATTATAACTTGTTACATTTATTTTAATAATAAGTCCAAAGAGTATATATTTCTCCAGTCTGTACGATTAATTCTTTTTATGGTAAGAAGGGAAATTCTCTTTTCAGTAATGATGGTTACATTCTGGTAATTTACGTAGTCTAATTGGAATATTTCTTGTCGCAGTCCTTAAAAATAACTTTTTGGGTGCATTGCCAGTGCATTCTAATGCCACTTACTCATAGAATTTGTCTTATTGATGCCACTCTTCTGTGACTCTATGAGTAATAAAATTCTGACTGTCATTCTATAGATCCTGTTAAATGTTAAAATCATCTGGGAATGTCTTAATCGATTAGTCTTATGCAAACATTTGATGCAGAATGATAGCAGTAAATTCCACCTTCAGCTGATGCTTTAACTACTAATGCTTTAGCCCTTATGAAAACATTCTGAATTTTTTTAAATATTTAAGACGATTATGAGGAAAGCTGACAGGTTTAGGGCCTAGAAGTTGGTGCAAGTATGTATTTAACATGCATACTTAGCAAGTTTGTAAAAGAAACAGCAGTAGTAGATATGCAGTTTGTACCCTTATGCATTGGTTATTGTAGCAGCGTATGTTTTGCATGTTTAAAAGGAAGAGAAATTCATTTGCTGCCTGGGTAGTTGCCATTTTATGTTTACATGTAGTTTACAGTGAAGAAAATGCTTTTTTTTTTTTTTTTTTTTTTTCTCTCTGGAAGAGCTGGCTATTTTATATCCATTTGCAGTTTGTGTGTTATCTGCTGAAGCTGGGACGCAGTAAATGCTGCATATAAAGTGTAGTGTCTGTGCTGAACTGTCATAAATACTCAGATTCTGACATTTTCCAAAGATTTTGCAGCTTAACTGAAGCAGAGCAAGAAACAACTTATTTCACACTCAGAAGGTCCCCAAAAGATTGTTGTCTTTTGAGGCTAATAATTAATTAAGCAAGGTAAGCATCTCCCAGATTCCCATCCAGAGGGGCTGGAGGTGGTGTCCGGGCAGCGAGATGCCAGGCAGCATGGAGAGAAGCGCAGCTGGAGTCTGCCCGTGGGCAGCAAGGCTGAAAAGCTGAGAGGAGGCTGGGCACCATGGGCATGGGGCAGAGAGAGAGGCTGGGCACCATGGGCATGGGGCAGAGAGAGAGGCTGGGCCCTGCGGTGGCAGGAAAGCAGGGGAGGCATACGGTTTCCTTACGCTGTTTGTCCCACCTTTACAATGGATGCCCCTGAACAAAGGGGTACTGTATGTTCACAGCTGGTCTATATTTGGGTTCATGTGGTCATTCCTATAGCAGATTTTCTGGGGGTTGGTTGGTTTGTTTATTTTTGAGGGATCTCACTGAAAGCATTTCATTGCTCCAGGTATCCTCTAGTCACTGATGACCCTTATCTGCTTTTCCTTTAGAAGTGTCCTTCACAGGACACTGATTGTAAGACACACAATTTTCCTTTTATAGAATATAGGCTGTCTTTTCCCCAGTAGGTCATCTTTACCAGTGTGTTCACCAGCTCTGGGCTAGGAGTGGAAGTGGGAGCCCACATGCTGGCTCTGCCCCAGTGCACTCCTTCATACCCATCACAGACCTGCCACTGGCAGGTCCTTGGGGACAGAAGTGGTTCAGTGGGAGTCCAGAGCATCCCCACTTACTGCCTGTGCCATTGCGTTCCCTCAGCAGTGCTGAGCCTGGCTTTGTTTCTGCCCAGAGCCAAATGGGATGAGCAAACTGAAGAACAAAGTTTTCAAATTTTAAGGCAGTTTTTATAGATTTTGCTGTAAACATATAGAACAAAACTAAGCAGCTTTAAGAGTGGAACATAAAAATATCAAGAACAGAGAGTTTCAGTGCCCATGATCCTAGTACTGCTTGCTAGAAGACCAGCTATTGTATTTGCCTTTGCTATTCTTTTTTTCCCCTCCCCTTTCTCCCTATTTTCAACCAAAAGTATAATCCACTTCAAATCAAGAACAGATCCCATAGAGCACTACTAAGTCTGTAGCTGCCTGTGCTGATCTCTGACCTGAGAAGCCGTGTGGGGTGAGAGGCTCTCGTCTCCTTCTGCGTGGAGGCAGTCACGGAAGAGGTGTGCTGCCCAGGACAGATGGGATGTGCTAGTGCCAAACCTGAAATGCCCCTTCAAAAGTAGCAGCATCTGCTGGAGTCATCATGATTTATTTTTTTCAAACTTGAAAAGTTGCTTCCTGTGAGTGCAGTCCTGTTTCACTCAAGAAGGGCCCTACAGCATCTTACCTGTGTTTCACCTGGCTCTGCCTCAGTCTGTGACAAAATTAGAGACTGTAGGTTGAAATTATAGCCCCAAATAATCTGCAGACAACAAAAGGGATTCCCCTATATAACTGCATACCGTTGGTATTGAAACTTTGAATCATCTTGATTCAAAAAGAATTTGAATCACCTTGTAGCTCTATTTTCTAGTCTTACTTAATATTGTCTGCTGGAGAAAATACTAGGAAGCCCTGATAATACACACGCATACATGTATCTTGAGCAAAGATCAAGGTAACTATCTAGTATTCAGCTGGTAATTATTCAAGCCTTAGGACACCATTTTCTTGAAAATACACACAAGGGAGAAATGAAAAATAACCATAATAAATTATTCATTTCAAGGAAATTAATATGCTAGCTGCAAAAATAATCACTCTGAAATGCAAATATGGCTAGAATGGTTTAGCTGGTTAGATATGCTGTGTTGATAATAAATATTTATGGAAGTATAGGTTGTCATAAAAGTTAGCTTTGGATACACAGCTTCTCCCACTTTAATTCTACATGAATTTGGTAAATACAAATTGTGCTATTTCCTACAAACATTTCTAGACTCTAATTTTATTTTTATTTTGACCTGAATGCTTGTTCTGTTTATATTTGTAATTCTCCAAGGTATAACTAGTGTTTCATCTGCTATACAAATAGACAATTTGCTTATTGCTGAGAAGGAAGCCTTTAAATATTTAACAAAATCATGTTATGATTGCAGAAATAACAGGAAAAATTCTGGAAATCAAAATGCTGACTAAATAAAGTTTGTGTTTTTAAGGAACGTGTGATGAATTAAAACTTTGTCTCACATGTACGTGTTTTGAGTATAATGGTCCTTTGGACTTCATTTATGCACAGCCTACAGGTAAAGCAAGTCACTCTATTATTTTAATTTTTCCCGTTCTCAACTACTCTTCCATGTTTAACGTGCTTGCCATTAAAGACTTGCATTTCAAAACCATCCAGGCAATTATCTTTGACAAATTTTAAAATGAAAAATACTTACTTAGGAAAAGTTACCAACATTTCTAATGACTGTAATCGATTGTAATGTTTAATGTTGGAAATTCAGTATTGGAAATCTAATGTTAAATGGTTTGGATTGGATTGGATTGACTTCAGATGAAAGAAGTGTTTGCTTCACCAAACAGATACAAACTCTTCTATGTGTAGACATGTGCAGTTTTACTTCAGTCGGGAAAAGTGAAGTAGATTTATTTGTGCAAACGTATTCCACACCTGCTATATTATATAACTCTAATAATCTTCTTCTGGTGGGAGATGCTAGTGGGTATCACAGTGTGGCTCCTCTCAGTTTCTGGAGGAACTCTGTGCCGCTGGGTATACAGCAGTTGTGCAGCGGAGCCCTTCAAACATGCCACGTTGTGGTCCTTGCCTCAACAGAGATAACAGCAGCGAGATCTTTTTAAGATAAACTAGATACTGTAAAACCTAAGGATAACCTTATTTGCTTCATTGGTAGTTGAAGAACCTACTATTGGATGGTAGTTTTATAGATGGTTATCATCTAAGTAACAAACTAGCTGATAATAATTAATTTGATCAATATTCTTTGGGAAAAGTGTTCACTGATCTTTATTTGTTTGAATTCTGGCTATTAGGAATAATAGGAAAACTGTTAAAATGTGTTTCAAGTTCTGGGCTCTTCAGTTTCAGTGATACCAAGAAAAAAAAAAAGGAAATGTGTAGGTTGAGTATTTAAGGTGAAGATGAATTAACTTAGGAATTGCTGTATAATGTTATTCCATAGAAAGCTTCTTTTCCTAGCAGCAAGTATTTAGTGATACTCACAATAAGGTTATATGGGAAATATTTTGGTCTATTGGGTACCTTGGTTTTAGTCTCCTAAATGCTTGCATTCAGAACCTTGTGTTCTAAATTCACAAATGTCTCTCTCAACAGTGGCAGAAGATTCCCCCTCCAGACCATAAAAAATAAAGCCAGAAAAGGGAAATTGCTCACAGCGGTGCTCTCAGAACTTGATCTTTTAGCAGTTCACCTGTGGATCTGTTTAATTTCTTGGCACAGGACTCGTTAAGGGACTCTGGGTGATGCATCATTCATTACCGTAGGAATCACGGTCACCCAAAGAGCACCTGAAGTGCTTATGGAGTTGAGTGCATTAACAATTAATCTGACTGAAAGCAAACCAAATATTTCTTTTATTGCATAAGAAAGAGTCCTATATCTTTATAAATCTTCAGCTCAGGACAAGGAACCTTATTCAGTAATTCCTGTGTTAAACTCCTATGAGCTTCAATTATGATAGTCATCCAAGTCACTGTTTCTCCAGCTGTGGGGTGCCATAGCACTTCTTGAAGACTACAGAAGCATGTCAAAGGAACTGTAAAGTGGTAGAAAAAGCTTTAAACTGTTCAAAATAGTCTACCAACTATCTCAGACTTTGCAAGCAGATAGAAACAGAGAGCCAAAAGGGGGGTTGTCTTTTCAGTAAGTCTGAGAAATACTGATGGAAGGATTCTTAAGCAGCTCCATTCCTCTTTATATTCAGATTGTTAAACAAGTGTATTTGAACTTCTTTCTGTGCATGGAAAAACACAGAGGGAGTCTGCTGGCTATTTCTATTCTAATTTGAAAAAGTATAGTATATCAGGGGAATATGTGGGAAAGTAATATTATGAAAGCGTGTAATCTATTTTTAGCTAACCTTTAATGTACTGTAGTATGTGAAAATGAGTGAAAAAGTAATAGCAGCAGTCTCTGAATCACTTTAACATCAACACTGACTTGCATGCTTTGAAACTGCACATTCTACCTCTGCCTCGTCCACATTCTGCCTCTTTCCTTGTCTGTAGCTGTAATAAATGCCTGCATAATACCTATTGATGCAGAGGATGGTACTGCCACTTTTACCTTTCAGTAATGTTCCCTTTCAAGCTGTGCTTTTATGCTGATCCTTTGCTTTGCCAAAATTCCTTCATTTGGTATATTTTATATGCAAGATGCCAAATACTTGCCATTTTCCATGTGTTTCATTTACGTGGCCTTATTCCATTTTGTTCTTGCAGGTAAAGGATACTGTAAATTACTGGGGGTGCAGGGGATAACTGATGTTCGTGAAATGCAAAATTTAGGCTTCCTTGGCTTTGTTTTGAATTACTGTTTTTCTTTTTAATTATATTTGTGGCAGACTTCTAGTTAAAATGAATACTCTTTTTTTTCTTATTTTGTGACAATCTCAGTGATTACTTTTCTGGGTTTGCACTTTGTCTGGAAAGTCCTGCATTTGGGTTTCTTTCCTCTGTTCATGCAACCTCTCTCACTGCTGCCTTCACATGTTTCTGGAGTTCCTGGCTCTGTCAGTGATAAATTCCTACCTAGGATGGGTTTGTTTCTGTCTCCTCTGGCTCATTCAGTGTCTTTTGTATTGGGAACAGGAGACAAAGAATAAGAACTGCGTCTGGTATTGAGAAGACAGAAAGCTGCAGTTAGGTACAGTTAGCCTTTAAAAAAAAAACGGGGTGGCGGAGCAGGGGGAGAAGCAAGAGAGAGGAATTACTCTGGAAAGCCTCACAGATTGTACATCTGCCCTGTAATTCAAACTGGGATTTAACACGAAAGTAGTGAAGTTGATTTTGTAACTTAATAGTGGCAGAATAATCTCCCTTTTCCAGTGGCATGTGTCTTTGAAACCCTTCCTCACTAACCACCCTCTCACCCTCAGATGTTTGAATGCTGCTTACTGTACTTGCCAAATATAAAATTAAACACCTGCATGGTTGTTATGCACAGCTGTACCCATCTGCTGAGCATGCCACTTGCCATTTGCTTTGATTAAGAGCAGGTTAAGAGAGGCTTTAATTAAAGAAAGTCTGTAACACAGTTAAGCATCCACCTCTTCAGCCTCTTTCCTTGATTATACTTTTTTCTGCTTTTCTCCTTGCAAAAGGCAAGGTACTGGCTCCAGAAGGGATGCAATTGCAATTTAATAATAACAATAGATAATGGTTTTCCAGCTTAAATATAGAGCATCTAGATGGCATGCTTAGACTGACACATCGGCTGTGATTTTGTGAACCAGTGGTTCTTCCTGAAAGTGTGGTATGGGGCTAATAAACTGCTCTTGACAGACAGACACTGTTTGCTAGTTGTAGTGCCATCATGTAGCATGGTCATATTGTGCTGTTCCTATGTACAAAGACAGTAGTTTTCTTGAAACTGTGGTTATGTGTTATTAGGACAGGAAATGCATTAAGAAGTATTCCAGGGAAAGGCACATAAGCCAAGAAAAGATTTCATAGAACTGTGTCATAACGGGGACATTTCCGTGGATGCAAGACAACCCAATAGTTACCCCTGCTATATAATAAACATTAGAGCATCCAATCAGTATGTGCTCGAGTCACAAACTTTCTTCCTTCAAATTGCTGTGACTCAGTAAATTTGCATGTTAATGAAAATTAGCTATATTGAAGTAAACAGTGATAAAATGCATGCAATAATTACTATGTACAGTTAATACAGATATTCTTTCTGTAGTACCCTTAGCCTGATTGCAGTTGCTACCCTTGGTCTGTAGTTTGCATAAGAGGAGTAATCAATGATACATTTAAACAAAGACAAAACATATCTTATGTGTGCATATGATTATGAAACTCGGTGTGGGATCTGGGGGCATGTGGTCTAGCTTGCTGTTAAAATCCTGAATTTTACGAGCAAAGGAAAAGAGAATGACAACTAGTTAGTGATGTTAATCTTCAGGTGTTTCTGGTTGGTTCTCAGTGGTCCTCCTTCTTGAAGGGAAGCCCAGAGAACCTCTTTGGAGTGCAACTGTGAAACTTATAAGCACTACTACTACTATGCACTTCCTCTATTATTCCCAAAAATGTATAATAAATGTATCTGGATTGCACCAGAAAATTGCTGATAAGTAGTCATGGGTGAAATTAATTCATGTGTTATTTTGCTTGTTTGGGAAATATTAGGGAACATCTTCAGTTAGAAGGTATGTCCAGAATAATTTGCTGGCTTTTTCAGAGCTGCTCATCCAGTTTTCCAAAGGCAATAAAATGGTATAAAGAACTCCAGGAGAGCACTTAAACAAAACAAGGCTAAAGCTTTGCACTGAAAGAGTACTCAGAAAAAAAGATAACAATGTATTAATAGAACAAACCTTACTAGGATTAGAGAGTAAAGACAGACTTACTTTTCAGTTGAATGGCAGCCAATTTTTGAATTAATGTCATGTTAAGAGAATATGTAGCTTTACATTTTAAATGTATTGATTTTTAGCTCTTTGTCTTTTGACATTTATTTTCCAACTTAGCTTGAGTGTGTTCTGAATCTTTTTATTTCTTTTCCTCACACGTGTTCATATACAGACCTAGAAGACAAAAGCTAGCAGTGGAAGTAGGAAAGAACAGGTTTTGAAAGAATCTTTCTGTAAAACATAGGCAATATGTTGAGACTTCTAGCATTTTTATATTTTTAAAAATTTTATCTAGCCACTTCTTGTCCAGAAGTTTGAGACTTATTTTGGATGTGTGAGAGAGCACTTTGTTCAAATCCTGCAATAAGCATTATAAAGAATGTTAAAATTGTGTATATGCATTATCTATTGAGTTTGTAAATGATCCTTTCCTCAGTAAATCTTGATAGCTTCCTAGAATTTCAAATTGAGTTAATGCTGTAATGAATTCTGTCCTTCTGACCCTCTCAGCCTACTGAAATAGTGTTTTTTGAATGCATAATGTTTTTATTAATATTGATTGGCATTTAGGAACATGTAGCTTTGTCAAGACTCAAACAAAAATCCTATTTCACATCAAAATGAAACGTGGACTACTTTTTTCCTCACTATTCATTTATCTCTGTTTTGGGAACTTGCTAAGACAAGGAATAGACAGGTTCAAGTGTCCATGCTGAACAACACAAAAGGGGGGTGTGGGTGGGGAGGGTGGTGTTTGATCTCAGGTATCTTATCTTAGTAAGCACAGGGAACTTGTGAGTATTATGAGATCTCATTCTGACCAAACTTTTTATCCCAGACATAAAAATATTTCTATGTGAGAGGATCAAAATTGATGGTCTTGTAAGGATTCAGTTTTGATGAATCTGCCTTTTCCAATTAAAAGAAACCGTTTTGCCACAAGCTTCTAGGCTGGTATTGGGAAAGATTCAGCCATGCATGAGAGGAGCTAGATGAACGAGCATGTTCCCTCTGGCAGCATCTCAGAGGTGCCACGAGATGTTGCTGAGCAGCAAATTCAGTGCTGCATTGGGTGTTCAGCAGGAGCACTGTGGAAACACTTCCATTACCTGTGGTGCCCAGAGGGTTGCGTGGCACAGCAGGAAGCCTGGGTGTATGGTTCCCTGGCTGGAAATATGAAACAAGGGTCCAAAATCCTGCGGGAACATTTCATATTGCTGTTTGCTAGTTTCTTGGTTGCCTTCCTGAAAAGAAAAGCTGACCTCTAAGTGGTAACTTGGTCTCTAGCCTGAAGAAGAGACTCCTTAGAGCTAGGCAGGCTGTGGTTCCTTTCAGGAAGAACATTAGGTCTCCCTTCTTCAAGGCAAATGACGATGGTCTTCATCACTGCTTAGCACTTGAAAACTTCAGTTTTCTCAATAATCTGGAGAAAAACATCCACTACAAATGGCTACATATATCAACAAAACAATTTATTAAAAAATGACATTAGAATATCAATCAAGATGACAAGTTTTACAAAGCTGACCTTTGTAAGCGAGAGAGAACAGGGTGAAAGTCACTTTGCATTCTGAGTAATACCGGTAAACTGCAGTGCAGATACTTCAGCCACTTTGACAGTGTGGGCACAAATGATATGTGGTGTGATTTAGATGATAACAAGAAAAGTCTGTCTGTTATTTCTATCCGGCCTTAAAGCTCTATAGACTGACCTCAGAATTGAGGTTAAAGAAGAACCTCTAATGTTAGCACCTAATAATATTGTGATGTTACTGTGTTTTTTGAAATCACATTGCAAGTTTATATCACTTTATAGTGATTTCGTATTGATTTAGCATCAGAGGTTATCAACATAGAATTATAGGAAAAACCCAAAGGTTATGTCCTTTCAACAAGCCAGAGTCTGAATTTGCTTCTTTATCTTACTCTCATCCACTAGCAAAATCTTGCCCTAGATTTTTGCTGGTTTAAATGCTTTCAAAAATAATGTTGTGAAATGGTCCAGATTAGGGAAGGAATCTGTCTAGAATTTATAGTAATGTTGCAATAGGAAACTGCCTAGCAATAGCAAGTTAATTAGACTGTGCCCAAAGCTGGTACAACTGATGAGGTGAAACTAGAAGCTGCAGCTGAGTTTATGCAATTCATCATCGGTTAACACAATTGTTCTGTGCTGCAAATAGCATCACTCAGTGGTCCAGAGCTATGCTTAGCTGCCTGAATTAGGCTGGCTTGAACACATGGTTACGGGAAGGAACAGTTCAGCAAAGACAAGCTCCAGAAGGAGAGTCTTTAGGGTTTAGCCCAGTCCTTGTACCTCCTATACTATGTTTCGCAATTGATGCTTTCTAACCCAAAACAATTTTTTTCTTTTGACTGATAATATACTATCCAAAAATGAACTATACACAACCCCCTTACCTACTTCTCTGTGTTTTGCTGTGATTTGCCAAAATTATTTTGAAATTCGATTTTTCCTGGGAAGTCTATTAATAGAGAAAGCAAGCAGACTTAACAGCATATATGTCCTCTAGCAAAACAAACCCCTATGTCTTTAATATAGGAGGAGGAAAAGAAAACAGGTATGTGGGGACAACAATAAGACTGAAACTTTTATTCCAAGTGCATTATGCCTTGGTACTGTGGTTCAGCTAATTGTCCAAGGCTCTGTAAACATTCTGCTGTTTGTTTTCTGAGATCTGCAGGTCAATGATTGTCTGATATCTTCATCTGGCTTGCTGTGAATAGTCTTAATTGTGTTTAAAGTGTTAACTGTCTCTGATAGATAGTTATTTTACAAGCCACCAAAGAATTGATGTCTGTTGTGAAGTGGATGCAGCAGGAATGCAACAAATGCCATCAGCTGTGTCCTGGATAGAAGAGAAGCACAAAATTCAGTGATGTATTTCTCTGACACTTTCACTGCTTTTGTTCTTTAAGGCTTTTGTCATTCCTGCTCCATTTGGGGAGATCTAGTCCCATTAACTCTAGGCCAAACTGATGATGTATCAACTGTAACTATATCTGCTGAGGTTTTTCTTTTCCTTATGGGCCAGGTTTTTTTAATGTGGTGTTGTAGATCAGTAGATGGTCTAGATGATTTGTGGGTTTTTCAGGTTTTTAGTACTTCACTTCAATAAATAAAGAGCTTGTCCATGTTTTTTGATGGTACTAAAGGAATATGTCTTTGGGGAAGAATAAGCTGATATATTAGTAAGGTGAGAAAGACCGCCATAACACACAGAATATTCATCAGTAGCAACAGGTCCTGTGCAAGAGTTAACCCTATATTCATAGAATCCAAGTTGCAGAGGAATGAACTTTTCATTATTTGTGTTTGAGTGTCCACCCCAGAATGCAATCCTGGTATTCAAATCCATGTTTCTTTCACTTGATATTTCTTAGCAAGCATTTATTTATGCTAAATTGAAGTCATATGGCACTGTGCTAAAATGATATTCCATTTTACACCATACACTAAAAGGAACTTTTCATTAACCTTTGGTTAATGATGAGATGCCTGTGATACTTCATTACACTTCATATATTTGAGCAGACAACTGGCACAGGAGGGGATTACACGTATGTCATGAACTTGGTTATGTTGTTTCATCTAAATGAAAATGAAATCAAGGGAAAACATGTTGTTTTTCTGAAGTAAAATGAAAAGAAAGAAAAGTCCTAGTGACAAATATATAGCAATGCATAAGTTGCAAAATGGAAAAGGTGGTTCATGAGGAAGTTTGTTGGTTAGCTGTTTGGAGTTATTTTAGAGAAATGGATAAATAAGTACCCATGTACTGAAGGATTCAAATCCAGTTGTCCACAACCATCTCCCAGTCTGTTTCTAGCCTGCCATGGTCTGAGTGCAGAATAATAGCATTTCTTTCACAGAAACACAACTTCATTGACAGACAAAGTTTCCTGTGAGAGGCTTTTCTTCAAAATCAACCCCAACGTAAGCAGGAAGGGGGGGAGAGCAGGGGAAATGGTGCAGCCAGGAGCTGGGCATGCTGTGGCATGGCAGTCTTTCACTGTCTGTGACCTGATGGTAAATGCTGCCAACTGCCTGGTGGTGCTTTGTCACCAGCACCGCCCATGTTCATGCACAGGAATGAAGGTGAACTCCATTTATTTGTCACTCCACTGCTGTCAGCTCTTTTCTGTTGACCTGCTAGAGCCTGTGTTACTGCTACACCTCATATTGTGAGACGCTAAGTGAAGGCTCACTAGAACAAGAACAGATTCAGTTTGTTGGTGTTATATGCCCGTTTTTTGCTGCCTGCATCTCATTCAGTCAAGGTTTGCTTCAGAAAGTATTTGGAGCTGACATAAATATAGGTGCAGAATTTCAAACTCAGTTTTAATATATAAAATTAGATGTGATGTTATGCTGAGAAAAATGCCATCAGTGTTTTTTCAATAAACAAATAATGTCTGTTCCCCTGCCCAGTGCAAAGACACAGTGTCAATAGAAACAATTACTTTGTTGTAATTTAATTTGAAAAACTACTTGCAGAGAAATGGGCAAGCAGTTTAGCAAGATTGATGTAAATGGTGGTTTATTTAGGATAGATACGGATCCAGCCTAAAAACAGAAGGCTTCTCCTGTGCATTTGAGTCCTATGTATAAGTTGAGAAAGATTTGAATTAAGGAAAGTAAGGTTTATTTTTATAAAGCATCTTTATTTATAAAGCCTGCAATTAAGGTAAAATAGGACCTGGATCCAAAAATAGTCATAGCAAATTTTTTTCCAAAATTAAATGCAAACCCTAAGTTTTTCTAATACTCCAAGTTTCACCCTTAACTTTGCTCTGGGATGTCTGATGTAGGAACTCTACCTTAATCATATGTGACAAATTAATCAATTTTAACAACATTATTACTTCTTGAAATCATGATAACCCAATTTTGCCGAGAGATTATGTAATGGGATATCCTCTTATTCCAATAAACACAATAAGTTGCTTTAAATAACTTGCCTTATGGCAAACGTAGAAAGGTGAAAGTTTCTATGAATCCCGTAACGGCTTTCCCAGTGTACTTTCATCGAATAAGGTTTGGCTAATCTGTAGTTACAGTATGTAGATGATTTGTGATCCATTTTCTTTGAAGCAGTTCAATGAATATAAAAAGTTTGTCCTGAGACTTAAAGGGCAGTAAATTTTATGTCACGTCATGCAGCCAGCCTGACAACATTATTTTTGCTGCTTCTTCCTACTATAAACCCAATGTTTTAAAAATGAGGGAGTTATGCAGATGACCCAGGTGTAAACACAGAAGATGCAGAAGACTAGCACTGTTCTAAAGTGACTTTTTTTCTGCAGTGTCTCAGTTTCCCTTTTAAAATGGAATATAAAGGCTTTCCTGTGTGAAGAAATCAGGGTGAAGTGAGATGCGCTGTGAACTGATGGCATGCCGTCTTTTCTGCTCTACATACTCCTTCATGCAGTCTCCATGGTCATGGTTAAAGACCTTCCCTTTCCCCTGCCTCTCCCAAATGAACTAGTTATAAGTGATGGAGAGATGTCAACTATCCTGAAGGGAACCTGCTGTGATAGTTTGGAGAGCTGTAAACTGCCTTATTTATCCTGGCGCAATGTTAATCAGCTGTCCAGTGCAATCAGTTACATGTCACCCTTGTTAACAATTTAATTTTCCCTATGAAAAAGGGAGGGAAAGGATGACAGATATTTATAGTTCCCTCTCTGTGACCTCTCATTTAGTGCCACCAAGACAAGACTGTTACTTCCTTCAGCATGAGCCCCACCACGGGTGTCCAGAGTACACGCTGACTGGAGTAGGCTAATGAGGAGCCCATATGGACTCAGTGAACTTATTACAACTCGCATGCAAAGTTTCTTTTCAGCTAGCAGGCGTACCATTGTCATCCTTTTCTTTATATACATCTATAGCTATGCATGCATCTGCATTTCCCCATTCTCTGCTTCCTGCTTAAAGAGTATTTAGTTGTGCAGTGGGAAACTATACTTGTAAGAAAAAATCGCCTTCCTGGACCACACCTGTAGGTTCAGCCGAACTCTAAGAAGTGGTGATGTTGCAGGCCAGTTCTTAATTAATTTGAACAAAATTATACCTGCTTTTAATACAAATAATGCGGTTTGGGTGGGCAGGGTAAAGGCTTCCTACTGGGATGAGTTGAAGGGAAACAGAAATGAATGAGTTCAGATAAATGGCAAAAACAGTAAAAAAAGAGAGGTCAAAATGGAAATATCCAAAGAGACTAGCAGAAGACATTGGACATTCATAAAAAGGCAGAGTTGAAGGCACATGCAAAGAGGTTGATGGCTATAATAGCAGCAGCAGCATCTGAGGCAGAAATGAGAGAAATGGTAGTAGCTAGGACAGGAACAGATGCCGAAATAGCAATAGCAGTAATATCTCCTCTCACTGCGCACCTGAACCACTCATTTAGGGGCAGCCAAATAGACTGTTACAAAGCAAACAGACCATTATGGTCTATTGTACAAATATGTATTTGGATAAATGTTGATGTGCGGTGGCGTGGTGAAACAGAAGTTGCTGTGCATGCTTAGCAGCCCTGGAGCCACGGTGTTCGTTAGCAACAGTCCTTTCTGCAGAGGTGCATTTTTTCCTTTCTGTCAGAGGCAGTAATCAAACCACTCCAAAATTTCCAGATACACTTTTTAGTTTTTCAGTCATTAGTTGTTAGTTTAGTTTAGTCATTTAGGTCTTTTAAGGCAAAATACTTTGGAGACACCAAATCTGTCTTTCTTGAAGGATGAATGCATTCCATAATATGCTTTCTGAACTCCAGGATGGCTTTCACAGCCTCTACTGAAGAGCAATGCCTTTTTCCTTTAAAAAAAGTTGCATTGGTCTCTTAGCTGTTGCAACTACATGTTCTCTCTTTGAACTATGTTGAGCTGCAGCAACATGTAACAGCTGAGAAACTAGCCTCTTGACTTCTAGGCATATTTACTTCTGTTTGGAAAAATGGTACTTGAATTCTTTATTAAAAATTGTTACGTACATTTATGTCAGCTGGCTTTGCAATGGGTTTGGTTTAGGAGTGTGCATGTACACACATGTGCATATGCAGAATCATGAGATTTCCCATCCGCTCCTGATAGGAGGTGTTCACACATTTTAGAATCTCAATTCATTGCCTTTATTGGGGGGGGGGGGGGGGGGGGGAACAAACGACAAAGCCCCTTGTTGCCTTTCAGCATAAAAAGGACAAGAGGGCACCCTCTGAATAGTCTGTGTGTAATATAAGTTGCTTTAAAGAAAATTTCTTAGAGGAACAGGATCTTGATTCAGCAAATTCTGAAGTAATACTTAGTCCTGATCTTAGGAGTCACCAGCCTGCAATAGCAAAGCACTTGCTTCATTGCTGTGCATGACTAGTCTTAACAGTTCAAGTATCCCGTTAATCAAAATTGTGTATCTATGCTGTGGGCATCTTCCAGCACTTGCTTCCATTGGCCAGGCTCTGACCTTGAAGGCACATGTGCACAGCTCCACTGCCATTGTTGAGTGTAGTGTGTCCACAAGTTTTTACCCACAGGTATAACCTAAAAACGTCAAATCATTTAATAGTAATAATAAAGAAATTTGCCCTCATGCAAAGATGTCTGATGGTGCCTTTAACCTTGGAGCTAAATTTTAGATCTAAATTCCAGTTTCTAGTAAACTCGGGATTAAAATGGAGATGTTGACACAGCAGAAGCACTGCCAAAAAGAGAGCAAGTCACACAATTTATTGTAACAGCTCTTGATTGCCTAGCAAAGAAATGCATAATGAATAAACATTGTTTTAAAAGGCTTGATAGCACGATGAATTTTTCAGTGGGGGAAACAGAAGAGAAAGTACTTAAAAATACATGAGTTTCATATTTGATTATAAGTCAAGAAGCAGCAGAAAGAACCAAAAAAACTGATAGCAATGGCAGCCCGCACCAAGCTTTCAGTCTTGAATTAATGAGGTTATTCATAATAGGGAGGGAGTGACATAGTGATTAGTTAATTACTGTGCAGGAACATACAATTAATGCACAACTGGAATTAGTATACAATGAATTAAACTGCCACATAATGCAAGCAACAAAAATTGAGAAGGAAACCTTGATTGCTGATTGAAGTTATTATTACAGCAAAAAGTCTATTGAAATCACAATAGTTTAGCTATCAAACAACATGTTTAACTTGTGTGATCTGATTCCAACCTGTTAACAGGACTGCTGTGGCAGAGAGTGGCTTGTGCGTCAATCACAAACTTATATGCATATAGGGGCCAGTGAGATTTAGCCCAAGAGGTTGCAAAGGTGTAACGATAGGAAACTTGCATGCATTGTAACAGGAATCTTCTATGACTTTCAACAAAACTGATAGATATTCAGCCTGGCTAGTGTATCAGCTGTCCTGTCATCAACCCAGGGATGTTGCATCCCAAGCACAGGCTGGCAAGGAGTGATCAGGCACACAAGAGAGCTGTTACTGCCCATGGATCAAAACCCAGCAGCCTTATCGCAGCTGTTCTACAGGGGTAGGATGGCTGTTTTGCTGTGCCTTTAGTATCTTGTATGAGTGCAGTGGTAAGGAATGGTTTTGCACATGGGGTGTAGGTGTCTACTTTGTATGATCACATACCATAAATGATAAGGGCAGCTGCCAAGTCGGGAGCAAATGGTGTTTACCAAGCCAGTCTCTTTACCTTTTGAGAGAGTAGGGGTTAGACTAGCTTCTGTGATGTAAGGGAAGGAAATCTCTCAAACTGCACCACATCATAACTTAGGGCTGCCTTGGGTCTACTCTAAGCTATGTCAATGAAAAAAGCCTTTTTATCTTACGTGTGTATATATATAGTGATCTTGCTATAGCATGCTGCACACCAGCAACCAGCACACTACGGGCTGCACAGGAGCTGCAGGCACTGTGCGACAGCTCGCAACAACTTGACAGAAGGCTGAAACCCTTGGTCTCCAGCATGGTGCATTTTACTCTATTGGCAGACCATTTCTGCAGTGGTTCAGATAAGAGTTTGCAAGTACACACGTTTTTAACTTAGATTGCAGAAAATTGAGCTGATAATATTGAAAGATCATGCTAGCCCCAAATTTATTATTTCTCTTTCCATTTAGTAATGTAAATAAGAGTGATATTTTAGATATAAAATAAGATCTGGTTTCTGTCCTAAGGAATTTAAAATCTGAAGTAGAAAAGTAATTTCTAACAGTGTACATAAGGGTAACCTTAAGGGAATTAGGTGAAAGAGAAAAATTAGAATAGGAGCATTTTGCAGAAGGTGCTTTATGCATGGAAACTCTTAAGTTATGATCATTGATTTATCTTATAGCATATTTGTTATGGTCTAGCATGTATTGCATTGCTGATACTTTATTTCAGCTGTATTTAAAAATGAGTGGTAGTGCATTTTCTTGGGACATAGTACTTTACCCTTTTACTTCAGATGAGTTATAAAGATCAATAAATCAATAGCAAAAACATTTTTTAAAAAAGAAAAAAAAGTATAGTCAAGTATTATAACACGTCACTTTTATGTCATTATGAAAGTATCAGTAGGTATATATTGTTATAGGAATCTAAAAGTGTAGCAACTTCTGGACAGAAACAGGAAAACAAGTTATTAACTGTCATCATTTTAAGTCTCAGACTGAAAGGAAGCTTTAATCTTAAGAAATGGGCAAGAGTTAGCAAAAAATAAAAATAGATATCCTAGTGCTCTTCTTTCCTGTCACGGGCCCCAATTCAGCAAAGTACTCAAACATTGTTAATTTAGTTGCTCATAAAGACTCTGCCAGACAAGTGAAGTTCTCTGAAAGCCTTTCATTATGTCACCAGAAGCTGTAAGAAAGTCACTAATTTTTTCCAGGTCATTTCTGAAGACGACCCTTTTCGATAACACTGTGTGAGAAAGTCCACCTTTAGTAACTGCTTAAGTCTGACCCTATTAAGTTGAGGGCAAAAGTCGCACTAAATTTAATTGCCTGGCATCAGTGATGCTGGGAGTTATGGCAGCAGTGAGGCTCCCGGGCTGTGTGTGACTGCTGGAGTGCTGAATCTTCCTATCCTCTTCCTACTTTTCCGCGACATACCACAAAGATTTCAATGAAACAAAATGTTAAGAAATATCCCCCAGCACAAAGCAGCAAATTGCCAGCTTTGTCACATGTAAATTATTTTGAAAACAGACTTGGACTTCTCTTCATTGCTTGCTGAAAGAATTTTTGTAATCAGATGTGTCTTCTTTACCAAGATCTGGTTAAAATTCGTACCATGTCAATCAATCTGGCTTTACCAAATCAGAAGAAAATTGGGCTTTGTTCAGCTTTATCTTGGATTTCTTTCTCTTTTTCCTATCCCTCTCTTCCGCTGCTGTTCCACTGAGAAATTAACTCAGCCTTTCAGTCAGTGTGAGAGCCAGGTTTGGAGTAACAGGAAAACCTCAGTTACTAGGAAAGGTATTAGTTTATAATAAAGTGCTGATCCTTGAAATGTCATTTTCCAGTTTGAAGACAGTAAAAGAAACAGCAACAGAAAATCAAGTACTCTGTTAATTTAAATGGTTGGCTTGTTAATATTTACAGTATTCTAAGCAACAGAAATAACTGTCTCCGCTTGTAGAAGTTCATCCAGCAGTATTTGCTGTGAAAAAGCATGATCATTTCATGATATTAAGCAGGTATGAAGTTTCTGGTGTTCTGTGCTGTAGCTGAGGAGGAGGGAAACCTCACAGTGATTTCCAGTCCCAGGCTTCTCTCGTCACCGATAAAGCAAATTATTTACTAATAACTGTTCTCTAAGACGCTTCTGTTGACATGGGTGAAGCAGAACAGCACGCTGCTCATCTTCACAATAGCTCTCTACCTGGCCTTTTCTTAGAGCTCTTCCTATGTATGTCACTTACGGAGCCTATGGAAACCAGTCTTTTCACCGCATCTCCCTCTGTGCTAATCAGTGTCTTTGCCCTAGGCATCTGAGCATTTGCTGACAGATGCAGTGAGCAGATACTCACAAGGTAGCATTTGGGACTACAATTATTTACAGTACAAAACTCGTCTAGTAAAATGGTGAGGTGGTTCAAACCATGTTTGGAAGATTCACAGTAGAAGTGAATGTCTGAGTGGAGGGCATAATATGTATAATGCTACTGGTTGCTTTTATTTATGTTACCTTCTGCATTAGCTCTTATTTAGTGTGGGAAGAGCTGCCTCTCTGGGATAGGTGCAGTTTAAGGTAGATGTGGACCTAATTCAGTGTTTGCAGTCAGGGAAGTAGTAAAATCTGGGTGTTAAACACACCTATGCAATAATGCTGACTTATACAGGGCTTATAAGTCTTTTTTAAAAATTACTCATTTTGAAGTATGTTGCTCTTGACCATTGGCTCCCAAGCACTGATGACATTTTCCCCATAAAGTAAAATATTAACAATAGCAGTAAATCTCGAAAGTGGGGGTTTGTTGTTTTGTTTGTTTGTTTTTAATTATTTGCCATTTCTATGGTTGGGCTTCAGCTGAGATCAAAACCCCTGAGAAAGATAATGGCTAATTTCAGAGATCTTGAAGTCCAGGATTTGCCAACACTGTCACAAGAGGCAAGTGGTATTTCAGGCTGTAAAAGAAATGGTCCTTTTCAAAACATGTGACAAAACCTTTTCTTTTGGTAACATCATCCTGTGTCACTTTTGAAAAATTTCCTATGCTCCATGATGAGAAAAAAATATTTTACCCTAATGGCAAAATAAAAGTAAATTGCTATGTACTGAAGAGCAGACAGGGAATGAGTAGGGAAGGCTTCTACTGTAGTATAACAAGAAAGGAATTACTTCACATCACTTCAGATGCTTTTTTTTGGTACATTTTTTTTTTGCATCATAAAATACAAAATGGTCTGAAGGACTTGAAAATTTGCACACCACAAAATGCATTGTGCAGCTCCGCCAAACATGAGTAAAGGTTGTCCCTCCTGCCACCCTGTACAGCTAGGAGTAGGAGCTGGAGTTTTATCTCAGATATTCATCTGCAGGAGTATGGCTGAGACCTGAAGGAACATTTTCTTCTCTCTGATATGAAGCTTTAGTTCCTTGTTCTGGAACTGGCAAATCTGCAGGCAGATTTGGAAAGATTCAACATATTAAATGTTCTTAATCCAACAGGCACTGAATAAGTATCTGGCTGGATGGGCAGTGAAACATTAGTTACTGAGGCAGTGCATATGCGATTTAGTTTGAGGGCAGAAAGATTAACAGTCGGTGACCATGATCCATGTCAGAAAACCTAGCCCGTTGCCAGCACTCACTGTTACTGGTATTTTAATTGGAAGTATGAAATTGCACTTGCAATTTTTTGTTTATTATCAGTTCAGTCTGCTAGTTTCACCTTTGCTTCTGTATTCTCAAATTTAAAACAAACAAACAAACAAAACAGAAAACAAACAACAGTTCCTGTATTTGTTCCAAAAAATTAAACACAAAGAAATGCCATCACCCTGCCCCAGCAACACCACTGCATCAGAGTTGGTGGCAAATGCTGCCAAAGCTTCATGAAAACTTCAGAAAACCCAGTGTGTTGTTTCTTTTGTGGTTTGCCAGACTGAGTCTGAAAAGACTATATTCAATTCCCTGAGTTCTGGAATTACAACTGCATGTCATAAATAGATGCCTGGCAATGCACAGCCTTACTAGACAGAGTGACAGAACAGCAGGTCAGGGCTGCCCCTGCTGTGTCTCCACTGACATCATTACGCCAGGGACGAATTCAACATAGATACAACAGGAGGAAAGGGTCCTGTGCCTCAATAGGCACAGATCCTGGCTCACGTGAAAAATTATCTGCTGTTAAACAAAGGAAACATAAAACTAAATCATCCCTGTGAATATGTAATTTAGAAAGTTTTAGTTATATATCAAATGATTATTCAAATAACATCTAGAATTAAGAAAGTCCTCAACAGAGGTGTATGTATTGAAATAAACTTTTGTATAAAAAAACCATTTCAGGATTAAGGCATACAGGGATTTGTAAGTGGGTATTTTGATGCTGTATATATGTGACTATGTCTCTGATATCTGAGGGAAATGAGTGCAATAGAAAGGAAATATTCACCTCCTCGGAGGCTAATGATGAGGTACAGCTACAGTCCAGCTCTGCAGTGCCCCCTTTCAACCATGGGGAATGTATTGAAAAAGTACAAGTTTGTTTAACATAGAGGAAAAGAAAGGAAGATGGTAAAATGTTGAGAAGTAGTAAATGACATTTACAGAAGAGGCCTATCCTCTGGGCTCCTGTACCATTTTTTAAAATGTGCTCAAGTGTTTTTTTTCTCCCCCCCCCGCCCCCCTCCATTTTCCTCCATTTCTAAATGCATGTATCATATCCATTGTTTCCAGAGCACCTGTAACCTTAACATTTGGGTGCAAGGTCTGACAGCAATCAGATGTCATACTCTCCTATTCACTTTCCTACATGTTATATTTTATTTTACAATGTCAGAGGAATACAGAGCAAGTTTTCTATTAGCTTTGATTTTTCTTTCTCCTTTCCTTGCCATGTGAGGGTAGTAAATCTCTCACAGGGTATTTTAAAATAACTCCAACTTTGTTTCTGGGTAACTCCAGTTCTGAATGCCTGCTCACATTCTCCGCGCATGTTTGTCTTAATATCTGATATTTCTCAAAGATTGGAAGGCAACATTACACAGTAAAAACAGCTGACATTTTTGATTTCTCTCTCTCCATCTCTCAGTGGAGGAGGTAGCATTTGTCATCCCTGGGCAGAGCAGCTGTTACAAAGCTTTATGGTGAATTGTCCGTGTTTACAGTACTTCAGAACAGCGATTTTGTAAATCTTTTCCTTAAATTGTTTATTGCAGAGTCCTATCTTAAGCTCTATCTCTCCCTACACACTGAACTGAATAGAGGGACAGACTCAGCACTTATTGCCTTGTAGTAAGGGCAGTCTGCTCAGAGCACTGTTGCCAATAGTAGGGCTTTTTCCATGGATTTCAAGGGGCCGCTGATCAAATATCTGTATATTATGAACTGGAGCTCAGTTTCCCCCAGTGAACAGCTTACTACATTTATAGTATTTAGAAGTGTGACTTTTAACCTAGATGATCTCCTCTGCTCCAAAAAACTTTGTGAGAATTTTTTTAATGTCTCTCATTTTCACATTGATGTCAGTCACTCAGATACATTTGTATCTGCTTCTGGCAGAGTTAAAGCTTCATGTTCTGCAGTCTCACTCAAACAAGATTTTTCTTTTCTTTTATTTTGGGGGGGGTAGGGAGGTAAGGTCCTATGCTTTTGACTCCAATATTCTTTTAATGCTCCTGGCCATCTGGGCACTGAGGCATGACTTTGTATTAAGAACTGGATTACAATGCAATACTCTTTTCTTGGGTTTGGTATTTTTTCCTACCTTTTTCCTTCTTTGTTCCTGCCTTTTTCTGATTCCCAGACTGCTAAGCTGTGTGTCTTGTGCAGTGACAAATTTTTCTGTTTCTTTCTCTTACCAATAGCACTTTAATTTCACTTTCAGTGAAACTAAATTATAAAATAGGTTATGCTTTAACATGATACAGATACTACTATCTGGTGGATATTATTTACCTCAGAACTTTAAAATTCAACAACATGCCCTGAAGTATTTTTTAATTCTCTTGGAATTAAAAACTTTTCATTTGGCTGAGCCAAATCTGATATATGAGCAGTTCTGTGGGATGGACCTTCCCTAGTCTCAGGAAAATGCATTGTCATTATTAGGAAATTCCTAAACTGAGGCCAGTCTCCTGCAAGTGAGCAGCATCATGGTAGAGCCATATGCTGTTTTAGATGAAGATCACACTGAATCAGTTTTCTTGAACTGATTCTGGTTATTTGTTTGGGTGGATCAGGACCAGCTAACACATGAGATCCCCCTGTTTCTTTCTATAATGTCATTTTTCTTTCTTTGTTTGCTGTTTCATTGTCCATCTTGTACTGGTTGCTGAGTTGCTATCTTAAGTGTGGCTAGCGCAGATGTACTGATTTTCATCTGTTCAGAGAGGACAGAAAGGTGAAGGAGGGCTTCTGAGGAACTTTGACTTCTCCATAGCCCACAGGATGAGTCTGGGGTACTATGGAATGCAAATAAATTTTTGTCTGCAAGCAACAGCTATCCATGACAGACTCTACGCAGATAAGCAATAAAAGGTTATAGTAAAAAGCCATGACAACGAAAGTCCTTGTGACTGTTGGCCAATTTCCACAGCAAAAAGTAATGCAAATGTATGTAGAAATGCCATCATTTCAAGCCTTTGCTCTAGATACTAGAAGATCCAACATGGAAAGGTTTCTGCTGCTTTGAGATAATTTGGTAGGAAGGAGAATGTCTTCAGATCCCCAGGCTATACTCAGGATCCCTCCTCTGTTCATCAAACATTCAGACAGCCCCATGGATAGGATGATCTAATGGCTTGAAGGCCTCTCACAGATAGCAAATTTCCTTGCAGGAAGGCTGTCCTCTTCTGCAAGTTTTGTCACAGAATGTTTTTCCTTCAGCTTTGTGGTACATATTTCTTTCTTCAAACCGCACAGAACCAGAGTGAAAATGAAAGCAAGAAGCAGCAGGTGGTCCTTTCAGTAGTTTCCAGATACATACTTGTCCGCCTGAGCGTACATTCTCTCTCTGACTCTCCTAAAACCCCCTGAGCGCTACACTCAATGCAGTGAAGAAAATGTATGGTCAAGTAAAGCAATCAGTGTTATCTGAAGCCTACTGAGTCTTTCCCTTTACCCAAAACTGTCACTGTACCATTAGCCTTAAATGAGTGGTGACTGCTAAAATATCTATAATCTTTGCAAACTGGAGACACAGTGAGGTTTCCTCACTTCTCTGCATAATCCAGCATCTCTGCAGTATATAAAAAGCCTCTGTGAACACTCACAAAGGGCTAGTGCCTCAGCTGAGGCCCATTGACTTCGCTGGAGCTTTGCCAGCCTCCACCAGCCGAGAACCTTTTTTCTTGTATTTTCTAAAGATACTATTGGGAAAACACTTTTGAAATCCGATGAACAAAGTTCAGTCAATAAAAAGTGAGAAAAAAAATAGCATGTGCAGCAATGGAACAAGTGAAATTCAATTCAGAGGTGACTGAGTGGTGCTGGTTGATGCATTTTTCTATCTGAGAATACTGATTTGGCAAAATGGGAACATTTCACAAAAATGCATCAGGTTTTATCAGAATGCTACGGGAAATCATTGGAACTTTTTGTGTCAAAATTAGAACGTAGCATTTTGTTTCAGCTATTATGCAATGAAGATTGAAAAATTCTTCTGGAAACAAAGCAGTTTGATCTTCCTGAAAGAAAATATTTCTGAAATCTCATTTGGCTGTAAATTGTGACATTACAACTTGTTACTTAGATCTGGCAAGAAAACAAATGCCAAAATTCCTCATGAAAAGGTGATTTAACACAACTTTAAGAAGCTGTTTTAATAGGAAGTATTACCTTGGAGAACTGAGTGACATAGGCACACTTGTTTTTAGCAGAGGTATGCCTTACAAGTTAAATCCTCACAATCACTTTATAACAGAAAATGATACAATATTAAATAGTAGCACAGCATTTCAAGACAACGCATTGTTTTCCTCTGCCTGTGTTTAACAACCACAAGTTTCACAAGCTCTCAGTCTAACTGCAGAATATGAATATCTGCTGGACTCAGGAACAGAGCACGGGCATAAGCATATCTGACTTTTCTTAACAAATTTCTAGATGAAATATAAGAATGCAATAGGCAATGTAGAGCCAGAGGCAAGAGGATGTCTAAGTCTGCCAGCCCCTCTAAGAGCTGGGACAGGAAGAGGGATTGTTCACTTAAGCACCCTCTGCTGACAAAATCGGTGGGGATCGTTATTTGGAGTATTCAACGCTTGAGTTCCTGGTATTTTCATGCTGTTTCCCCACAGATTATTTTCCTGTTGGTAAACAGTTGTGGGAGGAGATAATACATCACCTCTGCAAAGTTATTGATGCTAGAAATTTGATCCATTCTCTGAGACGGGCTATGCTGGCAAGGCAGGTATATTTAGAGATCTTATATTGGACAGGATGATTTTTTTCTTGCTTTGAATAATGTAAACCATTTATCTTTTTTTTCTGCCTCTGGAGAGAACATCTTCTGTAGCTTAAAAAAGGCAATAAAAATACTTATCTCAAAAGCACACTGCACCTTGGAGGTGTGTAAAGTTCTCTTTGTACCAGAGCTCTTTTGGAGTGGTTCCCCTAGGAGATTTCCCTAAAAACTGCAGGAATGGGCCCTCCATTAAGAAGAGAGATAAGTCCAAAGTGCACTTTCATGACCTTGTATTTTGAGAGCCTCCATTCACCCAATTTGGGGATTTGTTCCACTTCTGTATTGATAAAAAGTTTCTTTTAGTTCAAATGAAATGCATTTGTATTCATGGTACTGTTTCTGAGTTCTCAACTCATAAGGATATTTGCATACTGAAGTGGAGCTGATTTTGCTCTAATTCCACTCATTTTATTTCACATATTTTTTAGCTGTAAGGAGTAAAAAACTTCTTTAGATCAGAGGATCATTATGGAGAGAAAAGAGCTTGATATTCTCCTTCTGTTTCGTACCTGCGGTGTGGTGGGAAGATGAAAGTTAATCTCTAGCCACTCCACTTCCTTGCAAAGAGGGAAGAGTCACTGAAGCATCATTTGTGGTTGTTAGCCCCACCTGAAAAAGTGAGTGAAGCATCAGATTCCTTCACTTAGTGACATTTTCCTGGTTAGTTTTAGTTTTGCACCTATTTACTTGGTAGCATCTAAACGTGCCTGGCTTGGTCTGCGAAGAGCGCGGGGTTAAACAACAGTACAGCCAAATCTGCTGCGGTGTCGCTGATTCTGTATTCGTGTCCCATTCTGTACTTGTTGGCATTTGTGCTAAGGGGCTATTTGAGAAACTGCATCTTTCTCTGAGCAGCAGAAAGACCATGGAAAACCTGCAGAGGCTTTTCTTCTGATAACCTCTAGATGAGCACTGGTGTGCTGGAGATAGGGCAGACTTGGTACCTGAGCTCTTCTGTGCACGCTGTTAGCCTCCAGCACTCGCAGCTTCCACTGTTCAGACAGGATTTTCTAAAAACACTTCAGGCAGTTGTCGTCTTTGTCATCCTGTGTTTTGGGGTGGGAGGTGTGTTACTCGTTTTGCTGTGCTTTCTGTGTGTGCTTATAGTAACTGCAAGAAATTGTGGACTTCAGTAATTCCTTTCCTGAGTCAAAACACTGATCCTGGCATCAATTATAGACATATGATTTCACAACCCATAATGTCAGAGTATTCAAAAATTGCACAGGAAAGGAAGCTGCCCAGGACTTTTTTTTGTTCAAGTCTTTATTCTAACCTCAGAGCCCATCATAACTAAGGGAGACAAAGATGACTATCTATCTCTTTATAAATACATGTTTTATTTATATACATTTATTAATTTATGGAGTTAATTTCATATGTATATGTCTGTAATGATTATGCAAGGAGTAGAATTCCCAAATGCTTTTTTATTTATTTATTTAGAAGGATGACTCATAATTTCCTCAAAAGTAAATGTAGGCCATAAAATCTATACTTATCCTGAATTTGAAAACATTTGAGGAATATGCAAGAACTGAAGATTTGCCTTGCTACCTCTTCCTAAACCTTGCTGATATATATGATACTACATTAAAAAAATAGTAGAGTGACCCCTATTTGCCTCAAATGCCTGCACTTAGATTCCACTGATGCCTGCCCTCACTCAGTTAATGAACTCTTTATGGATTATGCAAAAATCAAACTGCATGGTCCTCTGCTTCTGGCTCCTACATACATCCTAATCCCAGATTTAGCTACAGTCATGTTGGCTGCATTTACCCATGAACAAAAGATAACAGGACCCCTGTGATGCCAGGTGCTGTATTAACTCTTGAAGGCTTCTGGCATTCCAGCAGCCATCAAGTCCTTCTGTTGCCCTTGTATCTTGAGCCCAAGCCTAAACTAGTTTTTCAAACAGAATTTAGATTTTTACTTCTTTTCCTTTCAAAATTGTATCTGGTTGGGTCAAACACACTATTTTGTCCCCCAGGTCAAATACAGCCTTTTTTAGTGATTCAGTCCACCAAATTCAGGGAAGCTGACCCATAGGTTTGTTGGTAGGACTATGCGCACTTGCACTTTTCCAGCCACCCAGAGGACACTTCTGTTTCTCATGCGAGCTGTGCTTGGTGCTGCCTTGGGTTAGTGAAGATGCACTTCCAGCACTCAGTGTGCTGCCAGCCTGGAGGAGCCCCGCAGCTCCTTCCCTTGCAGTGCACTGAGTAACCCCTCGGGGAGAGCAGAGAGCTCCTGTGTAGCTCCAGGAACAAACTGTCTAAAGATCATTTTACAGTGGCTTTGTAGATTTGTCCCTAGTGCCCTAATGCTGTACTTGTGAAAGTGCCAGAAAGTTGTTCAAGATTGCTGTTGGGTTTGGCGTGTCAAACTGCCTTCCAGAAAATACACACTGGTAAGCAAATGCCAGTAAAATCCTAGATGCCAGACGTGTACGCCTGTGCGGGAGAAGGAGCGCCATCTCAGTAGCCTTAGATTACTGATGTTATAGTTGTATCTACCTGTGCCATTTAGCTGTTCTTCTTTGGGTTTGGGTTTTTTTCCCTTGTCTACTCTTTGCTGTTTCCTTATTTGATTTTGTGTCTCTTTTATAATTGAGTAGCTACGAGTTACCTTTGTCAATTAATTGGTGTATAAAACATTAAGGGAAAAATTCCTGTAATGCAAGAAGGTGGATACCGGCACAGATACTCTCTATTATAAGAAAAGGGTGGTGTGAGAACAGTGTTGCGTGTTTGGCTTAAATAAGATCTCCCTATTTCTGTAAAATTATAACGTAGACAGGGTAAATATTAGTTTTGTTAACTGATTGACGTACAGATTAGGCTTTCCACAAAGCATTGTCTCAGCCAGCAACAACAGCATGAAATTCCCCAGGCATTCAAGTTGTTTTGTCTGCCCAGGGGCTTTACAAGAGAGCTCTCTGGTGAAAAGTGTGCCCTTTTTCCGAGGTCCCTTTTCACAGCCAGTCTGAACCATTCAGTACGGCAAATGGCTCTGGGAGGGCTGTGTGCTCTAGTGAGTAAGGAATAGGACTTTGGCAACAAGCTGCTGAATACAGATTTCTGTGCTGATTAGTTCTGTAGGTCATTGTTCAAGGGAAGCTGTTAACTAGGATTTTATTTGGGCTTTTTAAAACTTTTTTTTTAAACCTGTATTTTATACTTTTAAAAAGTGAATTTTTTTATATCAAGACAGTTATCTCAGTCTGCCTTCTCTTGGGAGTTGATTTTTCTCCTCTTGTACCCCAGTTTTGTCCTTGACTCTTCCTTCAACTTGGATTCTGTCACTGGATTTTGAGTAGAATCTGTATTTTGTATCTAGTAAGTCCCATCCATATTTTCTTTATTTTCTACCAGCAAATGCCCTTCTTCTGGTTGCTTTCATGACTAAGCAAAAACTATTAACAAAGCAGCTCTTATGTGAGCAGAGATTTCTGTTAATTTTACAAACCTTAACTAGCGTGCATTTCAAAAAACAAGCTGAGATGTCTCTTTTGATACTGTCAGTGTATACTTCTTGTACTTAGGTCAATCTTGAAGAAGCCCTCAGGAAAGATCTTTGGACATTGTGGTTTTATGATGATTTATTATTCCAGGAGGCTGAATGGGATGGGACAAGAACGTATATGTGGAAGTTGCTACAAATTATGCTTACAGTGTGCTGATATGGCCTCTGCTACTTAGCTATGGGCTGTTCATTACAGTGCCAGCTTCCAGTGTCCACCAGGACTATCCAAGGACACTATTAAAGAGGTAGAGAAGCTGGAGCTGTTTCTCTTGGCAGAGTAAATAAATTCCCATGACTTTTGTCAGATAAACCATTTTAAATGTGAAAATTCCTGTTTGTTCAGCTTCCCATACTCTTGGCAGCTTCAATCTATGTTAAATTGTTTGACTCCAGGTGACTCCAAGGGGCATGCGTATGCGCTTTGCTGCTCCTCAGGAAATAACCTTTTCTTTTTGTTCCTTGCGAGGCTGCACATTGTGTGTCAAAAATAACAGTTTGGTGATAAGAGCAGTGTGGTATAAAGTGGTTTAAAACTTTGTTGACTTAAGTGTTTCTATAGGAATTCAGGGGACTGCAACCATCCCCCAAAAAACTATGTCTTCATAAGCAAGCAAATAAATTTAGGTAGTCAAATTAAAACAATTGCGATGCTTGTTCTGTTTATGAAAGAAAATAGAATAAAAAGGGGGCATTTTTGTTTTACTTTACTGTTAAGCAGACTGTCTGACCTCTGTCTGACAGAAAAAGATGCAATTTCACTGCGGAAGAACTTATTTCATTGAAAAGTGATGAAATGTCATTGCTGGAAAAATTCAGGAAAGATTGCATAGGACAGATTCTGGATGGCTTGTATAGGGCAGTGGTCCCAGATAGCCCTCTCCATTTTACAGCATCACAACAGTGTTCATGGCAGGGAGCAGGAATCTTGACGTCTGTGTCAGCCACAGATACAACAACTGCCTCTGACAGACGGGTCATTCTCTGCAGTCCTGCGGTAAGTCATTGCCATTTTAAAATTCTTGGGGTGATTTGGAATTGCTTAGCGTCTACCACTTGATAGGCTGGCTGGTTATTAGGTTTAGCCGCAGACATGCTTTGATTGAAATATGTCAGCACTGAGTTGTGAACTGCCGAAGTTTGTGGTTGAGATAGACCATCTCACATTAATCAGTTTTTTGGCGTTGGCACTGACCCCTCTACTTTTTTGAATTGCCTAAGGGGACCAGGCTGTTGCCACAGCCCTCCCAACTGCTGCAAAATCCTCTGGCTGTTTACAAGACTTTAGCCCTTGTAAACATTCAGGCTGTGGCCTCTCTGCTTTCTCTTCTAAGGACAGCAAACTGAAATAACTGCTTCTCTCCTTTTGGACTTCTGTATGGACAGTGATCATTAACTTGCTGGCTTTTCTGGGCTTGTGTTTAATGTGTCATAGCAGCTCTTGTGCTGCACAAGTGCAGTTGTTTCGGGCAATTGATGCAAGGCTAGAGCAAGCTTTTGTAGATGGTAGTCTAGGTTGCCTGTCTGCTATCCAGGCTCAATTTGTAATCAGGTTCTTTGTGTCAGAGCTGAATCTTGGCCTCTCCTGCTAATGCTTGTTGTCCCAGTCTGTCTACCCTGAATGTGAATTTAGATTGCTTCAGACTCCGTTCTTGTGCCAAAATTTAAACAGAGAAGAGGATGCCACCGGCACGCAGGAGGCTTGCTCCTCCAGCCTGGTAAATGCTTTTGGTGTGAGGAAGGATTGAGAGCTGATGATCAAACATAAAGTGCAGCTGCAACCCTAGCCTCTTACCTGCCTTTCTTTAACCTCCAAGATATCTTAAAGAAGAAATACCTGAGCTCTCCAAGTAGATTAAGTAATAACTCTTAATTTTTTTTTCGAAGCGTATTTACTATGGTCATTAAAGCCAAAACCAATGAGACTTGACCTATGAACTGACTCTATCACTGAATAAGCCAACTGGCTTATTTTTCACGAAGCCAAAATACGACATTTGCAGATGTTGTGAATGTTCAAGAAAGCTAGAATGGAAATGGGAAAGGGCTTCCTTTCCAATACTCTTAAGGATCAGAATTGAGCATTTACCATTCACGCTGATCTAGATGGTTGGCTTTGGGTGTCTCTCACTAAATTTCCTGTGATTCACAACTTTTCTTCTTTTGCTGCTAATCACTTCTCCACATACCTGGTTATCACTGCATTCATTCTCTACAGTTTGAAAGAGCAGAGACCATACCATCACCCAAGGAAGTTTTAGCATCATTACAAAGGCTGAGAAAAAACTTTATTAGGAAAGTAGTGTATCCAGTACCCTTCTGCTACGCAATGAGAATTTGAAAGCTTGGAGCACCTTCTCCCGTTTGCCCTGGTTATTGGCTTGGTTATTGTTTTTTAAGCAATCTCAGAAAGACATACAGACCTATACAAATTGACAGGAGACAGTGGAATTACATCAATAGAAAAGAAATCTGAATCAGTTCTTGCATGGACAAGAAATTTTTTGCAGTAGTTAAGAAGTTGAAGTCCTTCGTTCATTATTAAATCCAGCTGTGCTATATAAAGGAACAGATTGCTGACATCTAACCAGTAAAATAAACACCCATTTTTCATGGCAGTCATGGATTGATGCCCCATGAAATCTTCTAGTATTCCAGATCTAGAAGCACACAACCATAAATTGTTCTATTGACACTACTAGTAGCAGTTTTACAGATGCACTTAAACTGTCTCAAATAAAATTTTAATTGCCTAATTTTGTGGAAATTATAGGCCCATATCCAGGCATCTACATCTGCAGTATGGTGGTTGGAAAAAAGAACTTATCCTTCACTCCGTAACATTGAGAGTAGCGTGAAGTTGAATGCTCTGCAGTTGCTAAGTCAACAAAGTTACAAATCATTGAAATTCTTGGGAATGAAGGTTGGGGAGCCTGGAGAAAAGATGTCTGAGGGAGTGACTAGGGAATAACAGGTTGAGCTTCCTTGGTTTGCTTCTAGTCCTAGCTGAACAACTTTGCACCCACAGCTGTGCCTTTGGGCGCTGATAGTGTATGTTTCCTGCCTATGTTGATCAGAGGTAGAGGGAACCTCCTTCCCCCAGATGGATGTCTAGAAACTCATTTCCCTGGCCTGTAAGAGGATTTTACAAAGCAATTGTTCCGTTGACTTGTGTCATAGTGATTTCCAATAATTCATAGTTCATTGTACATGGAAATCAACTGCTTTGCTTCAGGCAATTAGTTAAGGTTAAAAACAAACACTCACCCTTTTAGATGGCTTTGTTTTCCCGTCTTTCTTGCCTTCTCCCCACTACCTCCTCTTGATCTATACTACCACATTTCGATGGACTTGCTACCTTTAGCAGCTTTGTGCAGTCCCTTTGCGTGCGGCTCCTCTGAACCCCGTACAGACACTCAAAGGTCATTTTGGGAATGCTTTCCTCAACACTTAGACCTAAATGTTTTCATTTTCTAGGGCATCCACTAGAACAGTTTTCCCTTGGAGGAGTCTCTGGTTATTTGTGCTTGAAGCAAAAGTTAGTGAGAAGTCTATTGACCCTTTAAGGCACCAATATTTAGCTATTTGCTTGTGGTTCTTTACTTGATAAATTACTAATTTAGGGTGAAATCATACTCTTTAGTGGCTCCCTGTTCATAAATCACAATCTGACATTTTTTCTCTGGGGGAAGATTGCTGTTTGCAGTATGGTCTGCCACCAGAACAGATGACAATATTAGTTTATCAGGAGAAACCTATATTTTAAAAACAAATCCTGATGCAATAAATTCCCAGCTGTCTGTATTGCTGCTTGAATGTTTTTATTGCCAGACCATCTCTGTGATCTTGAGCTCAGAAGCCTTTGTATAGAGAGCAAAGAAATCCAAAATGGAATGTATGATCAAATGGACAGAAAGGGGAAAGCAGTATTTCAATTTGCCAATGGTTTCACAGCCTGTACAGGTATTATAGCAGATTACTTATGCTGATGAGAAATCACACACCACTTTCAATTAAGCAGCATTTAATCAAGAATAAGATTTTACTAAAACTGGAATCCAGCACTTTCAAGAATCTGTTAAGATGTTCTTGTTTTAAATTGCTACCACAAAATTTGAGGCTAGATTCTTAAAGGTGTTTTAAGCCCTTGAATATTGCAGAACTGGAACGTTCTATTGTATAAAGATGTCTTGCCTTTCTAACTAGCATACAAGGCACATTGAACTAGTGTAAGGTCCCTACCCATATGACTTGCAATTGCTCTTTGCAGGAAGAGTGAGACAGAGAAATTATAGGGTTTGTCCTCGGTCTCTTAGATGGCAGAAATGGAAATCTCCATCTGAAGCCCTTGGGCTTAACCACAGGATGCCCAACCTACCTTGCTGCTGCTGAAACAAGGACTAGCACCTCAGCCTATGGTTTTTGCTGGGCTGTCGGTGGCCATACATCTGTGTGAAGAGCAGTGGAAGAAGCTTCTTTCCCTACTCCCCTGTGCAATATGCTTTGTCTGTCTGTGGCTGGGTGAGTTTGTCTCTCTTCCCCTTGGCTTACGCCTCGCCAAAGTTGCTGGGAGGTTGTGAACGATGGCTCAGCCCACCCAGATAGCTGAGAGGGGGAGCTGTTCCTAGCAGGATCAGCTGCTTTTGGGGAGGGAGGTGTAATGCACTGTGTCTCCTTCCCATTCCCACATTGGGCTGGGCTCCCATGGGCCACCAAAGCTTTGAGCAAGCGGAGGGAGGCCTTGGGATGAACCCATGAGCATCCTGCAGGACCTTGCCACCTGTTTCTTCATTGTAAAAGAGGAGCAGTGTGGGAAGCAGTACTCAAGGTTTCATTTTGATCAGATTTGTGTTCTCTGTTCTCCTTTTCTCAAACACTGCTTTGGAGAAAGTTGGAGAGAGGGACAAGGGCAGAAGATGCTCAAACCCAGTTCTGCTCCTCGCACCGTCAACTTGATGTCCATTCCTGCCCTTGCTGCCCCCTTCTCTGTCTGCTAACTGGTGTCGGAGCTCTGTTGCTCACAGCTTCCTCCTCTGCTGTTATAAATGGTGCTGCTGATGGAGTTGTCTGCAAATGTGTCTTCTGTGTGTGCATCAGGTTAGGGGGCACTTGGGCGAGGTGCTCTCCACATTCCCTGTGCCCTCGGCCTGGTAGTGACAGGGACTCCGCAGCCGCAGCAGCAGTGCTAGGATCTTCAGTCATGCTAAATGCATTTTAAAAAAGCAAAAACCACAGGTTCTTTTGTATTCCAGTAGAGTACTGCTGGCGTAAGAACATTGTTCCCATGGGTCTGGAAATGTCTTTACATCCTTAATGTGTCTTTACTTCAGAGAAAACAGGCATGTGCGATTAATTCTTATATGTATGCTACTTGAGCCTATTTGAAATCATGTCTGTACATGTGCAAGGTAATGAATTTCCATTCTTCAGAAGAAAGAGAGTGAGGGAGGTTTTTTCCCTTTTTCCTTTTTGCAGTGGCAGGGTAAGGATTCAAACTTAGTATTTTGTTTTTCTCCCAATTCTGTGCTGTTGCTTCCAGATCATACTGCTGGGGAAAGTGAAGTCTCATACAGAGGAGCTTCAAGCAATTAAAAAAAAAAGTGAACGATCAAGAAAGATGTATTTTAATGATTATCAGTATGCAGCACAAATCGAGGAAAATCAAACAGCAATTTCTGATAATTCACTTATTTCTGGGAGAGAAATTGCCCTCCTGAAGGATGCTGTCGTGATAAGAGCAATAAGAAATGGTTACCTATTGGAACTAAGACTCATGCTCCAGTGCCAGTTGCCTCATGAAATTAGTTTGCAGTATAGTTAATGTACATTGGGTTTGGTTTTCTCTATGGTTGCCTGTTTAAAATGTCCCTTAGGATAAGAACTTAAGTGCATAGCTTTAGGGTTTGCAAATTTTATTCACCAGCTAGAACCCTCCTCTGTGTTCAAGTAGGCAGGGGTATGACCGCTGCCAAAAGGAAATATAGGCAAAAGAGGAGAAGGAAGACCAAGTGACAGACTCTTTTTTGTGCAGTATCTTCTTTAACTTTTCTTCCAAAAAATAATTTTAGGTCCTCAGAAACAAGGTTAACGCACCCAGGCAGTTTGATACAATTGCTGTTCTTTTCCACTCATGATGTAACTCATAAAAATGTCTTGCACCATTTATGCAGAGTCTGTTGTAGTTGACATAAAAAGGTGGAAAGAAGTTGTTTCATGAAGACTGTAGCGTGTTCCTCTGGGAGTCATGAAACTCAATTTTCCCTGAACGTAATTAATATCTTCCCCATTATGAACTCGGGGAAGGTCCATGTAGCCTGGAATGGCAGCAGACTAATCATCAGAAGACAGAGAATCACATGCTGGGTATTCATTTAGAAAATGGACTTCAGGAAAAATCAGAGAGAGGCACTAACGTTAGGCTTTATGGCTGTGCTCTACCACCTATACAAACAAAAAATGTGACTTTCACTGACCTACAGCAGTTGTTATGCAGTGCAGTGGGTTGTTTCATCAGAACCACCATCACATTCCGATTGCGCACAAGGGGCCAAAATCCTTCCTTGATGCAATCCCCTTCACTTTGCTGAAGGAGCACCATAGCTGAATTTGGCTCATGCTTTCTGTGAATTGGACCCTTTTACCAGACATACAGCTATTAAAAGGAGAGGTCAGCACAGCATTTCCCACCCCATCCCATGAAATATTTTTTCTCAATAATTATGGACCATGGCATTTATCACCAGGAAGCTGTGCCCATCTCTTTGTCAGATGTAATGCAGGGTGGCCAAAGCCTTCAAGAGCATAGTGTCACTGGTGGCTGACTGGGGAGGAGCATGGCCTGGAGCAGCTGGGAAATCCAGGAGGGAGCTTTTAACCATTACCTGTTAGTGAAAATGGGACAAGTGACCAAATGGGCCAGATGTGGTTTGCATTCGTTGTGGGGTGACAAAACAGTACATGGCCTTTGTGTGAAGCCTTGATTAGCAGACTCAAGTGACAGTGTAGTTCCAGGGAGGAGGTACTGCTTCTGGTATCATCTACCAGAAACCTGAGGAGGTTAAAACCATCTTTTATTCTTAGCCATTGAAACATGCCCATGGCAGCTGGGCAGAGTAGCAAAAGGCAACTCTGGATCGAGAGTTTCTGCCAGGACATAGTGAATCTCTGGGGTTTTTCCTTTTATTTCCCAGTAGGTCTCTCTCATGGGCAACTTCATTCACTTTCCCAACAGTCAACACAGGGCTAGATGTTCTTCTCCACATTTGAGTGCAGTGGAACAGTGCTCTGCCAGTCACTCTGGAGCTCATCTGCTGTCCCTTGAACATGTCCTGCTTATCAGTTTCCACTTTTACCACCATTTTCTGCTCAGGGACATTGAACAAAACATTCTTTAATGTTCCAACAAAATAAGTTCTCTAAAGAGGTTTCAAACTTGTGTCTGATGTCTTCGACTATTAGACTTGATCTTTTATAAGACAACCTCTTCTCTATGTTGTTCTGGATGAACCAGTTCAGATTTCTTCAGGAATCTCATCCTGCTGACAACTCTGAGCAAGCATGTGAGAGCTAGGTGATGAGCTAGATGTAGTTAAAACACAGCGGAAAGCTCCCTCAACCCTGAGAGTCAGTTCAATAATACACAGTATATTTACCAATGAAGGGAGACATCAAGGCCTTCCCTGTGTTTTCTGACCAAACCTCTGAAATGTTTTAATCCTATGAAGGAGACTGACCTGTGACTAAGAGTGCTCTGAGGCAACAGCCTGAAAGAGCCTGTGGCATGACATTAGCTCTGCTGTAGGAGTCAGGAGCTCATCAGCACACAAGGGGAGCTTTTGGGGGGACTGGTTTGTGAGGGCAGGAGCCTGGCATGGAAGTATGTGGTATTCCTCTCATTATAGCCATCTCTCCCGTCTATGAGTTCATTTTCTAGTTGCTACAGGCCATGAACTTGTAAAGTGTCAAAACTTTGATAGGTTGTAGCATCTCGGTGTGGCGCAGGATACTAAACATTCACACCTCCCATGGAAGCCAAGGAGAGTTCAGCATGTTTTAATTCTGACTGGCTTCACAAATTAGGACCAAGTCCTTCATTTACTAGTTATCTGCACTTGTCTGGCGGTGATCAAGTCTGCTGGTGTTATCCTATTTGTATAGGTCAACAGCATTAATTGGTTTTTGTGCATCTTGTATATTGAGCATGCAAAACGTGGACTGTCTTGCCAAGAATAGAAGCAGAGGCAAATTAGAGAGTGCTTATGTTGGGGTAATCATAAGATGCTTCCAGGTAATTTTAATAAATTAGTTGTTCAAGTCACTCAGATAGCACTAAATTAATATGTCTAGAGCAATGTGCTGTATTTTCTATCAATCATTTTTTTATTTTTCTTAATTATATTTCCCCTGCTTTAGCTATTGCCTTCTAGCTGTGGAACCATCATACTTTAGCTGCAGTAGGTACAAAGATTAGAATACAAACAGTGCATTTAGCTCTCAGCAGGAGACTGAGTTTAAAAATGGTTCAGTGAGTGAGTGCACAACAATGTTAAATGTGGAGCATGTTGCAGATCGAGGAGTGGTTCTGAGAATCCTCTTCAGCTAATGCACAAGAAACATACCCAGGGCTAAAGAGTATGCAGACGTACTAGAAAAGACAGTCCTGGATACCTAGTGGGTTATTTTTGTGTAGATAATGGAGGCCACTTGGCTTTTACTAAACATCAGAGCTGAACATTTTTAATAAAATAAGTTATTTTCAACCTAGCAGACTTCCCTTCTCTGCACAGTGGTATTATCAGAAGTCCTTGCAGCTAAAGAAGCCATGGGAAATGTCACTTGCGTGTTCAAAGGCCACTCTTCCCTTTCCCTGCCACTGATACGTCAAGAGCAATTCTAGTGAAGCCCAACCAGTTCAACTGGCAAAGAACCAGTCCAGATTGTCACTTCAGAATATAAGGCCCTGATCCTGCAAATCTGTCCTATCTTCACAGAGAGCTTCTGAGATTCTGTGCAAACTTACGAGTTCCCTGCACCCTGCTCTTTACAGAATGGTCATCTCCAGTAACATCTCTCCAAGACTTTGTGTCTCAGCATGCTTAAGAACTGGAAGATAGAATTCCAGGCTAGTGAAACAGGATGTTCAGCAGAGAGTGCTGAATGATATTGAACGTACTGACACAGCTTTATTAGCTCTTTCTTACTTCTGGAGACAATGACTTTGCAGGGCATATGCAGAGAGATTTGGAAAAAAACTGGGAATGCAATGCAGAAGCCCTGGCTTACAGCCATGGCTCATCCAAGCCTGCAGTTGGAATTCATTTTCCTTGGGTGTACTCCAAAGGGAGGGGAATGTCTGATGTACTTGGGGGTGGGGGGAAGGGAGGGGGATGTAAAAGCACAAAAATTGCAAAATTGGCACAAATGTGCTGAAGATACGAGTGAGCAAATCATTCTTAACTGGCACCAATAATATCTCTATGATGGAATAGCTATATTTAGATTTCTTCCTACTTCCCCATGCATTTTCTGGGGTTTTTTCCCTTTTCTAAATCTGTGAAATTTGACTTGTTTTTAATTGGTAATAATGTTAACTAGTGCATCCTTTAAAAAAAAACCCTACATGTTGGCTGAGCTACAGCAAGTGTCCTAGTTTTTATTGTTTATGCAGAATGTCAACTACAGTGTTGCCTGAGTATTAAGGTCCCGCTCCACAGTCTGGATTAATTTTTTTGTATTTGCTAATTCACTATGTATTTACGTATGTTCTGTGGGGTAGTACGTATCTAGCAGAATTGTCTTGCTGTTCGTATATTTAAAAATCTAGCTAAATATAAGATATATAATGAAGCTGTAGCAGTCTCAGTTCTTAAAAAAGTCCTGTTTAACAGTGCTTCATTTGCATCTGTTTAATTCAAGGTTATGTTTTCAATCAGATTGCATGATGGATGTTTAGGGGAAACACCAACCTGATTTCAGCCAAAGTGCATCTCAAGTTTGAGGGGTTTTTTGCTGTTTTTTCATCTTGCAATGTATCTTTTTTTCCAGTGTATCACTCTGAAATATGTATGAATGCTTCCAATCATGATTTCTGGCCATCTGTGCAGTCTAGTGGGGATTTCATAGGCTATTTCTATTAAAATTTATCATTTCTTATACATTTTTCTGGAGGACCAAAGTTGTACAGGAGATGCTGGAGGAATGCCCTTGTGGTTCTGAAGTGCTGAAAAGAGGAGCAAATAGAGAACAATACGACAAAACAAAAGCTTAAGTGCCAGTGGATTGTCCATAAATAGTTGATAAAGCTGAATATACCTTTCTGTAAAGCAAAGCAATGTGTGCCTAGTATTAAAATGAAGTAGACTATTCAAAAAGTAGATACAGGTTATCAAGACAAATATTTTAAAAGCAATATCTGCTTTATTGGGAAAGCCTCTCAAGAGAAGGAGTGGAAGATTCTTCACACAGATCTTTGTAAGATGAGATTGATCAAAAGTAATCAGTCTAGGCTCAGTGCTGCACTAACTAGGTAATGGAAGACAGCCTCAGGTCTTTTCAATGTCAAATTATTATACTTCCATGAATATTCTCCAAATTCAGGTCACTCAGATCATTAGGTGCTGATCACAGATGAATGTTTCCTAGCCTATTTGCGTTTTGCAGTATGTGCTCAAAGGGCTAGCAATTGTGGATGCAAATTTAAGATGACTTGTGGATGGAAGAGCTGAGCTAATTCTGCATTTCATTGAAGATCTAAGGCCAGCAATTGTCCAATGTGCCTGAAGCTCTTAGAAACACAAGTCCTAATTTCCTATAAATGAATTGTAGATGTTTAATTTTGAAACAATGTTTCCAGTCTTCTAATTTTAAAGCTTCTAAAATTTCTATTTACAAGTTGTCCTTCTAGAGTTTCTCATACTCAGCATGAATAAATAAACTGTTCCCACAGGCACAGTATTTACAGCTCAGCATACTGGTTGTTTCATGAGTAGTGATGAAACTAATAGATCTGTTGTTAATCTAACCCTATCTGACTGAAAAGGAGAAGTGTTCAAAAGTGGAGTCAACAGACCTGCCATTGCAGTGCAAAGTTCCTAAGAACCCAAGGACTAGTTTAGTATTGTACGTGCTAGCATCCCATTTCAAGAGACACTTTGCTTCCCAGGGATAGAGTTAGGCATTTGTGATATTTGTGTAACATTTATCTCCTAGGAGAACAATGTTAGTGTAAAATTCTCCTTTGTGTGCTTTTTGTCCTGTTCCAGGCTGGGAGCGGGCTCTGGTAACTCAATGGCAGATGACAAAATGCGTATGTTATTGTACATTGTTGTACTTAGCATCCAAAATAATTTTTGTACCCATTTGCTATGGTAGTTGGTTTATAATTTTTTCCTTCCTCGTTTTTGTTGTGTGAACAAATGCCACCACAAGAAAAAGCTGGTTTTGTGTACTTCTGGTCTAGCCAAAACCATCTTTCACTTTAATTTAGTGCTGCTAGCTCTTGAAGTTTACAGTGAGGCCCTTGTATGCAGAGCATAAGAGCAGTTTATACCAATTGGGAATATCCAGGGGGCTTTAGGATATGTTTTGAAAGGATCTTGAAGTTGTAGTTTTGCTGTTGATCTCAGAAGTCTCTAGTAATGAACTGAATACAAAGAAAGTTTGCTATAATAATTCATGGTAACGTAGTCACGCACCAGAGTGAGAAGACATCTCAGAAAGAATATTTACACTGCAGTCCTTGTTGAAGCCCCGTGGACAAGGGAAAGCTGTGTAGAAAGTATAATTGTGAAGCTAAACATTCACCAAAAGGTGACCTTGAGAGTTTTGGTATTGAATTTCCATTCATGAGGTAGAGAGAGGTTATACAAGCAGAAGAGGCTTAAAAGGCTCTTGGCTGCTAAGGCTGGGAGTGCAGCTGGCTAAGAGCCTCCTGAACACCTATCGCAATGGGCAATTCCTCACCCTCTTCCTCTGCATTCAACATGAACATGTCAGCCTGTATTTTCTGTTTAGAATAATAATCTATAAAATACCACAGGTATCCTATCCAGCTGCTCCGCCGAACCCAGCTATCTTGTCTGTGACCCTCACAGGGCATCATTCACTCCAATTGTTCACAGCTTGCCAAAGCTTTTATTTCTGTTTTGTGACAGGGTTTATGGCTTCATCTCAGACATATGAGACCTCCCCAGGACTGACTGTCTCATCACTGAATGGTCTGAAAAGCAACAGATAGGTCCCCCAGCTTGCTCAGCCAGAGCTCCAACATCTGACAATTACAAAATTGCATTATGCAGCAGTTCTGCAATTGCAGAGCCAGGTGATGTCACGCACTGAGTTGCTGCCACATATTGAAAGGACGCTTTGAAAAAGCAGGCTTTGTGGAAGCGGGTACTCACGATGCCTCAGGACTGCAAAAGCTCACACTCCTTTTTCAGATCTAGCAGTGAGAAATGGCACAGTATCTTGAACGATGATCTGAGCTTTAAAAACTAATACAAAACTCATGCTGGATCCATTTTTTAAAACTACTTGAAACATCATGTATCAAAGTAACTGGAAGCTAAGCTGAGGAAAAACCTTTTGTTTTTTGCTAAGCAAATTCATTGCAGCTTAACTGGGAAAAGTTCGCAGGAACATTTTTCAGTGTGAGACTGTTGCCTAAATTTGTCACGTTTCCTGAATGTGCTGTCAGGATGAAAAATGTCACCAACAAATCAGCTACAGAAATTCAGAAACATGGGAATTGGTTAGTTTGGGGGGGTGTGGGGGGGTGATGTCCCTTTTTTTTTTTTTTTTTAATGGGAGAAGGAGCCAGGGTTTTACTGCTTCTGTGGTTTGTGTCAGCTTCTTCATAGTTTGAATTAGGAGTAGCAGGAACAGCCAAGTCAAGCCTGGAGTCGGGCAGCGTAGGTAGTGTTCTGGCTCTGCTGGAATCAAAGGGGTTTATTTCAGAAGAATCAATATGACTATTTAATAATCTGTGTGTACCACCTAATATGTTGTTAACTCATTGTAATCCCAATACTATCTGGGGGTAATAGAAACCTGGTTTAAAGTTAGTGCCGTTCTTTGGTACTTACTTGGTGTTTAGCGTTTGCCTTTGGCTCTTCAGTGATTTCACCAGAAAAGAGCTTGGAAATTTGCTCATGAAATCAAAGGAATTTTCCTACTGGCCTTCAGTGAGGGCAGGGACAATCTGGGTCTGCTGCAAAGTCCTCCTCAGGGAAGAAGCTGCTATAAATTGCAAAGTCCCATAGGATACGCTGAAGGGGAACTCAGCATTTTTTCCAACCCCTGAAACTACTATATAAACTTAAGCATCTTACAGCCTACATACATGTGTTCTTCTCATTGACAAGACCCACTGAAAGAGAGATTTATTTTAGCTGGGTTAAAAAAGAAAATTTTGAAATTGCTGGTGACTGTAACAAATGAGATTACTCTGCAAGGCTTAGCTCTGTGGGATCAGAAATTATATTCATATGTACCTATTGGGATACTTTGGTTTTTTACTCAACGGCCATTTTTCCATGCAGACCTATCCGATCGCTGTGAGAGGCAGATCACACTTGGGGCTGAGAGGGACAGAGGACCCCTCAGTGTAGGAGCTGAAGAGGAGATCCTATCAGAAAGATTAATCTGGCCATTTTAACAGGGACTTTGACCTGAGTGGAGACAGCTGCATTCTGTAAGTTGACTCTGAAAAACCATCAGAAGAGTATTCTCCAATTATTCACTGAGCAGGAACTTTTCCTATTGCAGTAGCTATCATGGCTTTGATATGAAGCTGTGAGAGAGTCATGCTATAAAGTTCAAGTATCCTATTTATATTAATTTTTTCAGATTTGTTTCCTCTACCTTCTGATTAAAACGTGTAGCCACTGTGATAGAGGTGCACTGCTGGAGCTTCTTCTTTCATATGAAGGTACCGATAATGTCAGGAAAACAAATGGAAGAGAAAAGCTGTCTGATTGAAAGTAAATACTTAGAGCAGTTTCAGCAGTCCTTTGGGTGGGAGCTTATATAAAGTTGCTTAGTAAATCAGTAAACAAGTTAAAATGTGCACAAAAAAGATAAAGAAGTAGAATACCGTCTGAAATGAAGGGCTCCCAGGAAATAAATCAAACAATCAAATATGTGAAGAGGTGGACAGAATATCAATCCCTTGTGCTGCAGAAGGCAGACACGGCTTTCCTCTCACAATTCCACATCTCTGAGGTTATTGGCCTTGATTGTAAATATTTTGTAGTTCTGTCAAGACTGACTTAATCTTTATGGCCAATGTGCCTTGATTACAGTCTTTTCACTGGAAGACTGAAAAGAATTTGAATCATCGCCATTAGCACTGTACTAGTAACTGCTATGAAGCTCATGCCTATGTTTGTATGTTGATAAGTCTACAATAGATGGAGATAATGATAATTATTTTAAGGTTTTCAGAGCTCAACTTTTCCAAACTTTACAAAATGTATTTGTTTCCATGAAACAGGTAAAGCTACAGTAAAATTATGTCTCTAATAGGACTTAGACTTACAAAAGGCAAGAAATCTGTAGCTTAGTTTCTGTGGAAACTGAGTACTCAGAAACCCACTGTGCACCTCTGAGAAATCCATAATAATGCTTAAGCTGCTACTGCCCCATTTTTTGCATCCCGGGCAGAGTCTCATAGTTTGGATTGGGTTTATGTATATCTTCGGGGGTTTAGGAGGCATGTAGTGAGTTTTATTTCAAGTGTTTTAAGCTAGATGCTATTTCCCATATTTAGCTTACTAGAGTATTCTCTCATTAATAGTCAAAGCATTACGATGGAAAAATGTTTCACACTCATGTGGTTATGAAGTGGCTGCAGATAGGATGATACTCACTTTGAAGAAACATATCTTCAGTACCACAGTACAGTTTTACCTGGCTCCCATGGATTGATCCAGCACCACGGGAAAAGCAAATTCAGGTTTTAAATAGATGACCTAGGTGTCCTGTTTGAAGGCTTATACCCAGCAGTTTTGACCAACAGCTGTTTAAAACACAAGATTTTTACTTTGAAATTAAGACAAATGAGAAAAAAATAATAATTTTAAAACAACAAACTCCATGTGTGTATGGTGTTATCCAGTCTGATGCTTCACTACATGTTGAACAGGACAGGCCTTCCTCTTAAATTAGAGGAAAGGTCTAGGCCAATTTCCTTCGGCTGGGGCTGCACGGCTAGAAGGCGCGTCACCTGGGTGGTGGATAGGGGATCCCTCTCTGGAGGGTGCACCGGATAAAATTGAAAAAGGTGCCGCGAATCAATGCACCCTAAGGGAAGGCCACCCTGACAGAAAACCACTGGCCCTCCAAGTCATGGGGGTTGGGCAGGAGGCCAACTACCTCCTCCTGGAAAAAAAAATAAAAAGTTGCAGAAACGACGAGCATCAACTTTCAAAAAAAAAAAAAAGAAATGGCGGAGATGGAGAAAATCAGTAATGAAGTGAGGAGGAGGAGATGGAACTGGACCGGTCATGTCTTGAGGAAAAAACCAACAGAAGACTGCGCTGTGGCCCTTGGGTGGACTCCAGAGCACGCAGCCGCAGACCGATCAAAGTGGAAGAACGATGTTCGCGCCTTGTGTGCCTCCTGGCACTGAGAGAATTCAGATTCTAGGCCAATTTGCAGTCTTCTGGGGCTCACCTACTTACTAGTAAAAGTTGCGCTGGCAAACACTCCCAACAGAAAGATTGCTGCTCAGGAAAGCCGGATAGACATGGTTTTGCTGATAGCATTTGCCCTCATGGTATCTCGTTAGACTAGCAAACAGTGTGTCATCTTTATGTTCACAAGTAACCGTGACCAGATACCAGCTTTGAGGAAACGTTGGCAGCGTATAACCTTCCATGCAGTCCCACCGTTCCCTTGTCATGGAGGCTCTGCTGCAGCATGCAAGTACTGTATTTTGGATTGATCCCTTAAAAATCCTTCTCTGTAAAATCAGTTTAGGTGTCCATTTCCTGCTTTGTGCCTTGTCAAAATCTGAGTGTTGTTTTGTTTTTCTTTACTCTCAGTATACTTCATATATCTTTCACACTGCAAGCAAAAGTAAAAGTTGTTCAGCAGCTTGTCAAAAAATGTTTCGCTTTGCTCTCTTGTATCCTGACCAACCCGAAGGGGATAGTGCCAGTCCCTGTGCGTGCCATACTTGCGTCAGCTCTGGATCCAGGCTTAATAGTGATTAGTGACCCCTGCGCTCATCATATGCATCAGAAACTTTTTCTAAACCATGGAATTAAACTTCTGTCAAGCACTGTCTGAAGCAATCATTGCGGCTGAACAATTCTGCCTGGTTAGCCCCCAAGTATAGGCAAGAATAAATAATGATTCGGGGCCTTTCAGTCAGCCATAACCACACTCCGTTAGGGAGTCAACAAGACTAGGGACTGTGGCCAAAGCCTTTCACCACTAATCCAAACCAATTTCCTCTCTTTCTCAAGTGTTCCCCAATTTGAAAGCTTTTTTGAACAAAGAATAAAAGTTTAAAAAATATACCCTTTCTAAATGAGTTTAACAAAACTCTCACAGAAAGTATGAGTGATACAGTCATGTTTTCTAAGTCAGTATAGCTTTGTGCATAAATTTGTATGAGAAATTTAAATCTTCCTGATTTGAGCTGAACTTGAAAATGTTGTAATTAAAAATGATCTTTTAGATCCAGAGGTGAGGAAAGGAAATCCTTACCACTTGCTGTCCTTCTTTTTCTTCTTATATTTCAACAGGCAGCAAGTATCTAGATAACGTGTCAGAACTATGCATAGGCCATATAGGTGAACTGTATGTTCAATGCATCTTGCTTTCAGAGAAGCAATTGGTATAGGACTGTCTTCTGTTTCTTCTGTGATTAATCGTAGATCATGAAGTGGTGTGTCCAAGACCTTGAAAATTCATTCTGAGCATATGTGTATTCTTTAATATTGAATATGTAGAGTGGACTGTTGCAGTTTATCTTCTAGTTTTTCATGTCCTATTTATTTTTGCAGCTCATCACTGTCATTGAGCCACATCACTTTCTGTTTCCTTTTCTTTCCTTTTTTCATTCCTCAAAATAAGATTAATTGAAAAACGAAATGAAATTAGTATCTGTACTTACTACAAGGCACATCTTGCCTCCTCGTATCACACAGTTCCAAATTATGTTAATGGCCTTTAATGAACTGGAAGTATTCAAGATAAGAATTTGGTTCTGTGATTAAAGAGAAAATAATTTTGTCATAGAATAGCTAATTTGTAGAGGATAGTGATCATTTTTATAAGTTTTATTTCCTTTGGGATTAATGAAATGTTTGTGAACCAGTTCTACAATTTCTTAATCTATTCTGCCTTCAGAAATATTTAATAAATACTACAAGCAAGCAAAAATCTGACAAGCTATGGATTGTTTATGAAGCAAGTTTTGAAATTCAGTTTTCAGACTCTGCATGTTTATTCATGAAAAATAGTTCTTTCTGTTTTTTAATTAGTCAATGAGATCAATCACATTCTACCTGTTAGGCATAACTTAATCAACGATCACATAATGAGAGAAAATATGCTTGGTCAGAGAAATCTGCTTGTGCCTGCTGTTGCTTCTGTCTGGAGCTCCAGGCAAGTTTTATAGCACAGCTCTATTTCAGTATCACCTGAACAATGAATTATCTACATTTTCATCATATATTAGCCAAAACACTTGCTAAAATCTTGCAAGAATTTAGTAAACATAAATGGAAGAGGAAAAGAAATTTCTAGCTATGTATTGGTATGTTTAAATGGGCACCAGTTTTCTAGATATCACATTTTTGGGAATGGAAATGAATCTTAAAATAGGAATTTGTTCCTATAAGTACATACTGTTTCATGAATTCTCATTAATTCCTGCTTTTTTTGCAGATCTTTTTTGCTGACGTAAGACCTCAGTTTATTAACGTGTCCATCCTGCAATGAGAAAGACAGTTCCATTTGATAGTTACTTCTCTGTTTTCATCTTATCTGTTTCAGAATTAATGCCAGTTCCATAGACGTGGGTACTATGTTCTGACATACAATGTCTGGGTAATCAACATTCAGAGATAACCCTCTCTGCTTCAGGCCTTCCATTCAATAATATGGGGAATGACAGAAAGCTTGGTGGTTTTGCCATTGTCAGGTTTTTATCCCCTCCTTTCTGATGACACGCTTAACCTTCCTGTTATTTTAATGAGGTTTTAATCGTGTGTCCTGCCTCATGTCCCCTGCCCTCTCTGTTCTGGGCAACAGCTCTGCTTGGCTCCTGGCCGCAGTGCCACGGAGGCTGGGTGGGCTCGGCCAGAAGTAGGGCAGAGATTGTCACCTTCTCATAGGCCAGGCACAACAAGAGCTGTTTTGCCTGTTGCATGTTGGCCTTTTTGTTTGCATGTCACTATAGCTTAGCTTCATGTTTTAGGTCTTTAGAAATGGTAGTGTGCTTAGTGCTGATCAGATTAACGTGACAAAATTAATAAAGTACTTTAATACACAGGGAGAAGAGACTGAAGGGAATTGAAATTAGGGAGACAGAAGAACAAAGGCAGTTCTTAAATGAACATTTTTAGCAGTAGCTTAACATTATAAAGATTAATAGGAATTAATTTACATATATAATGCAATGTACAGAGTGCAATTCAAACAGACTACCAATTCTACAAACACTATTATTGTAAAAGAAGAGCTACGTAAAACAGGCATATCTGTTTTCTTCCCCTGGCCCAGTAAACATGCTCGACTAAAACTACAGCAGGCGCCAGTCATTCTCAGATGTTCTCGTATCATGTGCCTTCGTCTTGGACTGTACAGGCACAGCCATCCCACGTGTTGATTCTAGTGTGAGTATTCTTATTTTATAGCGGATCAAAGCATGCATAGTCATAAGTAATGATAACACCAATAATCAATATTTATGATAAAGTTGAGTCAAAATAAGTTGGTTGATAATCTACTGGTTGGTTGCTCAGGGAAGTAAGAATAAAACAGCCTAAGGAAGAAGGAGTAACACAGTAAGAACAGAAGTAATTTTATGCAAGCTGACTTAACTAAAACAGTCTCCCAGCATATGAATGTGTAAGCTTCATCCCAAAACATCCAGGTCACATTAAGTAGGTTCAGCCTCTGTTTTCTCTGTTCCTCTGAGCATTCCCTGCTCATCTTTTCTCAATGTAGTGTGCTGTAGGTATATACCTGTTATCTGCCCAGTTGCAATGTTTATCTATAGTGATGTAGGAAGGCATAGGTCTGGGGAGCACAGACTATAAATCCAGACTGAGACCTCTCCTAAAACCCGTCAGCTAGGGCTAGCGTTACCAAAACTAATATGGGATTTCCTGTATTGTCTGATTGAATCTGATGTATTCAAAATCATAATAACAAATAGGATGGTATTTCCTGTATTTCCCCAACATCTGCTATTTCCTTATGTGCAGACAAATAGCACATCCTCAAGCTGCAAACCTCCCTGACACATATACATGATAAGAAATGTCACTTCATACCTTGTCTACTGTGGATGATCACTGGGAAAGGGGAGAGAGAAATGACTGAGCATCAAAGATAAGAATAAAGGTCTTTAAAAAGGAGCAATTGCAACAGATAAGCGATGACCTTCCCTCATCCCCACGCGAGCTGCGTGTACTGGGACATGCCTTGCTGTCTCAGTCAGCCCAATGTAGCATGTAATTTAGCTCACTAAGTCGCACTATTTTGCAGTGACTGCAAGCTGCTGTCACTCTAGGAAGTGGAGGCAGGGGTGCTTGTACTGCAGGGCTGCTGTTCATATACAACAAATTGAGAATTGCCAAGACGGGTGCCCACAGCATATTCATATAAAGCGCACTGGAGAGCAAGCAGTGGGCCTGCTTTTGTTTGTATCTGGCCATCTGTGATTGTGCTCGCTTGCAACAATACCCTACTTACAATTTGTTGTTTCCACATGGCTGCCTACTGTTTCCAAATGCTGTCAGATAATACAGTAGAGGAAGCTGGTCTTTACAATTCACTAAGTCTCCCTTGAAACCAATGCTTTACATGATGTCTGCACGCCGAAGCCTAAGACCAGTGGGAAACCAAGGGAATGCAGACTTTAGTTCTGAAATAAAATTTGAGGGAGGGGGTGTATTTTAGAAAGAGAGAGTAAAATTGCATTTTAGAGTTTTCACAGCTCCTGTTGCTTGTGCTGTCCTGAAACTGGTGTTTTAGGGCTACTCTCCTGAGTGCAGACCAGCTTGGCAGCCGCTGACTCCCATCAAATACAGTGGTGGGAAAGTTGTAGTGTTTCTCAGGGCCCACTTTGAAGCCCTGCTTTAACTCTGCATCAGGGAGATAGCGTGTACTTGTATCGGGCATTGCTTCTGCTTCCAGTCTGTACAGAAAATGTACTTTTTCCAAAGGGAATGTAAAGGCGAGAATAGCGTATGCAATTCTAGATTGTGTGAAGATGCTTGTTACGTGTGTGCGGGGACAGGTATATGCAGTGCATCAAGGAGGATCTTTCAGCAGCCTCAAGTCTGAGTTTCTCTAGTTTCCATATTGAATGAGAGCTCTGAAAATGGGCCAAGGATGGTGCTCCCCTGAGGAGTGGTCTGGAAACGAGGTAGCACGGCTGTTTCAGCACATAGTGGTTCTGTCCTGTTGGCAGTGCACAGACTTCTGAGCGGAGTAACCATGTCTTCTGATACAGTGTGGTTTTCAAAATTATTTTTAGTGTCAGAAATAATGGTGATTGATTCTCATTACAAGAATTACTTCAAATTCCAGTTTTGGACAGTAAAGAGGACACTGGCTCTTTACTGTGGAAACGAACAAGCTCATGTTCACATATCTGTATGTTTAGAGTGAGTTCATTTTTAAGTAAATCCAACTGAGAAGTTGATTATCTGAAATACTGGCAGTCTTGGAACACATCTCTGCCTTCAGTAAATGCACTTTGGTCTTTTGGCTGCCTATATCAGTGCATGTTGTCTAGATTAGAAAATTCGCCCAATTCAGAATCTGGGTTTTACTGTGCAACCAGCAAAATCATCTAGAGAAACTGTTGGGTTTTAAATAATTGTTTCTTGACCTTTTTTCTGTAGTCCAACTATGTTAGCTAATATCACAGTGCACTCTTGATCAAAGACCTACGTCCTACTCCTGCAGTAAGGTAGATTTACTGGCTTGATGAGTCCTTCTCATTTCTAGTTTCTGAAAACCTCTGTCTTCACAGGATGCTCCGGTGCTTCTGTATTGGCATGATCTGCCTTGTTACCTTGGGTGGAGGGCTGCATAAATATGTTACATAAAGACCAATCGAAGGGAAGCTGGACATAGTCTCAGGAAACTACTAGCTGACAAAACAAGACGGCTCACGTGGCAAGAGGCATGCAGATAACCCTAAAGGATGGCTTGTCAGGAAGTAGGCAATAGTAAAGTGCTGCTTGTAGGTGCTGTTTGTGTCAACAAATGACTGGTAATGGTTTTGGGAGAGTGAATAGATTTTAGCTCAAGGCACAGATAACATACCAGGATCATGAAGCACTATTCGGTGGCATTGGAACATCTACAGACACATTTAGTTTTTACAAAGATCACAATTTAGCCAGGTGAAGGCTGCTACACCTGTTTGGAGTTACAGTCTGTTTTCTTGCTTTTCAACTGTAGTCATTGTTCTGCAATGTTCAGCTCAGTGTTTATAGATAAAAGCTTCAGTGAGCAAAACCTCCTTTTGGATCATCAGAATAAACATGTCCACAAGGCCAGGAGTCCCTTCTCTTCACCTTCTGTGTACACCAGCACTTGCAGTGGTGGCACTGTCACACTTGGATGAAATAGCTGTGGCCTCAGTTTTAATTTTTTTTGCATTATTTATCATCTTAGACAACATCTGTGGGTTCTGCAGATAGCATGGTGCCCTCAGCTGTTGTCTACTCTGGAATAAGGAATCCCCCAAATCCAGGCAAATACAGAGTTAGTGGATTGATCGAAGTTTCATCACGCCATTAAGGATATCCTGTCATTTACAAAAAAGGTTTGAGATTGGTTTGTTTACTGCAGCTGGAAGCCTTCATTTCATTACGCAAATTATTTCTCTGAAAGCTGCTAAGAAGGATTGTAGTCTATAATTAGAATAATACCCCACAGGATTACGTTCACAAATGTAATTATATAATCATTTAGAGCTAAATTGTGCCATGAAACTACAGGGTTTTTCAAAGTGGTACTGGCATTTCTGGAAGGTTGTTTTTAAGATTTTCTGTTGTAAAGCAGTTGCCACAGGCCAATTAGCTTTCAGTATTTAAGGTAAGATGGTGTAAATTGGACTGTGTCTGTTGAAAGTCCACAGAGGAAGGCTGCTTTGCACAAGCTCCTTTGGTACTTTAGTACGATTGGTACTTTAGTATTTCATTCAGAAGTAGACGATCAGTTAATGAAATTGTTCCTCAGGGAGTCTCGTATCACAGCTCTGTGGCAGGGAGGCTGTGAGCTGCATTTGTGTCCACAATGCTCTTAGAAGACAGCAGTGAAAGTGGGAGGCGATTCCTCACTGTCTAGCACCAACCTGGTTGTACTGCCTCCCTTGAAGAAACGTTGCTGGATGTTATCATCAAGTGGTGCAGTATACACTATCACTGTACTCCTTGTAGCAGTGCTCAGGTTAGCCAACCTTTGGTTTCACAATGATGTGAATGTGAATACATTGAACTCTCTTTCTATACTGTGTGACGAGAGGAAACGGCCTCAAGTTGCACCAGGGGAGGTTTAGGTTAGATATTAGGAAAAACTTCTTCACCAAAAGGGTGGTCAGGCATTGGAACTGGCTGCCCAGGGCAGTGGTTGAGTCTCCATCCCTGGAGGTATTTAAAGAACGGATAGATGTGGTGCTTGAGGACGTGGTATACATGGACTTGGCAGTGATGGGTTAACGGTTGGACTCGATGGTCTTAAGGGTCTTTTCCAACCTTGACGATTCTATGATTCTATGAATGTGTCAGTGCAGTTCATGGATGAACATTGATACAAAACTGCTTTGCACTAAATTCACTTCATTGCTCTTCTGCCTGAAATGATGGAACATAAATATGAAATAGAGCAGTTTTAATGGGTGCTTTTCTTCTTCAGATTTGCAAAGCCCTTTTTAATATCTTTACCCTGTTGACATGACATCAAGTTGCATCCTTTTTTACATCGGTTTCCTCACTTAGAGTGCCTTGTCTCTTCCACAGACAAAACAGTACCAGAAAGTTTGCTTAGTGTAGCACAACGTACTGAAACTCCAGAAATAAAAAGCAGTACATTGCCCTGTTTTATTAGGAATTCATCCACTGTCCTTTCAGGTTGCAAACCCCTGGTTAGGGAGCCAATGGGCAACAGCAGGGTAAACTAATGAGGAACTGCAATATTTGCAACCTAAGAAAGGCAAATATTTCACTGAGCTCTCCAATTATCTCTGGTAGCCTCATACACTTCTAATGAGCACAAGGTAATCAGCCTATCTCTTCCAGTGTATTAACAAGAGCCACTTAAAATTCTCCGGGATTCCTGTGGTGAACTGATATATGGACCCAAGTGGATAAATAAAGAGGTTGTGCAATTGCTACTCCAAGGGCTGCCATACTCTTCCCAGGGCTAGCTGTCTCTGCCTGTGGCGTGTTTTGTTGATGCCTTTATGGTATGCAAACTAAAGAGACAGTAATTTTGGAATTGCAAGGGTGCTTGAGCAGCAGTGTAATCTGGCTGCTGGGAGACTACAAAATCATTCTCCTCCAAGACAGCATCTCCTAACAAGGACTCCTCTGTGTTCGGTTACTAGCTCACAACTCAAGCAGTGCACCTGGGCAAGAGATAGGATGTCAGAAAATGCAAGCCTGCAAACACCAGCAGTTACTTGCTGGCCTTTTACCATACCCTCCCATGTCAGGAAGAATAGGAGGATCTCGGGAAGCAGTGAGCATGGCAGGATGGCCATCTGTTTTGGGGGGCAGAATCCTTTCCCATAACCTCCCATGTGAAGGAGTCTGTGGGAGCCGGGACAAGACCTGGAGCTATAGAAATAGGAAGCACAAGGGAAGTGTGTGGAGTGGTAGGAAGAGCTAGAGGTGTTTTGTTTTACCAGGTACTTTAGCACCCCAGGGACTAAAGATGAAGAATATGAATAAAGAAGTGTTTGCTTCTGATAAGCAACAGTAGCTGTATTTATTTGAGTTTTTTTAAAGCAAGAACAGGAGAAATTGTTACTCAAATGGATTTTGCCTGTGAGGTTGGAACATACGCAGATTTGTTAATACCCAACAGAAACTTGGAAAGCAAATAGAATTTGAGAACATTCTCCAATCCAAAAGTCTCTGCCATAATGAAACCCATTTACAAGCAGATGTTTATAGGAAAAAAAATATCAGTCATTTAAAAACTGTAAATTGACAGCCAGTATCCTTTCTAATTCCCTAATCTGCAGCTGTGCTGAATTCAAACGTGCACTTTTGGATGCTCAGGAGATTGGTACTGAGAGATGTTCTTCCACTTTTAGTATCTCCTGGCCTTAAAGTTACACCACATGGTTGTATCTGCTTGCAACTCATATTACACAGTTTTGTAGCACAGATCAGTTTAGTATTTTTGTAATCATGCTAACACCCTCAGCTGAACTGTAAGTTCAGTTAGGGGACAAAACACTGAGAGTCTGTTGCTACTGTATGAGAATCAAAATTGCACAGCTGAGTTTTTAACTAGTGTCTTTGTCTTGTACGTAATTAGCATAGAGATAGCCTAAAACAATGGTCTTGAACCAGAAGACTGAACTGAAACGTCATTCCTGTTTCACAGTCATTTGGTGACTGGTGTGAGTTTTGGGTGGCATTGCAGCTCTCAGTGGACAAACACCTGCACAACAATACCAGCCCAGTCACCTCCTCTCTGTCCCTGCTGGCTGAGTGGAGCCCCAGGAGTTTCAGTTCTCACAAAACACTGAGAATGTCAAAATTCTGTCTAATGTGCAAGTAAAAAGCTTCATCCAGCAACGCAGCAGCTCCAGGATTTGCTGCTGAGAAAGCTCAATGCTGAGAAGCAGTTGGAGAGAGCTGGGAGTGCCGCGTGGCACCAGCTCAGAGAGCTGGTGTTGGAACCAGCAAGGGCAGCAAGCTGGGCAAAGTAAGGGGAAGAATAAATATTAATATGAGTGAAGTGTTGTGCCTGTGTATAAAACCTCAGTTGTAATCTTGTGATACCTGTTCTTGTGGTTTATGATGGCATTAGGCTCTCTAAAGGTTTATTATGTGCAGCTGGATGTACATTAGTCTATTTATTAGTCATCACAAGGTTGTTGACATTATTTTCACAGTGCTTTTACATTAAGAGCTTACTGAAATGATAGATTTATGTTAAGGTACCGAAGTAATTTCCTCATATCAAGACAGCTTAGAAATACAGGGACCTAAGCTGTTGCTGTAATGAATTTTCTGCCTCTCACAGGGATATTTATCCAATCTGTTCTGTAAACAGAGAAATTAGTTCACACTTGTGCAAATGCTTTAATTACACTTAACTGGATTAATGGCTGAACTCTAAGGAAATGGTGTTTCTTCAGACAAAGCAGTTTGACCAGGTCATCAAAGTACATTTTAAATGTGACTGGTGACTCTGGACAAAGCAGGCCTGTATTAGCTGGGCAGCTGGTGAAGCAGTCGCTGTCCCTGGGCAACTGGGTTGGGACATGAGGATCTGCGACACGAAGGGCTGTTTGGATTTAGAGTTCATGCCATCTCCTCTCTTCAAGCTCACTCCTTTTGGGCAGAAGTTAGTCTTTGGACACTGATCCAAATTGTGGCAGTTTCACAGTCTCTTTCTTCCCATGAGTGAATGATTGGCTCCAAAGGTTTTATGGTGAATATTTGCTGATCTGTTATCTAAAGGTGAATGCAGAATGTTAAAGGCTTCAGGTCTGGTTTCCTTGACTGTATTGTGTTAGTCTGAGCAGCTTGCTCAGAAATGTGATGACTTTTGGAGAAATGCCAGATGCTTTGTCGCTTTGGTGGCATCTGCATGCCGTTCCCCTTAGAACAACCTCAGCTGTGTCCTGAGTGAAACATGCATCCCCCTGTGCACTGGGGATGAACTCCAGGCAGCCCGTCCCAGCCACAGCTTCCTGCATCCTCCAAAAACACTCTTTGGCCCTGAGAAGGTTTGGATTTCTAATCCCATCTTGTGCTAAGCTCCTCATTAAATTGCTACAGCCAGCTCCCTGCTCAGCGTGCTCCTTTCAGTATTGCGTTGAGGCATTTCTATCTCATTGTTCACCTTATTGAAACCAAGTGTGTCTTAGACAGGGGTGTAGGTCCCACTGTGGAGCCAGGACCGCACAGCGACAGCACTAAACACTTGATTCTGTTTAGCCCTCAGGAGCTCAGCATCCTTCTGGCCTCCTTGCGCACCTCTCTGAGCGAGCACCTGTGTTAGCCCTTGGCAGGAAGTTTCTCCTTGGTGTTGACAATAAGCCCTGAGTGTAAAGGAGCCGCCTCCTTTCTTCTCAGACTCCAAAATGGATATAAAAGCTACGCTTGATGAGTGCAGTCCAAGGGCTCATGGACATAAGGCAAAATGACACCTTGCACTTGCACCCTTTCTTACCTTCTTAGGATTCTTTATAGAGGAGGTTTCTGTGCTTTCGACAGATATGCAAAATGTCAGCGCTGTCACCTCTGCTATTTCTATATGCTCTAAAATTTACTTGTCAAATGGTCATGCTCAGCTTTCCTTTCTTCTCCACTTCTACCCCACTGCAGCTCCCATTCTTCCGGCCCTTTAGCCACTTAGAGGTAACACCTTGGCTTCTGCTTTTAATTGCCACCGTCTGAATCAGAAATACTGGAGAGCTGTGGAGTTTCTCTGGTTTGCTGGACTTCCTGAGACCTGAATTCCATCTAAACCACAACTGCAACATGAACGTCTTCATGGCATATTTCAGCAGTGTCCTTGAAATTTATTCTAATTAACTCTCTCTGATAAAAACGTCTCTGTTATAAATATTATATACACAGGTACATTTGAGGCATAGGAAACTGGAAGAATTAAAAAAGTGGTTGTATGACAGAGGATGAAAAAAATGTGCACATACTCTATACAGACCTCCTATTTCAGGCAGTGTCTGAGAAGCTGTGTTCGGTAAAGTATATACAGTTTTAGTACCTCCACATACCCACTTCCATACAAAGATAAATGTTGACATTGATCATTAAAAAAAAAAATTGAACTTCTGTTTTTCTCAATATTGTAAAGATACTGTTGCTAAAAGGGCGGCTGTGAGCTCTATTCTGTTTAAGGTTTGAAATAGCTCTATGCACAAAACGGGAAACGGCCAGGATTGTCAGATCCTGCCAGAAAGGAAGTCGGCTATAATCAAAGCGTGGCACGGCATTACATACCTCACCTCACCCTGCAGACGGTGCAGGGCTAAGCGGAATCCATAAATTCAGCATGTGTCAATTCCGTGTAATTTAGAGTTCACTGAAAGTTGGCCCTGAGTCTCTTTTGATTTAAAATATTCCTGATTTGCACTGGTTCACCTCAGGAGAGAGAGTCTTCCCCAGCTTTTTAATATTAACAGTGAGTGGAAATGCCATCAGCATTTATCATTCAAACTTTGCTGAATACATTACACTGCAGATTTAATTGCTCCTTCTGCAGAACGAGAGAGGAAGGGAATTGTGTTAAATACTCGGTGGTTGTGCCAGGAGGCTCTCAGTGCTCCTGCTGCTGGGAGCAGCTCTCCCCAGGAGCAGAAGTCCTCTCCGCTGTCCCTGCAGTGCCACGCATGGCCAGACAGCCTGGGCTGGTGCTGGGAAGACGTCCAGAGTCACCTCTGTGTGTGAGCTGTGCCACTGAGCAGTGGCTCACACCACGTGTTGCGAAACAGCCTCAAGCCTGTGTTTCCCAGAGCTCTTCTTTAAGTATTTTGAACAGTATTGTAGCGGGTGGGGTTTTTTTGGTGGGGGGAACCGTAGCAGGAGTTGTTTTTTCCCACTGGAACAGGCTCCCCGGGGACGTGGTCACAGCACCAGGCCTGTCAGAGTTCAAGGAGTTAGTCATATGATTTAGTTTTAGGTAGTCCTACGAGGAGCAGGGAGTTCTACTTTATGATCTTTATGAGTCCCTTCCAATTTGAGATATTCTATGATTTAATGATTCCATGAAAAACTGGACCTCTTCTCATCTTCAGACCTTTTATTTTCCCTGGGCTACAGCAGCCAAACAGCAGAATTTAAGCTAGCACAGAGATAGGACCCAGCTTTCTTTGTGCTGGATAAAGCCCATGTGGGGACACTACATTAGCAAGAGTTTCTTGGTGTTCCCCAATTTTGGCAGGGAAGCCTCATTGGGAATAGCAGAGACAACTAACCATCATCTGTCATGTAACCGATTGAAAAGGGGGCTCATTCTCCTTTCTTTTACGTCAGCAGAAATAGGAGCAGTCTAACACAAGTCAAAGGAACTGCACTGGCACTGCCTGGTCAGAACAGAGAACTGTTTGAAAGTCATCTGCATTGCTTCTTGTCCTGGAGCTGGTGATGGGGGGAAGGCTTACAAGTAAAAACTCATTTCAGACAAGTAGAGTATTTCTTAGCACTTGTTTGGGTTTGGAAAGTATAATCACTTCTATTATTACCATAAAACAAATATCAGGAAGGTTTTGCCAGTTTTTAGTGAGCTACTGAAAGCTATACCAGAAAATGGTGTTAGTGAGAAATAACACCATCAAAAAATAAAAGTCACTGCTGGCCATTTGCACAGAGGCGGTGTCAGAAAGAGCTAAATATCAGTTTCCATAGCAAAATTGCGATTTGTTGGTAAATCAGTTCTATACATATAAAGAGTGCTTGGGGATTTTGCTCCCATGCATGTTTATTTATGAAATGGAAAGCAGGCAGAAATTTTGAGTAGTCCCATGGTATAACCCAGAACTGAAATGTAAAGATACAATGAAAAAGCCAGTGATGCTAATAATAGAAATGCAAGGTCTCTGAGGGTGAGCATGATCAGTGGGGAATGCCAGTGTTGATGTAATCAGGAAAGAAAGGATTCTTCTCCTTCACTTCTTCCCAAAAGTTTAGGAAAGCTTTTTCTTTGTTTTAAACTTGTGCTTCACAAAATCTGGTGGCAGTCACAACCTGAAGGAGCAGCGTGGAAATAAACCACAAACGCAGCAGCGCTGAATGTTTGGGGGCAGAGTGAACAGCCAATGTTTGGCTTCATGGCATCCAGGGGCAGCTGGCAAATGTATTCCTTCCAGATTGGCTTTCACCATGCCAGCCTGCACAAGGCGGAGGGTAGCCCTCTGCTACCTCTGTGACAGAAAACTATGACTTCCCCTAACTGATGACGTGAACAAACTTACTGGCCCAAAGCATCCTGCGTCTCAGCAGCAAACTAGCACAAACACAATGATGCTCTCCTGCAAGGTGCATTTCACCCTCCCTCATTCCCTCACTGTTGGGCTGAGATCCTTTGGTCATATTTATTTCAAATTTCAGTGGCTTGTGTGCACTCTTACATCATGCAGCTTTGCTACTGGAATTGCTTCTGTGTTTGTGTCTTTGGCAGCATTTAATGCCTTTTTAAAGCTTAGTTTTCTCTCCTTTCCCCTCTGTTCCTGTTTGTTCTTCAAGCAGTCTGCCATGTCTCTCCTCCAAAAGTGGCATAAGCGCCTTAGCATGCTAAGCCTGCATGGATGGTTGCTCCTGTTTCACCGAGTGGAGGCGGAGATGATAGGGCCGCTCTTTCCAATCCTATTACCTCCTCATACTCTTCTTATAAAAAGTGGGCAATGGGGGTGAGTTGGCCACGAACAGTGTTGTGCAGGACATCAGTACAGTCATGATTTAACACTATCATTCAGCAGATATAAGCCACTAAAGCTTTCAGCAAAGCTGTAAGGCTTAACCCAAAGCACTTGGAAACAAGATAAAAGCTTAAGCATTTCCTCATCTCACATTCGCACCTGAAGATATGTGTGTACTGACCTTTCATATTGCTGGAATCAGTGTGTAGTGAAAATCCCTCTGTAATTTAGCGCTACAAGGAGTGCAGTCTGACTCATCTCTGAAAGAACATTTTGTCTGCCACTCAGGGTCCAGAGTGGCTAAGTATATTATTTGTCTATAAATAAAAACACCTAATGAAAATCACATTCCAGTCAGGGAAAGCAGGCATATTTGATCCACGTGGTTATTTTGTCCACAAAATACAAAATTGAGGAACAGTGAAGTGGCTCTCGGTTATTCAGGTCTACTCTTCACCAACTCCTGCTGTTGCTTCGGTCACACTGAAGTGAGGAGGAGGGTGCTGTGAGGCTCCACGAATATTTCACACCAATTATTTCACTTTTGTGGGCATCCCTGGAGGGTTTTGAAGCTCACTTTGTTGGGCGATGTTGGGCTGTTGTTCCACCAAGGAATCCTGGCTGTGCAAGTTGCCCATCTTTCTCCTTGGTCCTTTGCCAAGGTTACAGCTGTATCCCTGTCCTGAGAGAAAATTAAAGGCTCTCCATCTTTTACAAAGGATGGTATGTTGCTAAATAAGGGTTTTTAAATAAACTTTGGATGGTTTTTGTTCTCTTGCCCATATCCTCACTGAGCACTAAATTTTATGCCTAATGGGGCTACTATACATCTCTGTCCAAGCAGGACTAGGAAAACAGTCTAAAATTCTTTCAAATATTTGCAAGTGTCCTGATGACATGTATCTTCATACAATTACTGAAGTTAAGCCTCACCAAGAGATAGAAAATCTCTTTGAAATTAGTCAGCATCCATGTAGCAGGGGAAGAACTGGCTGATTAGATTCTGTTCTCGTTATTGGGGTATGAACATTGGCAAGAGAAGCAGAACCTGGGCCAGACTGGGCTGTCTTCTGTAACTCTCACTTCAGGTAACTGTGCTGCATCTGAAATCAGTGTGGCAGGCGTATGGTGTTCCCAGCGTTCGACAGTCTGCAAGGGGCTTAAGAACAGCAGGGCAGAAAATAGGGAATGATGTCCCATTACGTAGGCAGTGGCAGGCTCAGCAGCCAGCTCTGGTGTCATTTGCTCTCTATAGCTAGAACTTTTATTTACTTTCTAGGTTAAATAACTTTTGGTAGCAGCACCCATGATAATCTGTTGCCTGCAAGTCCTTGGCTTTTCTAGCAGGGGAAATATATTGGACTAGTCAGGTTGTCTTCTGTGATACCTGTCAGTTTAAATTGTATGACCTTTTAGCGAGCTCTGAACCTCACCTGTCTAAGTCAATTTAATCATGTGTCTTTGTAAGGCTTCACAGTTTCGGAGTTCTTTCAGCTGAGAAAGCTAATTGAAAAAAGTTGGCAAATACTTCACTTAAGAGCAAGTAAACTTGGAGGAGAAATATATCTTCTTCTGCATGGATTTTCCTATATTGTTCAACTAAACTTCCTTTAGATGCCTTTTGCTGAAAATGTTCACCCCTAAAGCAGCCCTTTATCTTTTCTATCTCTGCATTTGACTGGTTCTCAGAGACTAAGATCTGTGGAAAGTAATTAAATTAAATCTTTTTTCCTAATTGGATTGACTTGGTGCAGTTGTTGTCCATTTCCTTCAGGCTTCACAACACAGAATCTACTATTTCCTCTTGGATTTCAAGTCTCCTATTTTCAGATGCAGCACCAATGTGCTATATTTCACCTTCTCATCCCAGCAGTTTCTGTTTGCTTTTTCCAAATTATGGCAGTATCCGTATTTCTCATTCTGAGGAGAGATGGTCCCTCTGTGTGTTACTTTTTGTATAAGAACTTCAAAAAACCCTCTTCAGGTCCTGTTTTACTTAGTATAACCATGTCTCACTCTTCTCTGGGGCTTTTGGCTTGTTGCTAGCTGTAGTGGTCGCACAGCGGGGAGCATCTGCCATCCCCTCCCTTTGCACAGCACCCGGCTGTTCTTGCACTCTGCTGTTCCCACCAAGGGTGAAGGTTTGGTGTGGTTCGGTTCCTCCATGGCACATGCAACACCCGGCTCAGCATGCGCGTGCCAGAAGTGGGGACAAGGAATTTGCTGTGTCTTATGATCCAAGAGCACCTACTGCAGTGCAAATGTGTGCCAGGGGAGGTGCAACTTCTTTTGCTCCCTTTCACCACTTCGGCTTTCCCAGGGAATCCTCCTGCTCTATTTCCAGTCTGAGTTACCAGTCCCAGTACAGGTCACGTAGAGTCACTGCACATTTATCAAAGGTGAATGGCGACAATTTAAGTTTAGCATAATTGAGACAAGAAGCGTTTAGACTCCAGTTGCTAATGGTATCACCAGGCCAACAAGAGCCACTGGCTAGTTCTTTTATTGGAAAATGCAAATGCTTACCAAATCGTTTGCCACCCTCAGGGGTCAGAAAATTTCCAACCCTAAATAAAAATGATACTATGTTATGTCTCAGGAGAATGTGTTGCCTCATCTCCTGCCTCTGTTACAGACCGGGCACACTCTACTGGAAAAGAAAAAAATGTTCAGAGAACCCATATTACTGTCAGGGCAGAAAGATCCCCATTTTAACCAACCTTTGCAACAACCCTTATACTTTACTATCCCGTAAGAAAAATTAAGATTCCCACTCACAAGAGCTCTAAAATCCATAAACCCAAATCTATGTTGTGGAGGAAAAATAGGGGACAGAGGCAATCAACAAAGTACTTAAAATTTTTTTTAAGAAGTGAAGAAAAAAGCTGTTCTCAGCATCTACCACAGAGCTGCCTTATTATCTTTGGAGTTCGGCACTTCAAGGGGAAAGAGGCTTATCCACCCTGCTCAGCGTTAGCGGTGTTACTGGTATTCCTGCGCTGATCGACGCATCAGCTCTCAGTTACGTGATGGAGTTATCAACCAGTCCAACGCTGCCCAAAGCAGGAGGTAACTAGAGACAAGGCCAGGCTGTAACACTCTTGTGTGTGATGACTTTTCCTAGGTTTTGAATGTTCTTTTTCCATTGCAAAGCAGAGATGAGCCTGGTATTTCAGAGAACAGTGCACAGGAATGTATCAGAGGAAGGCAGTGACACCTCACCTGCTGAGGAGCCCATCTCCCAGCAAAGATCTAGCAGGGAAAATGGACTCATGTATGTAATGCAACCTACTTTTTTCAACTTGTCTGTGTATGGAAAAAAGGGCCCAAGAATATAAATCTACTCATAATGCAATCTGAATCTTGGAGTCCTTGTTTCATAATTTATCAGATCACATTTGACTTGTAAGAAGTGTCCACGTGAGTGAGACTGGGGGAGCTGTGGCTGCGGCTGTAATGGCATGCAGCACTTGTGATTTCACTCCATCAGCAATCACTCAGTAGCCGCTCAGCAAAGTGAATAAGAAAAGGTCTAGTGTAATTGACAGTAAAAGGTCTCTGAATTGAGTTACTCCTCCTTTTCCTTCTGAAGTTTCTGATTAGAGTGTAATTGCTACTCAGTAGCAGTCTTCAACAAAACTGCCATTTTTCCTCATCCATTTATTTTTGGTTTTCTGATGCCAATGTTAGTCAGGAGCAGCTCAGTAATTCCATGCTTTTGGACTCGGTGCTGCATAGGCCCCTCCTGTTTCTAATGAAGCTGTTATTTCACAATTCCTAGTTCTCATCTGGTTTGACTTTAGCAGAAAATATGGCTGTTGACTTAGAATTCATTGATAGCAACAAATAGGACGAGATTATAATTTGTCAACTGTGTTGACTGGGCACAGGATTTGTTTCGACTGTCTGATGGGTTTCACACAAAGTTCAGGAGCCAAATGCACAACGGGCAGTGCCCCAGGCAGGCAGCACATCACCGTGCTAGTGCAAGTGCCCCAGCAAAAAGATTGGATGCAATTAAGAAGAGGCTGCAGCGCAGCAGGGTGGCAGTGAAGGACTAAAACATGTCAGGTTGGGAGAAACACTGTCTGAAACTCCGGTAGTTCACCATGCAGTTACAACATATGCACTTATGTCAATTTCAGACAAAGCACAGTAAAAATTTCTTTCTCTACAGAGGCCTCCAAGTAGAATGAATAAAGAAGAGAAATGGGCTTTTAGAAGGATGGGAGGGTTTCCAATATGCCTAACAACTGTTATGGTTTTATGTCAAGCAGTGGGGGGGGGGGGGAAGAGTTCTCTTCTACGACATCTTTTCTCAAAGGATATGATAGATTATTAAGGTGCACAGAAAGCTTCAATAGCATATATGTGAAAGTTTTCCCTGCAAGGGTTCATTGTAAAACAAATGTGCTGCTTTAAGGATAATGGCATGGTATTATTTATGTAGACAGTTCCAGCAGTTCCCAAAGAGGAGTAAATGCTGTGATCATACCCATAAAGGCCTGCCTGCTTGCTTGCACATTATTTGGCATTAATTTTAGTACAGAATAATTATCAAAGGAACATTTGGATTTATTATCTGTAAAGGCAATTTTAAATGAGGTATGAATTCAATACAGTAAGTGTTCTCTCAGCAGTATGAATCCAAAATAGAGTCGTCGTCTTTCACCCAATAAGTCAAGCTGTGCCAGGGCATATGGAGATTTTCGTAATATATTCTAAAGAATTAGAAAGCAGTAAATATTTGTGAAAGCGATAATCAGCAACTGCTTCTGAGGGCAGCGACGATGTACTGTAAGGTTTAGAAATGAGTGCCTAAAGTTAGCGATCCTGCATTGGATACTGAAACCTTGGCTTGGTTTTAAGGTCTTTTGGGGGAGAGAATAAGGCAGGAGAGTGAGGGGTTAAACACTGAGAGTACAGTTTTAAGATGAGAGCCTGAGTTAACACTGCTCAGTACGATGATCACCTGCAGTGAAACATTCACCTAAAATTCCAGCGCTGCCATTTTTCAGCTTCTAAAAGTAAATGGCTTAGGAGATGGTACAAGCCATCTGTACTGCTGCAGACTGTAGGTTTTATTGGACTATTTTTGATCTCACTGGACTAAACTCTGCTCCTGGTTTGCTAGATAGCGGTGAAAAGTGGTGTCCTTTTCCATCTACCCAAGCCAAGTAATTTATTTTGCTCTTCAAGATCGAAATGTGCTTCATGCCCTCATCACCTCAAGGCTTGACAGTGCTGTAATGGGCATTATACAGTGCTAACCAGGAAAGCCACGTTCAAGAATCAATTCAGGTCACCCTACTTTTTGATTAGAGTAAGCCAGCAGAAGCGTAACATACCTTTGCTTCACACACTAGTGTTTGCTAGTACTTGCACAGGAACCCATGTCCCTAAGAAAATACTGCAAGTATTTCCAAGTGCCTTTCAGCTGGGTTTTCAGCAATTGCTTCTCCTTCAGTGATCCCCTGGGGTCTGGGAAGAGCTCCTGGGGAGAGTCAGTGGAGCCTGCTCGGGTCTTTCTCCTGCCACTGTCTGTCAGGTCATGAATCTGCCTGGTTTTGAACAAGACCAGATATTCTTCTGTCTGTATAACCAATTTCTTTATTTACTTATCTGTATATTTATTTACTTATCTATATATTTATTTAATAGGAGTGGTAGATAGTCTGGGCTGGCAAACATTGCCCTGTCAGGGTGAAAAGGGCCTGCACACATGTAGAGTTAAAGAATGGTGTTGAGCAAATCAAACCTGGCAAGTGCTCAGGACTCAAACTCCATTTGGGACTTTTTCTAGTAATAAAATTAACTTTAAAACCCCATGGGGCATTATAACTTTTTAAGTAGGAGGAGAACAGCGTAGCAGTTCTGAACAGTAATGAGCAGCACTGCCAGCCATGAACTGTACTTTGCGGAGTTTCTCCTGAATGTACAATTATAGACAGGAAAATATAGCAACCTACCTGAACAAAATTTTGTGTTTCATATTTTGAAGTAACTAATTAGAGCACAAACCTTGAAAATGGAGAGTTATAGTGCTCACAATTCTAAAAGCAGACATACCAAAGTGATTGACAGAGGATCAGTTAACTCATTTATCCCTTTTTTCTGTTTATGATTTGCTTACAAACGGTGAAGTATTTCCCAAGTGGGTGGTCCTCACACGCTTGTGGAGCTACGGGTAAATGTCTGCTCACTTGGGGCTTGTTTTTGTCATTGGTGACCTCCAGGAGGCAAGAGTTTGCGGGGGTAGCTAAAACAAAGAAAAGTCAGCAGACACCCTTCTGTAGATCACGCTGTCATGAGCAAGATATTGGCATCCGTCCCTAAAAAGCAGAGCCAACAAGTGGATGTGGTCAAGCCAGCACAGAAAATAATGTGACCATGAAAGGGTAAGGGCCTGGGGGCAGTCTGCAGAGAGGATGGGGAAAACTGAGAGTTAGACAGCTTGCTGGGATGGAAAGATAAGAGTAATAGGAAAGCTTAGGAGAGATGGATCAGTCAGAGAAAGAATGAGAACACCACTGCTTCAGTAAAGAGAACAGGATTCATGGCAACATAAAAAAAAGAAAGTAGCAGAACAGATTTTCATGTGGTGTAACATGGTGCCGCAACCATGCCAATTTTCACCAGGTGAGGATCTGGATCACTCCTTGTAAAGTGGCTGGTGGGCTTGTCTAGCTGAAAAATGTCCTGCCACTCAGTGAGCAGCAGTGGCCTTGACGCAGGAGTTACAGGGGGGTGTCCAGTCACCAGCACTGTGCTGGAGGTCAGAATTAGATGATCATAATTTTCCCCTCTGGCTTCAAAATCTATTAACAGCTATTTTATGATGCTGATCATTTATCAGCGCACTGCAGACTGCAAGACCAGGACCACCATGATATGCTTCATAGTTAATTTATTTCCATTAGTTCACAGCTAAACTTAATTTAAAAGAATTTCTAAAAATTGCATAGGAAAGGAGAAAACCTAGAGACTTTCCAATGTAGAACTATTTGGGGGAAAAAAAAAGGAATTTCTAGAGCTGTGAGTTGGTGTGGGGTCTCAGATGCAAATTTTTGACACTTGGTTGTGGCACTGATACCAGCCTGTTCCAGGAATGCCCCACATTTCCCAGCATATGATAAGGAGGATTAATGTGTGCCCAGACAGATGCATGCTCGAGGCTCCTTCAGCATGGCTCTCTTCATGGCTGAAGCTTTGCTAATGAAACACCTTTTGCGGCAAGGACTGATATACAGTTTAATTACTTTCTCTTTGTCCTTCTAGTGGGTAATATTAACTGTTCCTGAAAACAAAGCATCTGCAAACCTGTCAGAGCTGAGACACACTCTGTCCCTCGGTCCACATCATCCCTAGTGGATGGAGACAGTAAAATGGGTTCTGCTGATGCAAATGAGAAAGGTGACTTGCTCTGTAAGCAGTGCTGAGAGGGAATGGAGACAGGTTTGGTGCAGGACCAAAGGAGTAACTGGTTGGACCATTCTTCCTCTCTGTTTTACAGAATTGCTCTCTTTCTTCTCTTTTTACCTCTTCTCCTGTCACAACCTTGCTGCAACATGGGGAAAAAGGGAATCCTTGAAGAAGTGGCCTGGTCACTTCTCCAGCATAGCAGTTCTTCTCCAAGGGCTACTTCAAGCACACATGCTTCCAGGAACCGGGTGGGTTTGGCTCCAGGTTAAATCTCACTGCACACCCCACAGCAGGATTGTCTCACAGAAGGATGGGCAAGTTCTTCTGATGATATAGGAAAAAGTTAACATTTTTTTTCCATTTGCGTATGTTACAGTGGTTTTTTTTTCCTGAGAACTTAATCTTCTATGTTAAATTAAGTCAAATAATCCTCTTGTCACTATAAAAATAATTACCATAGCTTTTTGAAAGGAACATAGGAAATAAAAGATTTTTTTAACCCCCAAAACCCAGAGCTTTTCTTTCCAGCATTATTTTAATGAGCAAAACAGTGTTAGATTTAAAACTGCAATTAAGATGAGAGTACAGAAATGACCGGCTTTATTTTTTTACCATATCTGCTGTTGTTGATGCTGCTAATAGGTTCCACAGGCACTAGTACTAATTGGCCTAACACCAGATAAAACTAGATTTTCTTTTAGGCAGATATTAAAAAAGAAAAAAGAAATATATAGAGAGTAAAATCTCCCTGTTTTTCAAGCATAAGAACTTCAGAGACAAGGAATCAACTCCTCCAGGTCTCATTTCAGTATTGAATGTTCTTCCCTAATTTCTGTCATCAGTCCAAGCTCTGTCTCCTCCAGCCCAGGCTGCCCTGCTGATACACCAAGCACAGAAATAGTCCCAGTGGGAGAGGAAGCAATGACCCTTAATCAGTAATATCCCTTTGCATCTCTTCGAAGAAGTAGCACTATTTTTAGTAGTTTACCTTGTAAGAATTACTTATATTCCCGTGCTCTTTGGCACAGATCCATTAACCAAATGTACTTTAATGTCAGATGTATGACCATTACAAAATACAAACTGAACTAACATGACAAGGTTACTGATTGCTAAGACATGCAGGGCCAGGGTTTTAATCACTGCTGGATGAAACTCTCTACTCCCTGTGCTTAGGCATTTTCTGCATTGGGACCATAAACCCTTAACGGAGCTTCCCAGCACAATCCCCAAAAGGGAACAGAGAAAGCTGAAATAACTGTGACTGGCACCAGTGCACTTGTCCTGGCCATAGACAGGGCTACTCTTCAGATTAGCTAAGGCCCGAGTGTTTGCGTAAATCAGGACAGCAGGAATTGACCCAATATTTGTAAAGTGCATTTTGAATTGTGAAGTTTATTTCCTCCTATAAACTCTCATGTTTTCCAGTGTTAAACTACAAGGATTTTATTGCACTGTTATTAATTTCATGAAAGTATCCTAACTGAGATCAGTTCATTTTGCTTATACGGTCCTTGCCACCTTGCCTTGCAAAATGGCTGCGTTAACAGGTTTGAACAATGACTCAACATGTGTGTTGCTTTTCAGTGTCAGGACATCTTGGTTTATTCCCCAGCCTCGGCTAATGATGTCTCCAACGTTGTCTGCGCAGCTCTGGGATTTGTTTGTTTGCTTGTTTGTTTATAGCGGCAGCTTCAGCAAGAGGCAGGAGCATGAAGCATCGCACAGCTGATGGAAAGAGAGCAAGAGTCTTTTGTAATTCCTTGTAGCTCTTTCAAGTACGTCCATTTGTTTGACACTGATGCTGTTGTGTATTTTAACCAAACACACACAAACAAAGAACCCAGTCCTGAAGCCTTTGCTTATTCAGTGTCTGAGAAAGGACTTCCAGATATTCCTTATAGATATTTAAACCCTTTTAATCTAAATTTTAATTCTGGATCTAAAATCAGTGAGTATAGCTCCCTACCAGAATCTGAAGCCTGATCTGGAGGAGAAAGTTTAATGATCATGTTGATGCCCACTAGTAGAAGCTCTCCTGAGATACTTCCACATCCAGGAGAGGATGCCAGCTTTGTACTCCAATTACTTTTAAGATATTCCTAAGGCTCATCCTGCAGATTTATTGAAGTGAAGGATGAGTGACAATATTCACATTGCTTTTGTGGAGAAAAGTCTCTAAATGCAGAAGCAAATTTCCCTGCTTCTCATGCCATCATCTAGCATCTCCCATGGTTTTCTGTCCGTGTGGTGTCACTAATCTACTGATCTGACATCCTTTTATATCATTGCAATCCACCACAAGCTCTAACCATTATGCTTGTGTGTGTTTTACTCCTTTATTTTTTAACTAGATGTACACGAATGAATACTGACTTCAGGTCTAATACCCGATTTACACAGATGCAAATGGGTTATTATGCCTTTAATTTGCAAGCATGGTTAATATAATTAAAGGTATTTGTGCTTTTTAGCCACACAATTGCATATGGCTTTTAAAAAGAATGATCCTCCTGAAGGATTTTTCCCTGCTAATGAACATAACGATTGAACATCAGGTACAGAGCCACTCTGCAGGCAAGAGAGTGATATTCTTGTAAAATGAGGTATCTCATACAGGTTGGTAGTTGCATGGTCTGAATATAGCCCTATTACCAAACAAACAGACCTGATTTTTGCTGACCGTTCTGGCATACAGTCCTTTCTTTTGGGTGATGGAGAGGAATGTACAGGAGGACAAATGTATAATAGTCCATAAATATAACATTCCTCATTTAAGTGATCTTTCCAAAAAGTAAAAACTTTCCTAAAAATGCTTTAATGCCTTATAATCTATCCTACTTCCTGTGTAAAAGCAGAAACAGCTTAAAAATTTAAATAATTTTGTGTAAAATATTCCTGAGCTAGTAATTTGTATGCTGGATTTCCACTTGATGCAATATGAAACCATAGAGATACCTTATCATACTCTGAAAGCTGACATTATAAGGCACTACTGAAAATATTGCAGAGCTTCGCATAGCAAAGACCATTCAGCCAAGTAGCTAGTGAGCGTCCTATGTTTTTAAACACAGATACCTTTGCTGCTTCAATACTATTAGAAGTTTGGGAGACAAGCGTCTAGCCCATAATATTTATATCATTTTTAAGTGTCACGAGGAAAAAAATCCAAAATTGAAAGAAAAGAAAAAAAAAGGAAAAAAGCAATCTAGCTGGGAAAGCTCCAGGGCCTCAGTTCTTGCATATTTTCATTTTTATCACAGTCCAAGTCTCTTTTAATGAAGGGCTGAGCAAACAGACAGAAAGTTGTCCCCACTTTGCAGAGATTACAGGCTAATCAGATCTACCAAGTGTCTTCTTTCTCAATACAGGAGAGCACTTGCACAGTGTGACAGCAAAGGCGGTGTCACCAGCACGTCAGTGCCTGTGGAGCCGGGGCTGCCGCCGCGGCTGTGCCACACGGGCTGTTCCTGGGCACGGAGCCCCGCTGCACAGCAGCCCCTTTTCCGACGGAGCAGCTCAGCCGCGCGGGGCACGCTGGGGTCCCACCGCAAGGGAGAGACGGTTGCTGTGGCGGTGCGCAGATATTAGGTACTGGCCCACCTACTAGAAAATGTGTAAGCATCAGGGGATGCGTGGTCCTGTGCACAGTGCAGCAGGCTGAGCGGTGCTGATCTGCTGGCTCGTGTGGTCTCCCATCATGGGGAATAGCTTGTAACTGGGTACCTCGCTCACAAATGCATTTATAACACTGCTAAATACCAGAAGTGCAGCCTGCCGGTATCGTGGTTAACGTAGGGGGCTAACTTCTCACCATATCCACTGCTGGCACAAGATCCGTCAAAATACACAGTAATAAAAAATGAGGGATAATCTTTAAAAACAGCTGGTTTTGATACAAGATGTCGGTTGGATTTTTTATCTTTGTGCTTTGTGTAAAACTTGATATTTTAATTGTAACTTCATTAGGGAAGGCTGTACTTCTTGTTTTCAAACAATCTCAAGCTTTCCTGCCTGGTTTTCCTGAAGCCTTTGGAAGTGGATGTGAATTTCACATGGAATCAGAAACGTGTTTATGTAGATTTAAAAAAAAAAAAGGTTTTAAAACATCTCCCCGTGGCTAAATCCTTTGCTTGCTGATGATAAGGAAACACTTTTTTTGCTAGCGGTTTACTGCTGTTTTCATGGCTTTGTAAATCTAAGCTTTAATTCTTCTTCCCATTTGTGCTTATGTCCAAAGGTGTTAAAGTTGAACTATTGTAAAATTAATTGCTTCGGGAAACACGGCATTATTTTTCTCCCTTCTCTGATGTTCATATTGCCACTGAGGGAGGGAGAGAAATGGAAGGGGAGGTTTCTGAATGTTGTAGTAGACAAGCTGCTTGTTCTCTCTGCTGATAAAAAGAGTGATTCCTTCAAAGCGGAGTAGAAAGATGGCTTGGGACTTTGGCTGTGAATAACATCCGACGCGGCTGCACTAGGAGCGGAGTCGATATGCTTTGTGGGCCACCGCGTGTCTGGGAATGAATGCTTTATGATCACGTTTAGAGGAGGCTGAACCAAATCTAAACAAGCAGAAGAGTTTTATATTCTGAAAACTCAAACCTTTGGAGAATGTCTTATATATTCTGTGCTAATAAGAAGTGTAGTAAAAAATGACTCTGAAGATTTACACAGACACATAAACACATAGAGATGCAAATTTGTATAAAATGCAATGGAAGAGGGGAGGTAGATTTAGCTGTGAATGCAAGAAGGAAAAACTAAACACAGTTGGACTGTTGTAGTCAGAAAATGAATTAGTACTGCACTTTTCTGCCAAACACAGAACATGCATCTCATTTTTAATTGTCTCCTGAGCCATAGATATACAGTTAAATAGATGTGATAAAAGGTCAGGGGTTTTAAGCTCCACACTGAAACAAAAAAAAAAAAAAAGACAGAATTAATTGTCCTGAGACCTTTTGCATCTCATAAGAAGGACAAATAAGGCAACTTCAGTGTGGTAATTTAGACTTGATGCTGTCTCATGGGGTTCAGGGACATATTGTCCTTTCCCTGTCCCACAGAGGACCTGTCGCGGATGGATTGAGAGTGCACTTGTAAGAGCAACATGTTTATTGACAACAAAGTTTGATAATAAATGCGACAGCGGTTTAATGAGATTCAATGGGAAGATACGCTTGATTATTTACTGTATAGAGGACAGGGTCAGATAAGACTGTCAGGGAGACCCTCCCGTTGAGTCATGAGGTTCAGAGAGGACCCCCTTGCGTTCTAAACTCCTTCTCAAAGAGGAGCCTAGGTACAGCTGGATCCAATCCTAGTCCCAGACTTGGTCAACGGTTTATGCCTAAAGGGTTATATATGCACAATCAATCCTTTATATCACTTAGCTAAGATTTCAAAGTTTAGCATGCTATTAGTCACTTACCGAGGATCTGTTGTGGCAAGGAATCTCTCAACCTCGCAGAGTAACCTTGAGAGGTGTCCCTACTCAAGGGGAGATCCTGGCCTGCAGCCCGCTGCCATGCAGGATTGCTCAAAGGGCTCTTGGGCTGCTCGCTATTTATGGGGGTTAGATGATTGACTCATAGTCATATTTACATACCAACTTCATATGTTAGTTTCTTCCAAACCTAGCTTGAGTTGGACACTGACCAGCACTGTGGTTAGGTAGACACATTGCCATAAATTAGCCCTTGGCTGTTGTGTTGTTATCTGTCTCCCCCGAGCCCCCTTTGAGCTGGATGCATCCATCACAACCGCCACTGGTGATTATCACCCGAGCAGGGCCATGGGAAAAGGTCAGATGGGGGTGGGGCAGGAGGGTACAGGGGGAGCACACCGCCACAGGACCAGATTTCTTCCTCACCTAAACATTTACAAACTCTTTGCTCAAACATTTCCCAGGCAGGGCAGGAGGTTAGAGCACACTAGAGCTGACAATGATGCTGGTGAGCTTCAAACGATTTACAAATCTATCCATCTTAATTATCAGAGTCTCCGAACTTTTATTTCTCTCTTGAGGCCTGCTGTTTTCTCAAAATCTGAATCTAATAAATCCCATTCCTCTGCCAGTAATGACAAAACAACAGGGAAAAAAAGCAGTGCTTTTTTTACATCCAAGTAAAGGACTAAAGTCCACATAAGCATCTGAGACAATAAGAATTTACCCTCTCTGCACACAGATTTACCCCCATCTGCAGAGGCTTCAGAGGTGATCTGTGAAAACCACCATCTGATTCTTCCAGTTCTTTGCTGAGGGTCCCAACTCTCCTTTCCTTCATGACCACCTCAGAGGGCAAGTCTCGTGGCTGGCTGCCTTGTGCTAGCCTGTGCAGTGGCCTTCTCGCTTCCTCATGACCTTCCTCCCTGACGTTAAGCACTCTCCTTTCTGCTGCCTCCCCAAGAGGGCTTTCTACTCTCCCCCTTCCTCCTCCAACTTGTGCCCATCCTTCCCTGACCACAAGTGATTAGTGTTTTCATCTTTGGCAGTAGCGGTGATTTCAAATATCTCTGTTTCACCTTCCTGGCACTGGAAGTAGCTCATTGCTGTCCTGCTAGGCTGTAACTCGTTTTGGTGTGCTGCCAAGGAAGAGTAAGTTTTGGTAGGCTCTGTGTCAGCTACATGGCAGCACTCAGGGCTTGTTCTGCTCCAAACTACTCCCAGTAAAAATGATTTATGAGGGGCATCTTTTCCCAAGATGGTTTTGAAGAAATGACCCTGATATCTATATCTATGTGTTTATGGACACATACAAAAAGCAGTGCTGAGATATTATTTTTTTTTTAATATTAGACATCTCTGTGCAATGAATACACAATTTTTCTTTTCTTTTTTTTTTTTTTTTTAAATGTGGTCAGATTCCCTGGATTAAATTTTGACATAATCCCACAGTATTTCACTTATCCTGTTTAGTGTTAGAGTGGTGTAATACTGAGATAAAGTTACAGAAATCTGAAATCAAGACTTTTTTATCCATTTTAAGAGCTGCTCAGAGTCATCCTAACGTTAGGAATCATGCAGAAGGTATATCCTCTGGAAAAGGAGCAGACATTTCACTGCAGTCTGTTTATTCCTCTTTGTTTGCAAAATAGTCCTCCTTTCACATTAATAAATAGAAGAATTAATGAAAGCTTGCTTTGGTACCCTGGCTATTACTTCTGTATAGCCATCAAAAGAAAATGCAAACAGGATTGACAATTTCATTTATCTTTGTGTGCCGTGGTTTAACCCCAGCCGGCAACTAAGCACCACACAGCCTTTTGCTCACTCCCCCCTGGAGGGATGGGAGAGAGAACCAGAAGAATAAAAGTGAGAAAACTCATGGGTTGAGATAAAGACAGTTTAATGGGGAAAGCAAAAGCCACGCGCTCAAGCAAAGCAACCCGAGGAATTCATTCACTGCTTCCCACCGGCAGGCAGGTGTTCAGCCATCTCCAGGAAAGCAGGGCTCCATCACGCGTAACGGTTACTTGGGAAGACAAACGCTATCGCTCCGGACGTCCCCCCTCTTCCTCCTCCTTCCCCCCAGCTTTATGTGCTGAGCATGACATCATATGGTGTGGGATAGCCCTTTGGTCAGTTGGGGTCAGCTGTCCCGGCTGTGTCCCCTCCCAGCTTCTTGTGCACCCCCAGGTCACTCGCTGGTGGGGTGGGGTGAGAGGCAGAAAAGGCCTTGACTCTGTGTAAGCCCTGCTTAGCGGTAATGAAAACATCCCTGTGTTATCAACACTTTTCAGCACAAATCCAAACCACAGCCCCCTGTTAGCTACTATGAAGAAAATTAACTCTACCCTGGCCAAAACCAGCTCATTCTGACAGAAATGCAAAGTAAAGAATTTGTAGCAAGTTGTGTGCACATCATAATAAAAGGGCAGCAAGAAGCCCTTTTCCAGCCAGTGCAATTTATTTACCTCTTTTCAAAATCAGCTTCTCATTGTGTGCCTACAATCTGACTGCTCTGAATATGCATTCAAAGAGAAAGAAAACAGGACAACTTTGAAAGGATATTACATAGGAAATTGCAAAAAGTACTTTATAATTACTTGAAAGTTTTGTCAAACTGGACAGTGTCTTTTTGTGCATTTCAATAGGGTATAAAAATGCACTGAGCTGATGATCATGGAAAAGGGAAGCCAGCATGAGACTAGCGTGGTGGTTAGGTCCACTCTTGCTTGCAGCAATATCAGTCAGTGTGCGTCCGTCTCCAGTGAAGGTGTGACTGCCTGCAAAGGCTCTCATCTACAGAGGGTCGAAGAACAGAGAAAATGATGACGCTGAAACAGAGCTGATTCATATGTGCTGTGATTAGATACTGTTACGTGGAAAGGAGCATAAAATGAAGGGGCTGAAATTAGGACTTGGAAGAGCTAGTTCTCCTTCTCTATCACAGGGGCTTCTCCATTGCACCCATAGAATGGAGATCATTAGCTGTCTAATGTGAGTGACTCCATAGATTCTAAACTACTATTTAAAAATATCCAATTTTTGTAAAACAATTTGGAAGAAATGACCCAAATCTATCTGCCCCAACTTGCTCTGTCCCACCCACTCAGATACACTTGGTATGTTGGCCCTCACTGACACAGCCAGGGGCTACAGCTTCACACATGAATCTGTGTGACAGTCCTGGCTCATCCCAAGTTGGAAGAAGGCCCCGGTGGAGTTAGCCAATATCAAGTGCCCTGAAAACCTTTTCCTGCTAAGATGGTTGGGTAAAGGAGCCACTCAATTCCATTAGCAGGCCTCGCACCTTCTGCACTTACTAATCATGACAAATGTAAACAATAACATTTATATAAAAAGTAGCCAGGGTTTGTTACAGGAATGGAAGAGAACTCCTTGGGTTGAGGAGAGAAGCATCACCAAAGGTCTGGAAAGAACTAGTTATGGGCACGAGCAAGGCAGGTCTTTTAAACACGAATGCTATAGTGCCCACCAAGCACCTGCCAGAAAATTTCAGATAGTCATGAGAGATGACTCATGACAATGAGCAGCTGGGTGAAAGAAACAGGCTCTCCATGCCACTCCAAGCTGGTATTTCCATAACGTCCTACTCAAGGAACAGATCCCCACCATTACTGTTTACCTAAACCAAAGGTTTATGTGCTTCTTTGTCCTGGAGATAAGATACAGCCTCTGCACAGAAGAGTGTTAAACCAAAGACTCACAAAACCTCCAGTCCAAAGGCAGGGATAAAACCAAAAACATTGTTGAGTTCAAGATAAAAGGGATTTTTGGCATTCTGTTTGGCAGCATTAGCATGTGGTATCAGGAACACCTTCGTCCTTCTTTCTGTCTCTCAATACCAGCACAAGTCAAATGTGGAAATAACAATAATTCTTAAGTAGAAACAACGCTGCATTTCATGTGCTTTCTCTGTCTGGTGTTTCATTGAATTTGCAAAAATCTGACAAATCTAACCAACCATTCAAATGTGTAATAACAATGACAACAAAAAAGCGTGCTTTGAGGGAGCATACACATGTAAATGCAGATGATGAAGAAACATAAGTAGAATTTCTAACTCACGATGAACAGATTGAATAATCTGGTCAGACAGTTTTAGTTATTCTTCATTTATTTGTTAACTTATACTGTAGCATACTCCTATTTATTTTGAGTGCAATGGCAAAGTACAGCTGCACAGAATGCAGGCAGAGAGCTAGCTAAAGGATAGTTTTAGGACAGATGGTACCCTAGATTTGTAAGAAGGCCTTTCTATAATTAACAGTGGATTCACCACATCCAAAATGTTCGCTCGTGTAACGTGCCTTCATGTATTATCAGGGTTATACTAAAGCCTATCAATTACTTTGCAGAATTCATAAAAATATGGACATCTAATATACTTGGAGAGTAAAAGGTGAGTCATTAGCTGCATTTTTAATTTTAAAAAAATTAACTTTATAAATAAGATTTTTTCACCAGGCTATAATTTCTAATTACGCACCTATATAAATTCATGCTATGGCATTAACATTTCATAAACTACAAAGGCAATTTTCAGTCTGTGTGGAGTACTGTAGAAAAATTTCTGTGCAATACAACTTAATAGCATATAAAGTCATAGCCCAAACACTTGTTCAATGTTTTTGGAAGCAACTCTATGTCAAAAGTGCAGCTTTTTTTTTCTACCTGGGTAAGCCACAAGTTCAAGTGCAACTAAGTGAACATTTTAGTCTTAGCTTAACCTCTACCATTAGACAAAGAGTCTGGAAAGCTATCAGCTATTGCTCAAGAAAAGGTCAAAAATAACTGCCAGAAAGACTGAATTCTTTGTTGCTGGATATAGAGGTTGATCCAAGTACAGCCAAAATAACAACAAAAAATATCTTGCAAGAAAGGCTAAATAAAGATGACAGTATCTTAAAAACATAAATTATTACAGCAGTTACATTAGAGGGAGAAATCTACCTGTTTTTTTAATCATCTCTGGTATTAACTTTACCCCTGAAAAGGTGAGACCTTTTGGAGGCTTCATGAGTAGTGCCCATGGGCTGCAGCTACCCACTGCTCAGGAGGCCACCATGGCCTCACCGCCTGCACCCTCATATCCCTGTGTCCCATCTGTCACTCCCTCCAGCTGCTTCCCAGGATGGTTGGGCACAACGGAGAATTTCCCAGAGAGTGAATATCTCCTGTGCTTCTGCTCTCCAGGGCCTCATTCTTCCCCTGTGAGCCCCGGTGATTCTCTGGGGGAACAAAGAGCTTCATTTTTTTTGGCTTCTCAACAAGGTCTCCTGCCTGTCCCTCCCCTGGTTGCTTTAGGTGCTGGTAACTGTCCACACATGCAGAAAGCCACAGATTATTCCAGCAGATCCCTCTTACTTCCCACAGCACCTCTCCCCTTTCTGTAGGGTCACGCTGTAACATATGAATTATTTAAAAAATGAATTAATATGATTTCTTTTAGCCATGACTACCATCACCAACTTCAGGCCTCTGGTTTCCAGAGATCTGCTTTTGACTTGATGGTATCGCATTGACAGAGAAAATATAGACAACAGAAGAGCTTCCTAATGCAAAAAATGTTGCTTGTTATTATCAGGATTTTCAATAATCATTAGCTAATCTGTGATTCACTGTGATGCTCTTCACCAGAGTCTCATTAGCCAAGCAATTCTGCCTATTTGACTTGGCATTTCTCATCCACAAAACAAGACCATGAAGTTGGACTTTAAAAGACGCCTTCCCTGACAGCAGAAGGTATTTTGTACAAAATCATAAGCACCAGTGAGGAATCATCACCCATAAGATAAAATGATACTCTATCAAGCAAATAATGTAATGCTGATAATCAGTACAAGATGAAGCATGGCAAGGTTATGATTTTGAAAGCCAGCTAGAAGTCTCCCATTCAAAGCTATGTTTGAAATTTTGCGGGTAGTGTTTATAGCAAAAGCCACGCGTGCCATCCAGGAAGAAAACACAGAAAACGTTTCGGTGAGGTTTTCGCTTTCAGGAGCAGGTCTCAGAGACACAGCCAGATAGTTCAGGCAGTGCAAAGCAGCCTCTCTCCGGTGCAGTGATCGTCCCCGGAGGGGTGGTCTTTGTCCCTGCGCCTGCTGCCCTCATGCCGAGAAAGCAGGCGTGCTCAGCCCTAGCGTGCCGTGGCCGGCGCTGGCAGCGAGGAGCAGGGCTGGTGCGCCTCACTGCCCAGGTACGCAAAAGCGCTTCTGACATTTCTTCCCATTTGTTAGAGCAACCATCTGGCCAACGGACTTGTTCTGAGGTGTAAAGCACAGCTCGGAGAGGCTTTATTGCTAAGAAAGATGCAATAAAAATAGATAAGCAGAAAACATCATATGTAGAGCTTTCATACACAGAATAATAATGCTGGGAAAACAGACTGAACTTGCACATATGGTGGCTTAAGTTGGAAGCACTGGAATAGACCATGAGTGCACACACAGCTGTAAGAAAAATACTGATTTTGCTGGGATAGAAAACTCTAATCAGTGCTTAGAGTTTTCATCGCAGTGTTCATCTGCTTACAGTAGTGTGGCTGAATTCATTCTGGTTATCACTGCAGTTAACGTCTTCACAACTTCTTCCCCGTTTCCTCCTGAAAACCTAAACTCCACAGTAGCAGAAGCTAGTGAGTGGTAGCAGGATTGCTGCTGTATGCAAAGAGCTCTAAGGGAGAACACATATTATAGTCAACTTTATACAGGATTATGAGGATTATCTCCTAAAAAAGATCAAAATAAAGCAGACCTTTTGAACAATGGAAATCACTATCTCTAACTAGCAGTGTAGTCAATTTATTTAAACAAATATCTATTTTTACATGGTGGATTAATCTCAGATTAGTGAAGTAAAAGCCTTAATATTTAAGTAGCTGTAAATATTTGCATTCTAGCATTTTTATAGAGTTGTTACTGTTTATTTCAAATACCTTTCTACTTAGTGGTATGATTTATTCTGTGGCTAATCAAATGCATACCTTTATCTTTTTCCTGTTGGTTGCAATGCGCTTAAGGTGATCTGAGCAGGCTGTAGGTCCCTGGGGTTGGGACAGAACGTGCCTTGGCACAGCTGGGCTAGAGCTGCAGTCCCCCAGCACCGTGACCGCTGCCCACCGGGTGGTTACCCTGCCCGCCAGCTGAAATACCTCACAAATGTCATCCATACAGCCTGAGTCTCAGAAACACAAATTAATTCCTAGCATGCTATGAAGCCTGTCCTTTCCAATTCACCTGGATACCTGCCTCCGCGTTTGAATGACTGCCTGCAGTGAACTGGACATGACTGAATTACAGCTTGAGAAATAATCATTCTGCTCAAAAACTTTCACCATGTAGAAGGCTTAAATCAGAGCAAAGTCACATCTGAGCATCAGGACTCTTATCCACATAAGAGACCAGGAAGGGAGAAACATATTTATGCATCCAAATTTTGTTATCTACGTGTTATCACCTAAATTAGCCTCCTGACAGTCAGTAGAGCTTTCACAGGGAAGCATCTGAAGTCAGACACATGCTTATCCCTAACAGGAGCCACTTTGAACAAATGTGTATTGCAGGGTTTTTTTCTAAAACTCTGCAAATAGAACTATTTTGCCACAAAACGCTTTGTTAGAACTATTTGCTCACCTCTAAGGATTCATTTCATGAAGATATTTTGTCTCAGACTCTTTTCCAGGATGCTTTTGCAGATTAATTGCTGGAACTTGTGTATTTCTACAGTGGTCATTATCATTATTTTAAATTAGCAAGACCTTATTTAAATTTTTGTAAAAGTCAAACTCTCCTGAATGTTTCCTTGAATCCATCTTCCCATATGTTCAATACCTCATCTGAGTATTGGGCTTTGTCTATAGCCAGTATTTTCTGCCCACTCTCTTTCCACCTGACAAGCTCCTGTCTGCTGAAAATTATTAGTTACCACTCTGTAATGCACAACTTCTAATCCACACATACCAAATGTGCTGCTGAGGTTAGGTTTTGGTGTTCCCTATTAGAACCTGTACAAAGGGCTGACACAGAAAACCCCTGACAGAAGTTAACCAGTTCAGATCTTGGGAGAAGGGAGTTGAGAAAGAATTATTTTTAATCTCATTTCCTGAGAACACTGAGAAAGACTTCAGAGTCCACATGAAGGATGTGGGATCAAGAGCAATCTGCCTTTCAGTTCCCATCTTCTTTCCTCTGCTTGTGGCAGCATTTTCCCAGGTCTTCTGGTTCCACAATCGCTTTGGAGAATGGGGAGAGGCTCCTATTCCTGGGCCACTCGTGACCAAGCAAGTGACTTAAATCCCATGAATTCTTGAAAAGTTGTTGGTCCTTTGGGGCTGTGCAACTCTTTCTCCTTTGGGAAAAATTGCTTTAGGCTTGTGGGCTGCAGGAAAATTACCCAAGAGAAAACTCATCCTGGCCAGGAGCAGGCTCCGACCTTCCCAGCCAGAAGTTGAGAAGCAGAGAGGCATCACTCGCATCTATCAGTTTCTCAGGTCACTCGCTGGATCAGTCCCTGTTTCCAAGCTCTGAACATAGCCCTTCACAAGTGACTGCCAGCATCTGTCTGATACACCCGCTGACTGGTTTCTTTCATTTGGGGGGGATAAGCTGTTCAATTTTCTGGATGGATTTTTCTTCAGTCTGAGTCCTTCCTACCATGGCCATAAAATGTTAATGTATCAATAGGCCATAGCCAAACTTCCATGGTGTCACCTCCCAGATCAGCACTTATGCCTCCATGTACGTCAGCCCTGAGGCTTTCTAACCACAGTGAGCACTGAGGAAACACTAGCAAGTAATTGATCCTGCTTGAACAAAATAGTAATTTCAATTCTAATTTAGGAGCCATAGCCTCTAACAGTCTTTCTGAAACAGTGGGTAGCAGGCTGATTCACCAACAGACTGAAGAGATACATTATTGATTAAAGGGTTATCTGCTAACTGAAAAATACACATCCTTTCACATTTCCTTCTCTGTTCCACAAACACATGCTGCAATGAGAGGGGCGTGGAGGTGACCCCCTCTCAGGCAGGCTGCTGCAGGCTGCAGAGATGCTCTGCTGGCATCTCTATCCAGGCTGCTTTCTGCCAGGGTTCCTGGGAGGAATGGGAACAGAACAGGGAATCTGGCCCAAAGTTTCTTTTTATTTCATATAAAGAAAAGTAATATAAATGATTAAGTCAGAGCATCTAATTCATCTGTACAGCATGAGGTCAGGTGTTTCAGCTGATAAATGAAGACATCGACTTATTAGCCTAGTTTTGGCAGAATTATTAAGAGCATATTTACATTCAAGCTCATTAAGGGAGACATCTAAAACCAGAAGCATCCAAAATTAATGGATGCTTTTTGAAACTGTTGGCTTCAATGAGTTGTGTTGCATTCTTTTATTAAGTGGATAGGTTTTTGTGGTTTAGGCAGAGAGCAGCTGCAGATAGTTCCTTAAAAAATAAAAATACAGCCTTGAGCTGTAAAGGAAAATTAATTGAATACTTAGAAGCCCTTCTGTGCGTCAGCCCAGATATGGTGTGTTTAATACAAGCTGTTTGTGCCTAATATGATTTTCCGTGTTGTGTGTGTTTTATATATAGCATAACATTCTTGTTCTACTTGAACTTTTTCTTGCACTCTGTTCTTTTATGCTGTAGTATTAATTGGAAAGATGGGGTTTCTGTACCCTTTCTGATTGCACTGATTTAACAAAGGTCATGATTTTGGCCTTATCAACTAGCCAGATTCACACTGTCAACACCTTTTCTCTTGCTATCTCACTCACCCATGATTCAAAGACGTAGTACATTGGCATGCTATGTACTTAAATCCCTAACTGACAGTTGCAGTAATTCGCACCTATTTGGAGTATTCCCCTATGTTCTCACAGGTTAAGTGGCATTTATAAAGGTATTTACTATAGAAAATCTTATAAATCATTTAAAGCACAACACCTCTGAATACTGAGTATCTATATATATACTAGAGAGAGAAAGAGAAATATAGAGCTATATAAAATAAAATGTATTTTATGTTAAATGGTTATTAAAACAATTGGTGCTGGCAAAAGGCCCACAGGTGAGCACAGGAAGGTTACCCCCTGTACCTGGATAGTCATTGTGGTGAGGCCAGGAAAGAGAGGCCACTGTGCTGCAGGGGATGCTGCAAGTCCTGCTGGCTCAGCTTTCTTCCTCACTTCTTTGGCAAGAGCAGTATCCTCTCTGCCATAGCAGCTTGTTTTTGTGAGCTACCTAGCAGCCAAATCAGGAAAGCTCATGCAATGGTGTTTAATCAAAATTTTTTTCATACTAGCTTTAGCTTCAGCTTTTGACTGGAGGAATGCAAGAGATGATGACTTTTTAACAGCACCGTTTTTTCTTCCAATAGTTTATGAAGTATTTATTATTAAAAAAAAAAAAAAAGAAATCAATGCATTCTAAGCAAATAAAACTTATTGCTCCACCTTTACTTAATCAGGCCTTATTTGCTTAGTTTCTGTGATGTTGCAGTAATTATACTAATTCTCCAGTCATCTGTTGAGTCTCTCTTGAAAAACTGGATAGATGTGACTTGAATTTCTAATTCTTTTGATTTTCTGGCTTTGTACTAGTGGAGAGCCTAGCCTGTGCATCCTGGCAATGCAAATAATAAAAAGGAAAGGAGAAGCAATCTTAGCGTTTTTAAGAAGTAAAGCAAACTCTCCAGTTTTACACATGGAAAACACGTATCCTTCTTTAAAATCTTGCACGGTACGTTCATCTCCTCACCCTTTACATTAGGAGCTGGCAGATTGCTGAGGCACTTACATGGTAGCTCACACAGAAACGCTTGCAGAACTGAGGCCTAAGCATTCAAGAGGTTGCTGCAGATCTTGTCTGATCTGTTGGTTTCTTATATGGATTTTTTTCCATATGAGGTGCTGGTAGTTCTTTAAGGTTAAATATATGTCAGTTTTCTGTGTGGGAGATGTTACCAGTTTCTGTGAGCCCAGTGAGAAATACAAGGTATTGCCTAACTCAGTGGTGTTCTCTCTTGGACTTAACATTCTTTTTTTTTAGTAACACTTTTAGTAGCATTCTTTTTTCAGTCTTTATTAATAATACTTTGGGTTCAATTCCCCATTAATTATGCCGCTTTAGGAATGTGATGAATCAGGATGTTGGTAAACAATTGTTAAAATTATTTTGTAGACCCAAATGTGGTGTATTTTGAGTTTTGTCAACATGTTTATTTCTTTCAAAGGATGATTATATTACTTGTTCCCAAAAGAGGGACAAGTGTTAATTTATAATCTATAAAATATTATTTTATAATAATTATCTTTAAGCTATAAGATATTACAAGACAGTCATCTAATGTAGTTTATAAAGATCCTGGTGTAAGTTAAACACAAACATGTTACTCAAAGGGAGTAACCACAGTGTGTGGGTAGAGACACTTCAGAGGTGAGCAACGCTCGCCTCCCTACCGTCAGGCACTGCTGGGACATCTTGGAGTCAGAGCTTCTCATCGTCATGTTGAAGTTTGGCTGCTTCCGTCTATTTAGTATAATTCTGCAAAGCAGAGTATTTTTTATAATTCCCAAGACTGAGCTAAGTTGGCTTTTACTCTGCTACTCTGCCTCTGGGTGATCCACCTCATTCAAGCTCTTCCCAATCAATTTACTAGATCCCTTTTCGTATGCAGGGGTTGCACCGAGCAGTGGAGGTGCAGCAGCCCCGATCTGCTGCAGGAGGAGCTGCCGAATGGCAACCCCACGTGCTGACGGACGTGACAGATGACAATTTTTACATGTCGTCTTCTCTTGCCATCTTATATTCCTGTCTAAGTGTTAGGCAGCCGGCATCATGTCTTTTATTAAAACAGGCTAAACACCTTAAATTTCAGATAAATTTTTACAGTGTGCAGTAATCTGATTTTCTGAATGCTTTTGATTTTATTGTAAGCACGGCGTACTAGAAGATGAGCTATTGTTGCATTATTATGAATCTATGTTGCCTTCTCTTTCTGTATGTTCTTGCATGAGTGTCTCACACTGTTAGATCATCGAACAAAGAATATCAGATAAGAAAGCTAGGTAAAGTAGAAACTAAAGGCAACTGAAACTGCATTTGCTGCATAAAGTGAGAACTGTGCCTAGCCAGAATGCAGAACCGTGCTTTCTACCTTAATCAGTTTCATGGAAAGTAAAATGAACCTTTTTGGTGGAAATGTCACTTGTCCAGAGTAAGGATGAATAAACCAAAGAGTTAGCACAGTCCAGCAGTTTTAACCCTGAATTTCCTAATATAAGACCAATCAGTTCTTTCTCAAACCGTGTGTTAGACTTCTGTGTATCACCTGGATCCTGGAATAACTTCAAGGCAGTGCAGGCCAGCCCACTGCTTGCAGATGGGAAAGAGGAAAGTCATCGTGCGTATTGGAAACAATCCAGATGTCTGAACTTGCAGCTTTTATGGCCTTTTACAGACTTCTTACAGGAACACAAATACGCTGTCAGTTTGGTTTGGGCCTGATCAGGGCTGGAATTTGGGGGGTGGAGAGAAGGAAGGAAAAATGCAATTATACCTCTTGATTTGATGTTAAACCAGTGACATTTTAAAGGCAACCAGGCTGGCAGCTGCCAGCCTGTTGTTATGAGCTACTCTGAGGCAGAAGCTCCACAGTGAAGGTCACTGTACTGGAAGCAGAGATGTGAACATTTTAGCATCTCTCTCTTTTGCTTTTTTTTTTGTTTGTTTACATCTGAGATTCACTTCTGCCCCTCACTTATTTTCTAAAGATAATACAGTTTTCAGAAGCCAGTCAGCATGCCATCAGCATATTCAGGTTCCTGGGGAGGCACCCTGAGCCCCAGAGTTTGCTTGAACGCTGCCTGTGAGCTGCGAGCGGCAGCGCTGCCTGCTCCACCGCAGGAGCGGAGGGCCAGGACTGCCCTCCACGTTCACAGGAGTCACTTGCAAAAGCATTTGCTTTCTATCAGTAGAAGCCAAAGTGGCCCCTGTGACTATGAAAACATGTCAGTCTAATAAGAAAAATGAGAAAAGAACCCTGACAAAAATCTAAGAATAGACTGCTGAACAGGACTTATTTCTGCCAGAGGATTTAGGGCAGAGATAAATGTTGCTTAAATATGTATGGTAGCAATACCGTGTCACGTCAAGTGTGTTACAGCGCTTTTACACCAACTTACAGTAAATGTCTCATCATATATGCTTTGTGTGTGTAAAATTGGATATTTTTGCAGCTTTCTCCTTTTCAAAGTGACCTGCACTGTTTTAATTTCTGAATGGATTAACTCCAAACAGCAGGGTATGAATTAAAGGCTCCTCAAGCAGCCATTAGAAAGTATTTTGGTTATTCAAATAATGGAGTTGCTAGTCATTTAAAAAAATTACAGGGAGAAATGTTCTGAAATGTCATCAGCTACAGAGTGCTGGAATCGCTTATGGGATTTCATGAGTTGCTATAAAACATGGTCCAGCAACAGCAAAAGCAGCCTGCCATTACCAGTCCCGTAAGTCTCAGTGCCTGCCTAAAGCAGCGGATACTCATCCGCTGTTAATCGCCATCACCTCCTGAGGTCAGCGATGCTCTTGCATTTGATATCAAAGGAGGATTTGGGCTCACAGGGGAATATAAGAATGGGACTAAGAGACAGCAAAGATGATTGTCCCTTCAGGAGGAATTCTGCTGGTTTCATCCAACGGTCCCTTCAGACCCCTGGCTTCCCTGGAAAGGTGCTCAGGAGCCAGGAAGGGGACTTCAGAGCTTCTCCCTGCCACCGACTCCTCGGGGATGGCTTAGGGATGAAGTCACATGGATAAAGTGATGAAGAGTCCTGTTGCCAGAACAAATGCTGCTGTGTTTTGGCTTATCCTACAGCAGAGAGAATCTTCTCTATTAAAATCTGATTTGGAAGTGGAAAGCTATGGAAATGCCATAGAATTTCTCCATAAAGACAACCAGTTTCAGTTTGCCTAGGTGTAAAATATTGCGACCTATCTGCCATTACATATTAATGTAATATCTGAGTGACAGTTACAGCAACAAAATATGGTCATCAACAAAACACAGCCTTTGCTTTAAGCACCTGAATAGCTTCCCTGATTTCACTGAGAATCGGTAGTGTGGATGATGCTGCAGGATCAGCAGCTACAAAGGGAGCTTCTCCCTGTGATATTCCTGCCCTTCATCACCTGTTCGGGGTATGAGTGCAGGCAGGTGATAGCTTCTGCGCTGTAGAAGTCCCTCTGGCTGGCAGGATTGAATCAATAAATGGCTTCAAATGTTGTTATGATCCTAAGAGCAAAATGATTTGCACAGAATACTTGCTAGTCAGTGTAGAGCACAAGAGTCCCCCATTATAATTTTAGTAGAAGAGTAGACCATAAAAAGAATCTTCTTATTACTCGAACTTAAGAGTGTGAAAAACACGCTTGTGTTCCTAATTCCTTACTTTAATTGAATACAAAGATATCAGCGCTTCAGTGTTCAGCTGCTACATATAAAATCAAATTTGGTGGGTAGTAAATACAGTAGGAGTAAAGGTTTAATGTTATAAATCGAGGGACACATTCAAGATAAAACTGTCTTCACTTCAGCAACACTATTACTACAATAACAACCTTAGATTTATTAAAATAGAACTAAGCTTAAATGCATTTGCCTTTCCTTTTCATTTTTATTACTTATTTTTTATATCTAAGAAACAAAACTCACTTAACATGAACTGGGTATTTTTACATTCCAAGCCTTTATAAATTTTCACAATGCTGCAGTTTCAGAAGACATTTTTAAACATCAATTTTAATAAAAACTTAAGTTTTTCAAATATGATTTGTCACTGGTAATTTGATATAAAAATTACTTCTGTTTTGATTCTGTTTATCCATTAGGAGTTTTCTAATCAATCCCACTGCAGAGGGCACAAAGTCGTGGAACTGCCTCACTAGCGGAGGGCCGAGCTTAACCGGTTCTTGGGATTTGACTGAAAGACTTCTGCCGCTGAGCAGAGTGGCTGCTGGATTTACTTCCTCAGGTACGTCTGTCGTGATTGCCTTTCCCTGCCTTCATGCGGCCTGGTAGGTGAAGCGCTACGCGGGGACTCTGGCAAGGTGGTAATAAAACTCACTGCAGTGCTACATGGCTTAAGGCCATATGTGAAAAGAAATAATGATGCTTACTTACTGCATGAAGCACACTGAGCTTTTTGGGTGGAAAAGCAAAGCGTAAGTTATTGTTAGGCTATTTGATTAAATGGCGTTTAATAGTTATTACAATAAAAGCTTTTATGATTGGCAGGGGCTGACTCCACCTGCCTGGGGAACTGAGCTCTGCCTGCTGGCAGGATTCAGGCTCCCAGTAAAGCCTACGGAGAAAGGCAAGGAGTTGCTCTTCAGGCAGGTTGTCATAGACCTGCCAGAGGACTGTCGCAGGATTTAAACCATAATACGATCAGTAGGAATGGCTGAAAATGCTCTGAAGAAAAAGTTTTCCAACAGGAAATATTGATTTGATGCGGTTTCACTATTCTTCAGGATCATGTGAATTTTACTGAAACTTGCTGGTGGAAACCATGCGGGTGGGCTTTCCTAGCAGGGAGCCAGCAGCTGGCAGGGCCCAACCGCTTAAGCCTCCAGCAGTCTGTCTGGCCAGACAGGGAGGTAGCCAGGGAGGTAGACACTAGCACCCATTTAAAAACTGGTCCAATTTAGTTATTCAAAAAGTGAATGTTTCTAAGTAATTTGTTCCATAGAAATCTTCATGCATCCAGCTTTGCATTCTGGTACAGAAAGAAACCAATAAAAATATAAAGGAAATTTTCTGTGGATCATAAACCACGCTTCCCATGCCATCCCAGTGATTAAATGAAGTTGTGGCTGAATAAAATGGCGACTTTTAATGAAATTTCAGGGGGAAAAAAAGCAAAGATTCTAGAAAGGCACCTCAAATTTATTAAAATACAGCTCCCTCACATTACTTACTGCAAAATCAGTCTCTGCTTGGAACTATAACTCACTGCAATGACTTTACTGACTTGACTTTTGAGCGCTTCTAGTTTTTAATTGGGACATTTGCCTGAGAAACAGCTGATCCACAGAAACATTTTATGATACTGTATTCTACATCAATAGTGGGTTCTTTTTCCTTAATGTATTTTAACAAGTAATAAACACAGTGAGTTTGGAAGCCTGACAGCGACTGAACAGTCGGCTCTGGGCACGCACCCCACGAGGAGACCCGGCCTCGGATCAGGACGCCAGCAAAAGGCAGGCTGCCGCTCTTCGTTCCAGCACTCGCAGCCACGCCTGGGGCGAGCCGGGGCTCCTGAGGCAGGCGGGAGGCCCCGGTGCCCGGCGCCGCCGGGCGAGGGGCCGCCGGGGGCCGCGGCGCGCTGCGGGGAGGCGCCAGCGGGGCCCTCCCGCTGTGGGCGGAGCGGTGCGCGGCCGCGGAGGCGGGGGCCGCGGCCGCGGAGGCGGGGGCCGGGCCCGCGGGTGCAGCTGCGGCCGGGGCCGCCGGTGGCCCGGGCGGGGAGAGGCGGGCTGGGACCTGGCGGCGCGCCTCCTCCGCGCAGGGGCAGAGCCCGGGCCGCGACGGGAAGACGCCGGGCGCTGCCCAGGCGCAGGGAGAGGGGGCTCGTCCCTGCCGCCTCGCTGGACCTTCCTGCGAGCTCCGGGAGCGGGCTTGTCAGTGGGATGGGTCTCGGAGGGGAGCCCGGCGTCGCCTCCTCGCTTGCGGACAGCAGGAGCCCCCATTCGGCGCAGGGCAGTTGAATCCCGCCCGCGGCGGAGCAGCAGAGAACCGGGACGAGATTTATCGCTTCATTCCCAGGAACGTCGCTTCCACCTGCCAGCGAGTTTGAGCGGCCGGCTGTGGATTTTATATTTGCTTCCCCACAAACCAAGGTTAGTCGGGTGGCTTTGGCTTTTTGGGAAGGAGCCTTGACCCGGCCCCGCTGTGTGCGATGGATTGAGGCGTGCCCGGCTGCGCCCCCAGCCCGGCCCCCGCCCGCAGCCCACATAGATGCGATGGAAAGTCGGGGGCTCCTCTGCACCCTCTGTTACCTGATGTTCAACGCACCTCTGCTGTTCATCGTCACCGGTGAGTAGGAAACTTCTGCCTCTCCCCGCGGTGAGCCGCCGCTCCGGACACAACTTGCTGGCGGGAGGCAGCGGGGGCTCCGGTGCGGGCACGGCGGGGCTCGCCGCCCCGTCCGCGGCTGAGCTCTCGCCGCTTCGCTCCCGCCGGCAGTCGCTCCAAGCCCCGTCCTCGCCGCCGCTTTTTCCTGTGGAGGAGTTGATGGCTGGGGGCAGGGAGCGCTGCCCGGGGGGGCTTTTCCCAGAACAAGGTGGCTCTGTTGCGGCCGCAGCTGCCGGCAGCGCGGGCGCGGCGCCCCGCAGCCGCCGGCGCGGCGCGGAGCGGGGCAGGCCGGGCGCGCAGCCCGGGACGGTCCCCGCGCCGGATCGGGGGGGCCGGGGGGCAGTGGGACGCTGGTGCCCCTGTGTCCAGCCGAGGGCTTTCTGGGGAGGACGAGGGGGGCTAAGATCCTCTTCAAACTTCCCCTTGCCGCTGGAACCGCGGCCCCCGGCTGCGGGGTGGCGGGGACCGGCTCGGCCCTGCTCCGGGTGTGCGGTCTGGATGCTCCGCTCATCCCGCGGTCACCGGACTACAGCAAACCCGTGTCGCGGTCAGCGCCTAGCCCTTGAACTGAAACAGCTCACGTTATGCTGAAAAAGACTGGTCTCGTCTTTTAATCTCTCCCGTTAACCAGCCCTTGTAACTCTATCTTCCCCTCCCAGCTACCTTTACTGAAGTTCCCAAAGATGTGACTGTTAGGGAGGGAGATGATATTGAGATGCCTTGTGCTTTTCGAGCCAGCGGATCCACCTCTTACTCCTTGGAAATCCAGTGGTGGTACCTTAAAGAACCAGCCAGAGAACTTGCACACGAATTAGCCATCAGTGTCCCCGGCAGCAGGAGCAAGGTAATACAGTGCTATGGAGATGTATCTATTCATCGAGTGCAACATGCTCAGAGGGTGATCAAAATAAACCCAGCAGTCCCACAGAGGAGCGCGCTTCCTCTACCCCGTGCCAGCGAGCGGTCGGAAGCACCGGCGTCCCCGGGCCCTCCCTGGGATGGAGGAGGACAGGGCATGCACCGTGGGGGACTTCACCTCGGGAAAAAATGTCAGTACTTTAAGGATTGTAAATAGAAAATGAGAAATGTCCTGCTGCAAAATCGGCAATGAGGACCCAAGAGAGGCAGTCAAAAATAGCGGTAGTATGAAGTGGGGACAGGCAAAAACCAGTGCCTCTGTGGGCTGAGCTAGGAATCATTGTAAAAGGTGGGAGAGCTCATAATCGTTGTAAAATGTTTGCTCCTGACAGAGCAGATAAAGGCATGAGGGATACACCTCTCTGTTGGTATGTTGAGTACGTATCAATCTGCATATACAAATGCACACAGTTTCTTGGGGTGCACATACACACCTGTGTCCATATCTGGAGCTCAGCAAGACATTTTCACACAGTCGGATGTAGTAATTAAAATGCATGAAGCAGAGTTAAATCTTGCGTGTCCTTTCCCCTCCCCCTAGCAAGCTGCCTGGCGTGACGGTAGGCTCTAATCTAAATTTTTCAGCTGCATTTCCCCAACATAAGCCAGTTCATTCTGCAACCTCCCCCCAGTGCAATACACCTTGCCTGTGCCAAACAGGGCTGTACAAGGAGTGGGGTAAAGCGGGGTTTCCAGGCCGTGTTGCCCCACTGCACGGGGCACGTCGTTCTCTCCAGCCCCCTGGCCCCCGCGCCGGCAGGGTGCCCCGCGGCAGCCTCCGTGCCTGTGCCAGCTCCCCTCTCTGTGGCACGCTTGTTTTCCTGCAGAGCTCAAATAGAGATGCAAAGCATATAGACGCTGAGCTAATGCGATGCCGCCTAGCTGGGGAAAGTGTAAGTCAGTTGTCAGACAGGGAAATAAATCGCTTGGATTTAAATGTCTTCTTTAACCTTATATAAAAACCGTGAGTTGCTTTTACAATAAATGATGACAGGGCATGCCTGGAGAATGATGACCGTCTCCCTGGGAGGTGCATCAGTGAGATGTGAGGCATCACTTAGGTTCACAGTAGTTGGCTGGAGACAAAAAAATAACCAAGTACAAAACCTGCTGAGTGATACCTGCTCCCAGGATGTGTCAGGACCGAAGCTCTGCCCTGAGCAGTGCGGGATCCAGCCTGCCGGAGCGCTTCACCGCTGTGCTAATGCTGCTGGTAAAGCATCTTCCCCAGCCTTTGTCAGTGACTGCGAGCAGCACAGCATGCAACAAGCATTTCTTTGGCTGCTGTTCGCACCCTTGGTGGAGGCAGCGCTTCTGTGGGCACCACAGGAGCTTTACCAGAACAGTCCCCCCAGCTGAGCACTGGTTTGCTGCCTTCCCCATCGCCCGGGGAACTCCCCCCACCCCAGCCACGCGCGGGCTGGGTGAATGGCAAGCGGAGAAAGTTGCATCTGTCCGTGTCCTGGCCTTGCACGGGGGTGGGAAGATGAGCACCTTGTTGATGTGCTGGCAGAGCTGACTCTAATCCCCCTTTTTTCTGTTCTTTTAGGTAACAAATAAGGATGCAACCAAAATCAGCGTAAGTGGAGCTCGAGCTGGGTGGTGCGCGCCCCTCCTCCCGCACGCAGGGGATTCACTGCATGCCCCCTCCTTCCCCGACAGGCGATTGCAGCTGGTCTCGCTGGCAGCCCCGCTCCTGCGGCACGGCGGGAGCGCGGCACGCTTCCCCTCCTCGGTGTGTCGCGGCTCGGTCGAAACGTTACCATCTGTTGCTGCTGTAGCAGTCACGTCTCATTCCTCGCAAATCGGGAGGAGGTGACGCTTGCCGTACAGCCCTTCCTTAGCCACGGCTGAAAAGGACTGTGGGCCAGATCAGCAGACGAGTTTGCTTTGTCCCCTGCCCTCTGCAAACCCCAGCCGCCTGCGGCGACCCCCTTCTGTCCCTGCCCTGCAGGAAACCAGCCCCTCTCGCCTCCATGCGGGCCCGGGCTCGCCCCTGCCCCGGCCAGGCGGCGCTGGAGCACGCCGGCCCCTCTCCGCGGTGCCGAGGCGCGGCCGGAGCCCTTCCCTCCCGCCGCAGCGGCGGAGCGCGGGGCGCCGCCTGGGTCTCGGCGGGGTGCGCTGCGCCCGGCGGGGCTCGGCAGCAGGCGCGGAGACCCCCGGGGTGCTGGGCTTTCCCCGGGGGCCGGGTTCGGGGCGGTTCGTGCGGGCTGGAGGCTGCCCGGCGCCGGGAGCGCTGCGGGGCCCCGTGCGGGGCTGGGCAGGGGGAGAGGGGGACCCCCAGGCGGGGGCCGGGCAGAGCGCTAGCGGCGCGGGGGGCGTGGGGATGGCGGGGAGCAGGGGCTGGTTCCGGATGGGACTTGGGACCCCGAGGCGGGGCTTTAACAGCGAGGTGCTGGGCCGAGATGTCCGGCGCACTCGGTTTGGGGGGAATTAGCCCGGGTTCGGCGGCCTTGACAGCAGAAGACCCGTACCTGGGGCGAGGGCGAGCCCTGCCGGGGCTGCGCCGAGGCGGGCAGGGTCGCCGCTGGGGAAGGGACGGGGGAGGCGGCGGGGCCGGCGGCCGCTGCTGAGGCGGCGCCCGGCGGTGCGCTCTCTTGCAGACGGTCCGCGTCCAGGGCAACGACATCTCGCACCGGCTGCGGCTCTCGGGCGTGCGGCGGCAGGACGAGGGCGTCTACGAGTGCCGCGTGGCGGACTACAGCGACGACGAGACGCAGGAGCACAAGGCCCAGGCGCTGCTGCGCGTCCTCTCCCGCTTCGCGCCGCCCGACGTGCAGGCGGCCGAGGCGGTCTCGCACATCCAGAGCGGCGCCGCGCCGCGCCGCCACGGCCCCGCCGCCCGGCCCACGCCGCCGCCGGTCCCCGGCAAGCGCCCGCCGCCGCCGCCGCCCCCGGCCGAGGGGGGGGCCTCCACCGCCACCGCCGCGGCGGCCGCCGCCGCCTCCTCGGCCTCGCCGCCGCCCGGGCAGGCCGCCATCCTCCGCCAGCAGCACGGGTCAGGTAGGGCGCGGGGGCGCGGCGGGGGGCGGCCCTCTCCCCTGCCCGGCCGGGGCTCCCCGGGTCCCGCCACTCGGCTTAGGGTCGGGCCCCGCGACCCCCGCTGGCACGGGCGGGGCTGTCGCTGCGATGCTAAAGCTAAATAACCGCACCCAAGTCCGTAAGTACTTCAGTTACAGTACTTAAATGTACTTAAATTATCGCCAAAGCCGGGGCCGGTGCATGGTGCCCTGCCTTGTCAGAAGTTAGCACGGAGGCCTGGGGCTGGGGAGATGGGTCTGAAAGCAGGGCTGGGACCTGCTGCCTTTCAGTAGGTGCTGTAGGAGGCCTCACTTTCAGAGTCGCCCTTGCAGCTTTTCAGACGAGGTGTTTTAAACAGTAGCTGCAGTCTCAAGTGAGCGAAATGCCACGGCAGAGAATGTACATCAGCGAGCGGTTACAGGGGCTGGTCGCCTTGGGCAGGCGCAGGGCCCATGCGGAGCAGGGTGCAGTTTCTGAAGGGAAATGTTAATTGCTGTGTAATGAGCTCCATGTTTGAATTACCGGCAGGATGAGAATTGGAGATACTATACTCTACAATGGTTAGCAAATGTAAACATTGTGCTAATACTGATTGTCTATCAGTTAATACTGTATTAAGTTATTAATGCCACATTACCATATTACTGCTAGTCGGAGAAGGCTGTTGTAAGCCTTTATTTACACTAATGACAGCAAAGTCTGGAACAAAGAACACAGTCTTAAATCTGCATTGCAAAGGTGTTTCAAGCTTCAAAGGTGTGATGCTGCTCTGGCTGGGCTTTAGCTCCCCTTTCAGCCACTGTCACTTAGCTAATGTTGAACAAATGTCCCTGCCAAGTTGTCTGTGGAAGAAGGGAAACAATTTTGTGCCACTGACTGTGCGGGGAAAGCCCCGAGCTCCCTTCTCTGCTGAGTCTCTTCTGACGCAGATTCATAATCCTCATGCAGGAACATTCACACTTCTTCCTGATACCTCTTCACACTCTCAGGGCGAACGGTTGCAGGTTTTGGGTCCCAGTAATGGAAATCGGTTGTATATGGGTCACCGTGAACTGCTGGTGCTTTACAAGTGCTGTTTTACCTGGCTACTCCCTTTCGCTGTTTTCTTAATAATTTAGTTTTTCTCATGTAGAAATATGTGTGAAAACTAGGTTTTACTCCTTGTCATTCCTAAGACTAAGCTGGCTGTTCATTGGTGTCCAGTGGAAGACAAAGTGGTAATTCTTGAGGTCTAACTACAGGTGCCTGTGGACATATAAAAAAGTTCACTTCACTTTTGCTGCATTCACTGACCACAAGAAATTAAACTGAACACTGTAATGCTCATGATCTGTTGTTTTACTGTTGGAAAGATCTGCTTTCCTCCTAGGAGCCCAGGGCTGGTGGTTGTTTTTGTGTTTCCTCTTCTCCCCCACAGTGAGAATTCTTGCAATTTTTTCCATGCTGACAATAGAAGTTAGGTTTAGGATTCGCAGCACTGTGCACCCTGCCTACTGAACCCAGAGCTTATGTGGTGCCTCTGAACTAAAAACAGGACGATGGAAGTGCAATGGGCTCAGTTCCACCTCAACAGATGGATGTGAGTGTGTGCCGCCAAGAGAGCATGTCACATAAGTCTGTTAGGGCAAGACCCCTGCCCAGATCATCTAAACTGCTGTCTATCCTGATTTTTTACATGTCTGTGGTTTGGGGATGTGGCACTGCTGCATCATTTCTAGGCTGGATTAAATTCTGAAAATACACTGTAAGCGTTGTGGCCAGCAGTGGAGATAACGGAATGATTTAAATCAGTGAAAAAGGTAGCAGAATACAGAAAAATATTTTGTGGGGGATCTCCAGATGGAGACTGATGCTAAGAGGGCTACAAACCAGGCTGAACCCAAATTTCCTGCCGTGACATCCTCTCCTGTGCACGCTGCTATCTGTGAACAGTGCCACTCCGTGGCAGTTCCCGTGCCGGGAGAAAGCTGAAGTCAGGGTAGAGAGCACAGGACTCCTGTTCTTGTTCACGGTGCTGGCTTAATAAGGTATAAACCAGCAACTGCTTTTGTCTCCGTATGAGGGAGGCAACTAATTTTTTATTTTGGTATGGTCCTGTGTAAAAATAACATCTTTTTACTCTCCTTGAATCAAGACTGCCTGAATAACAAGTTTCTACTTGGTTTATTGTAATTTCCGTACCTGTGGCAGTCTGGAGCTGCCTGTAATTACTTATCAATAAAGCGTCAGCTACAGCATGGCTCAGGAGATTAGCAGCTGAAAGACTTGGCCCTCAAAGTGTCTGATTCAGGTGCCTTCTGGACCAGAACTGTCTGAGGCTTGTTACCACGAGATGTCTCTTTGGTTGCTTTTGTGAAGCAGATTGCTGGTTGCCTTCCCAGTCCCCATCACCGGTATATTTTAGAAAGACTGTCTGGGCCAGGCACTTGGTTTGAAGCAGAGAGAGGCAGCTTGGTGTAGAGGCAAGAAATGGGTTTATCTCCCCTAGACGTGAAGTGTTGCTCCCTACCCAGAATAAAGGCTTGTGGATAAAATACTAACGTGGAAGTCAGTGTGATGAGGACCTGCAGGGGTATCACCTGGTTTTGTGAGGAAATCGAAGAGTCAGGTCTCCAGTGCTGTCACTCAGGTTGGATAAGCTCTAAACTGTCTTCAAAATGTCTTAAAAGAAAATTACGTCCTTGAGCTTAAGAGTTTCCCATTTGTATTTTAAAGTGGTGTTCTTTAGAGCTGTTTTAGGTACAGTAATTATTTTTCTTTGTAAAGAATGCAGTCTCTTTATAGGAAATATACTTTTTTTTTTTTCTCTATTTTTACTTCTGGAAACTAGAGGCCCTGTTTTGAGTCCACCCCCTCAAGGCAGTGTCATAGCTGGTTTTCCACACAGTAGGGCCATCAGATCAAACCAAACTAAATCTTTGTTCACATAGGTGTGTAAGACTGCAGGACCTAACCCTGTGTTGCTGTATGAATTATATATATGCATAGTAGCATAATACATATGCTTCGCTATCCTATTTTGAGCTCTGTTACACACATACAGTTAAGTACTTGCACCAAATCTGTGTGTAGCAATTGAATCATCTAATACATTTACTCTCAAAAGTCTTTAGCATTTGTAAGTCTTTTCATTGTACACGGGGATATTTCCTCTGTATAAAAGCAGAAATGTGCTCAAACAATGGATTTGCTATCAGTGATTAAGAAACACCCTCATTTAACACACTGGAGAGCTTGGCCTGAAAGCTGATGGCATGGCACTAGCCACAGTGTCCTGCATGAATTGGGTTCTAATCCTATTTTCCTTGCAACAGAAATCTTCCCAATATGTTCAGTGTAGTAAGATAGGGCCTCTATGTGCTTGTACTCCAATAAATGTGATTATAGATCAAATGCTGCTTTTAGATGTGCCTGCAGGGCTCTTCTTGACTTCAGTTGGAGTCCCAGTCATGCACTGTGGAAAAATGTGATTCTTTACATCTTCTAGTTGAACTGAAACGTGAACTTATTAGAATAGATGTGTCTGTTACTGAGGTTATCTAAAGAGCATGGAGTCTCACCTGACAAACTGGGTATAAATAGAAAATCCATAGTTTTGGGCATGTCATCTGGAATTGTAGTTGGTAGAAATTTGTGATCAGCATTATAATATATAAGGGAATAGATCCAATGTAACAGGAAAATTGCCCAATATGCCAGAAATATTAGCTACTCAAACAGAATTTTATCTGTAATGTTTACACTAGCATATGCGGCACTGGTGAGGCCGCACCTCGAGTACTGTGTCCAGTTTGGGGCCCCTCACTACAGGAAGGACATGGAGGTGCTGGAGCGTGTCCAGAGAAGGGCAACGAAGTTGGTGAAGCGTCTAGAGCACAAGTCTTATGAGGAGCGGCTGAGGGAGCTGGGGTTGTTTAGTCTGGAGAAGAGGAGGCTTAGGGGAGACCTTATTGCTCTCTACAACTACCTGAAAGGGGGTTGTAGCGAGGTGGGGGTCGGTCTCTTCTCCCTAGTAACAAGCGATAGGACGAGAGGAAACAGCCTCAAGCTGCGCCAGGGGAAGTTTAGGTTGGCTATTAGGAAAAACTTCTTCACCAAAAGGGTAGTCAGGCATTGGACCAGGCTGCCCAGGGAAGTGGTTGAGTCTCCATCCCTGGAGGTATTTAAAGGACGGGTAGACGTGGTGCTCGAGGGCATGGTTTAGTGGTGGACTTGGCAGTGCTAGGTTAATGGTTGGACTCAATGATCTTAAGGGTCTTTTCCAACCTTAACAATTCTATGATTCTATGATATAAAAACTTAGTGCTGTGGTCTCAGAGAGTCAAAAAGATTGCTGCTTGTCTGCCGGTAAGGTAGACTGAAGTGGAACTGAGAACTTAGGCTGCAAAGAGGCAAAGATCTGCTGCTAAGAGCATTGGTTTTAATACTATCAGAGAAGGAGTTGTTGTCCGTATGGTTCTAAATGAAAATAATATTTAGCTTTCAGTTTAAGTAGTACTTACATGCAAATGGAATCTTTTGTTGTAGGAAAGAAATCAGGGTGAGCAAGTGAAAGAGTGCATCTAGTGTTAACGTGTTTGGAAGCGTTCCTAGTTTTCACTGGGTAAGTAGTGGGGATATAGGAGCATCACTGAGCAAGATGCGCAGTGTCTCTGTCCCAGAAGGTTTGTAGTCCAAATGGATGAGACAGACAAATGGCAGAAAGAGCAATGGCCGACTTTGGTGAGTGTGGCAGCTGTGAAATTAGATATGAAAACTTAATTTCAGATCTCTTAAATTTAAGTCCAGTGCCTTAGTCATGAGACTAACTTTGTCATCTGATAGGTGAAGTAATAAACAAGGATCTTCATACTGACCTTCTGGGAGGCGAGTTGGCTGTATTATATCCTACCAAATGGTTTTCAGAATGAGTGTCTGTGTATTGGCTTGGGAGCAATTTTTAGTTTAACTTCTGAGCAGCATGTAGATCAGACATTGCAGCTTCCAAATTCCCTTTTATTTGTTTGATCTCTAGCCTCAAAGCTCTGAAGTGAAAGCTCTAAATAAAATAAACAAAGATGGGAGTGTGAAACAAGAAATTGTGCTTCATTATGCTTAGAGGGCTCTAGGAAGGACACAGAGAGACTCCTGCGTTATGCAGAGATGAAGCGTTCACAGCAAGGAAGAAAATAAGTCTTCACTTCACGCCTATCCCCCTCTCCCCCCCCACAAAGCCTTTTATGTCTGAGGCAGAAGGAAGTCTGCTTGTGGGCTACATGGCCTGAGATAATGAAGCACTAGGTCCCAGTTCTGCAGTCTCTGTGCATGTGCAGCTCCCAGTGATGCTCCTAAGAGCAGTACACACACAAAGTCGAGCTGTGGCAACCTACCTTGAGGCAGGAGACCATGTGGGAGAGCGTTAGATCTCCATCGTGCACTGGGAAGCAACAGGTATTTTTTTGCAGCTTAGAGACGGGAAAGTAAATGAACACACTGTCTTCTTGAGTGTAACGAACTGTGGTTGGCTAGAGGGCTTCTGTTTGGAGTGGCTGTGGTTGAGTTTGGATTAACTTTGGGTAAGGGTTTGGGTCTAGGGCTCTCCTGGCTTTGTCAGAATTTGAATGACTCTGCATGCTAGTTTGAGAAACAGCCTGTGGAGCTCCTTTGTCTTTGGTAGATGAACATTAGACAACATAGCAAGAAAGGAACGTCTCTCTAGGTTGCTGTTCAGCTTAGGCTCCCTGCCTTTCCAACTCGGTAGTGTCTGGGTCTGCTTCACTCCCCCGGTGCTTTTTATGAGACCATACATGAGCTCGCATTCTGTTGTTATTTGTAGTTAAATGCAACCTGGGTCACATCACATTTTCCTTCACATTAAATAAAGTAGCAAGACAGAGGCCATAACTGCATTATCAGACTGACCTCCTAAATGTCACTGGATAATAAACATGCAAAAAGAATTCTCGTTAAATACACGTCACTAGCACTTTAATATCTAGGCAAATTAGACTGCTTTGGGGACAAGTGAGGTCAAATATCTTCTTTTGTGTGTGTGTAATGTGGATTAATTCTCGAACTGGACAAAAGCACGAACTGCAGTGCTGTGTCACCTCATTACCTAGGGCAGAAACAAGCTGTGCCAGGGTGTTTTTGTACTGTGGAAATGCAATTTATTTGAGTAACCTCCTTTCAGCGGATCTTGCTTGTTCCCCGGAGGACAGACAAAACTGTACTAACCTATTCTACTAAAGCCTGTGCAGTGTCCTTGAAGAAATCTGAGTATTATTTGAACTTCTTTAATATCTTCAAGTTATAGATGAATGTTTTAAAAAAATATTACTGAACACAATGGAAGGGGTAGTCCAAGTCTTTCTAATGAATGTGGAAGCTGTACCTAATGTTGGTCTAGATTTCTATAAGAGATTGATTAATTAGTGAGTGAAAATTTGTATGAGGGAAGGCTGAGTGCTCCCATGTGTCTTTTTGCATGAACAAACAGCATTTTGGGCAGGAATATACATATACTGCTAGTTCTTTATGTATGGTTTCAATAGATACTTTGCAAAATGGAGTCTTAGCTTGCAGTGCCAGCTAACTTTGTATATTTTACAAGAGGCAGATAATTGTTATGCGTTCCCCACCTCTGCTATACTGATGCAGCTTTACTGATGTACGAAGTAACACTTGCACTGTGTTGTGGATTATATAGGTCCCTAATACCTTAAGAAGTAGTATACTTAGAAGTCATAGCAGAATGAAATGTCAAGACAATCTTACCGGCACTAGTTTTGAGAAGGATATTAATAGTGGTGGTCTGTAGTTGGAAAGCAAACATAAAGTAGGATCTGCCAGGAAATGAATCTTACAGTAGTCCTGTGAAGGTGTTTCTTCTTTACATCATAGCAGAGCCTGACAGGACCGTGCTGGTAATGAAAAGGGTTTGTTTTGGCTTTTGATTTAGCTTTGCTAAAGCAGTGAGAATGCTGGCAGGTTCAGTATTGCTGTTTACTATGTGTTTTTTAAAATTAGATAATAGCAGAGCAGTCCCATATGTCAATAATAAACAGTTCAAGTAGGTTTGTATTGGAAAAAATGGGGTTGTCAGTAGAATGGTATTATTTGTCACAACAGCGGTTAACAACCGAGTATTTTATATTGCTAGGCTGTTATCAGTTGGGAGGCAATTTTATTAGCTGGGAAGAAGAGCAGTTTGGCAGAGCAGCAGCTGTGCTCTGTGGAGAAGGCAGTGTGATCGCAGCGCGCAGATCGTTGTGCCACGGCTGGAGAAGGGAGCTGCGCTAACGAAGCTTACGCAGGATGTCAGGTAGTTGCCATAATATCTGGTCTTAGGCTCATTTGCGTGGTTGTGGTTAGGAAGCAGAGCGTCCTTGTTGTGTGTGCTAGGAGCGGCTGCTAACTTTGAACTGAGGCAGAGCACCGTTAGTGTGTCCTCTAATGGACATCATCTTCTATGTCTGTGGTTTTATTGGTCATGGGTAAAATTCACCGAACTGGTATAATTAGAATTACTTTCCTACTGTATCAATTTTAAAATCGGCATTCTAATCTCTAATCACTCTCACACCAGGGAGCTGGAGATCTCACATGTAAAGAGAGCACTGAGGAATATCCCGTGTCCACAGTTGTTTCAAATGACCCCTTGCTGGTTTATTCTGTAAAGCTTGGCCTCCCTTAGGTCTAGGGCATGGCAATGATGTCTTGAGTTAGCTAATATCTAGGAAATATCAATCATTAGAAAGGTTTGGAGGGTCTGTGTATTTGTGGGTCACTCCCAAAATGTCGCTCTTTGTAGCAAAAAGGTGATCCCTTCTTGATGTACATCACAGGCTCTGCTTTTTTTTTCAGGCACGTGCTCTCAATACAGCCCTTTTCCTTGTGTCATCATGTATTCTGCTAATGCACTTAGCTCTATTCTTTAACTATGGACAGGATAGGGTTATTTTTCAAAAAAATCCTTAGATAATCTGCACTCGGATCTGCCTAACTTCAGTAGTTCTGACTGGAGTGGTAATTACAGCTACATTGGCAGCTTGCTCCTAATCCTGATCAAGTCAAAAATACTCTAAAAGACAGCGAAGTGAGAACTACAGTGTCTTGTTCTTTACTTCTGAGTTGCAAATATTTACAGCTTGTATCAGTTATAGAATGTGAAATCTGTGGTTCCATCCAGCGCAACTTTTATTGCAAGTCTTTTCCTAAAGCATCAACTTATAGAATTGTGTGACCATATCTAGCTTGCTTGCTTTTTGCAACGTGGCTTTTTAGTCCTTATAATGAAAAACTTGAGAATATGGCCCAGACTCAATTCAAAGCTCAGTAACTGAAACCGTGGTACCAGTATTCTTCATTGCCTCATGATTTGGGTAGTTTGAGTTGTGCTTTTTGCTATTTGTGTGTATCAATATGCTGTGGACGTGCTCACATAGTAGTACTGAAGAAGGACCTGTAGGGCTGGATGCTCATTTACCATCTGAAGTACCACTAATGTAGTTAGTTATTTTTCTGTGTGTTTTAGTTCAAAATTCATTTTCTACCACATCACATTACAAAGAATTTTGTATCATTATTTGAGTGTCAGGGAGTGAATTAATGGTGCTTGGTTTTGTTAAGTTAGTTTTAGATCATGGAACTGCAGAAAACAAACCCATAGTTGCATGTTTTGGGTCTCTCTAATAAGATACTTGGTGAGGAGAGATCATCTCACAGATGCCAAAGCAGAAATCTGCTTGTGGCAACATACTACAAAGTAGAGACCAGCTGCAGGTCTCAAAAGAGGAAAGTTACTGGCTTATTTAAATGCAGACCAATATAAAGTATGTAAGCTGTATAATTTATATAGAATGAATGACTCTTTTTAGGTATTCAGGATACGTTCCTATTGTACGTTGACACGGTCTATAGCAGTGTTTCCTTTCGGAGCTTGTTATAAATTAGTTTTGGTGTTTTCTTGAAGCATGTGCTGGTGTTGTTTTGAAGGTTTTTCTTAATTTCTCCACGAGTGGATATTTGGAGTGGTTGGGCGGTTTATTTGGCTGTCTGCAGCGTAGGACAGATCCCAAGAGCAGCCCCTCAAGGGCTCAGCTCCATCTGAACCGGCTCAGCTGCTGCTCTGTGGGGCTTTCGGGGGGCACCACCTTCTCTCAATACAGCCGTTCTCAGAGACAAACGTAGCATTTGGAAGAAGCGGAGTGAGGCTTTCAGTAAGACTGCTGCCTGCTCTGTACATCTTTGGCTGCCACAGAAGGGAAGTGGGGGTATTGAGGGAAAATGTACCAACTGTTCCCCGTATTATGTGTCCCTGCTTCTTGTAACGTTAGTGGGAGACGAGCTTTTACCAGCCTATTGACAATGAAACTGCATATTTTTCTGGTAACCTAAAAAGTAGAAATATTTTTGATAAAGGTAGAAGTATTTCTTGCTCTTTACCTGATACACACTGCCATACATTCATCAAATCCACTAGTTTAACTACCCCTCTTTCTGTTTGTTAGTAGCTGCGTTTAATACAAAAATGTCTTGCCGCGCAGACCGGCAGCGACTGTCGAACTGGATCAGATCAGTTGTCCATCTAATCCTGTAGCTTATGTCTAATAATGTCCGTACGATCTAGGAGAAAAGGGGAAGAGCCTCCACAGAGGATAATTGAGCACTTGACTGATCCGTGTACCATATGCATGTTTGGAAGGGATTGTCAGTCCTAATATTTTGAGAACAATTTGGCCTTAATGAGTCTCAGTTGAAGTGAGCTCTAACGTGATCAGAAATCCACCTCAATAATTGCAAGTGCCTTAAGAAACATATACCCACCTCCTCTACCGATTCCTGCATCTGTCCTGTCCCCCCGGCACTCGCACAGATTGGCCTCCAGCAAAGCACTGCAGCACTTTAGAAAATCGACACCGCAGAAGGCATCTTTTTCTTTTCTTGGCTTCGTATCAGAACCAAACTTTTCTTTCTGCATCATTTCCTTGCATGACTACACCTCCCTCTCCTTGCCTTCCAATTTCTTTGTTTTCTAATCTGTCCATAACTATATGATGTACATGACCCATTTTTCATAGAATGTGCTGAAACAGGGGCTTCCTGGTATTCAAGGGTGGTTAGCCATGTTGTGGTTTTCTTCCTCAAAGTGGGGGTTTAAGCATGTTGGTTGAAATGCTCAGGGAACTAGAAGATGCTGCTTCCCAAGAAAACAAGGTTCTGCTGGTCTCCTTCACAGTGCTGTCATGCCTCTCAATATGCTGCAATTCCGATGCCTTCCTGCTGCCCGTGCTGTGGTTTAGCACTAGAACACCAAAGTCTTTTGTCCTAGCTGGGCTTTTTCAGACGTGTCACATCAAGAACAATCAAAATTAAGAACCAGGCTGCTACAAAGAATTGGATTTTTCTCAAATACACATAATTATTTTTCGAGCTATGCTGGAAATTTGCATTGTGCTGCCCTGTATGCAGCCTCTGTAGAGTTACCAAGCCTATTCTATTATTTATTAGCCTATTACCAAGTTGTTATTCTACCTCACCTCTGTGTTCAGTCACATGAGGTCAGCCCAGCATGTAAATAGATACAGGTATGGGAAAGCCAAACATGGTCATTTCAGGAGTGCTAAATACTCCAAATGCAAATGGAATCTTATTTGAAATACTAAAACCTGTTGAGAGTCCAAAATTAGGATAGGATTGGCTTTCAGTTACCCTTGTTATATGGTATTGGCAATTCACTTCTAAATATAGGCCTGAACATAGCAGTGGATATCTTAAGAGAGAAGGTAGACAAACAGTGAAACTCAGGTGTAATTGAGAAGACCTAAAATGATGACACAGTTTTACAAAACCCTGGCCAGCAAAACTGGTTTCATTTCCCCAAAGAGTTTGAGGCTATGCTGTGGATAAGGAAAGTGAAACGTGGGCATTTTCAAGAAGAAGGGTGTGGAGGGCAATGCTGATAGTTTCACCCAGCCGTGTGAGAAGGTTTACTTTTGACCTTAAAAATCTTGATGGTATGGATGAAGGAAGAAAGCAGGATCACTAGCTTATACCTGCATGGTTGTGTAGAAATAAATACATGCGCTGACTTCTATGAGGCATTGTTTTTGAGATAAGTTATGGAAAGCTGTTCCAAAATTCATCAAATCATAAATAAAAATGTGTAGTGGGTAGAAAACTAATTTTGTCATCGTGCCTTCTAGGCAGGTTCAGTGGTGAGCAGATCCCATGCAGTTGCTTATAATGTGGGAAGTCACCGTGGCCAAAATCAGCAACACCAACAGGCAGGTCAGGAGCTGTTTCTGGTTATGCCTAGGCACAGTGATCCACAGCCAGCTGAAAGCCAGCAGCAATGGGGACCCCTTAGTTTAGTATTTTTGCAGAGATTTCCATAGTACACATGCTTCTTTTAACAAGAGCACCTCACGTTACATGCAGTGCTCTAGGGTTTAGCTGGGAGAGTGGGCTCAAGGTGGCGCAGGCGCTGGATACGCTTCTGCACACCATCCTGGAGAATTAGTGCTCGGTGAGGAGTGGGAAGGTGAAGGCACCAGTTACAAGCCTTTCAAAAAAACCCCGACAGCAAAATCGCAGTGTGTGGATTGTGCTGTAAGTACTTAAGACTGGAAGAAGGATATATGCAGCTTATAAGATCATGTCTCAGGCTGTGGAGTAATTCTAATGTGGTGTAGCTTATTATCTCTTCAGTTCAGTAAGTGTATAGTGACTTTAGTAATGGTGTCTTTTTAATTAAAAACTTCTAAGAAGCTCTCAGATCTGAAGTTTGGTAAATTCCCTTCAATTCAGTGGAAGTGCTCCAAACGTATGTGAGAGAGAATTTGTTTTAGCTAGGAGGTTATTGCCTGTAATGATCCTTGACCAACAACCCATATAAAACCCTATTTTTTCCATAGATACAAGATAGTAGGAGCAGTTTCTCCAAGAATATGTCTCAAGCACAGGCTAAAGTTTCTGGCTGGAGAGAATAAATCAATCTATATGGTCAGTTTGATCCCTCACCTCTTAATGAAATGCCAGGTTTGAGAGTTTTAATTGAACATTGTTCTGTAAGGAAGCAGTCTGAGGCTAACAGGTCACCGCATAAAAGCCACTACAGAGAAATGTCCTGTGATGCTGCCAAGCGGGGTCCCAGCTCCGTTGTGAACAGGCAGTCAAATTTTGGTGTTATCATCTATCTCACCTTTAAAGGAAAATAGACTACTGATGTCTTTCAGCTTTTTATTATATGGGCCACTGCATTTCACTACCACCTCAGAAAGAAACATCAAGGGACTTTTCAGATTCTTTCTAGGAAGGAAAATAGGAAACTGCTGGAAACTGTGTTTTTTGGCCATTGGTTAAATATAGTTTGTAAAAGAATCATCCCTTTTTTTCCATGTGTCACAAGTCAGTTGGTTAATTAATGATTGTTTTCAATTGGATGAACTGTTTTAAGTCAAACTTTGATGAATGCTAGCACAAAACAACTTATTAAACCGAAAACTACAGTAAAACATTATTATGTTGTAAATCGAAAAGAAGGATGAGTGATGCCAGAGAGCAATTCACCATATGTGAACAGAACAATTTGTTATTGTTCTGCTTAGTGGTAGACTCTCCCTTTAAGCCATGTGCATATAAATAATTTAAAAGCAAAATTGTAAATCTGTGTTCTGATAAATAAGCTTACAATAACAAAACATCTAATGAATATTCAAAATATAAATTAAATATTTTCTTGTGTCTGTCGTTTGTAAGTAACTGTGTACGCTTGATTTCAAGTCTCTGGAGAGAAACTCCCTGTTCTCAAATCTGGGTCGATTGCATGTCCACATCCTAATGGTCAAGACCACATTCTGTTTGTTTACATCTACAAATGTAGCAATATCTATTAAATAAAAGTCAAGACTTCCACTACTGCAGTAAAAGCAGAATCGAGGACACTAAGTCCAGCTTATTTGTAGACAATACTAGCTATAATGAAAAAGGTTCGGGTTAACTAATCAGGGAGAAGTGACTGGAAATTATATTTCCAGTCTGCTTATGTTCAGAGGGAGGAGGATTCTGAAGGTCTGTGTATCTGCTTCTACTGCCTGAAGTCCTAGAGCAGAGTAACATTGAATCAGTATGAAAAAAGGAAGCTTGTATGTGGTGTGCAGTAAGAATAATTGCTTTCAAATATTTTTTTAAAATATATTTTAAACTGCTGTTAACAGACTCTGAACACACGTTCTGCTGTCAAATTAAGAAGATGGAGAATATAGGTTAAAAACAACACAATTTCTACAAGAGGAAAAGACAAAAAATGTGGACTGCTGCATTAATTCACAGTCCTGCATTGGGATTTAAACTAAAAGTAGTACATAAGGGTAAAAGTGGCATAGGAATGATTTTGCTAAGCAGGCACACAGCTACTGCATGGAGTTGGGACAAATACTGCTTTCCATTCAGAAGAGGAACAGTCCTAACCTGGCGTCTTTCGCAGCCCTTCAGTATGATGGTTGTAAGAGCACTTGAGCTACAAGAGCCCATTTCCCCAGGTTGAGTTCCTCAGTGTTCCCAGGGGGATCCCCCCTTACAAAAGCGCAGCTTTCTTTTCAAGTAACTGGCAGCATCTCCTCAAACTCGAGTCCTGTTCATTGAAAGAACAAGTTCAGCCCTGGAAGGGAAAAATGAGTGCTCACTACCCTCAGATTTGAGCATAACAAATACCCAAGGCCAGACCTTCACTGCAGTGGTGGGCAGGTGTGGAACTGGCACAAATTTGGCACCTGTGAGCTGTGGGCAGCTGCCTGGAGCGTGGGCTGCTGCCTGGCTGCCCTTGCCCTCCCCAGGCACAGGGGACAGCAACCGCACATGGGGACCTTCCCAGGCTGGCGTTATTGCAGCTGTGCAACGTCCCAGAAGTGAGAAGAGCCATCTGACAGCTTGGAAGTGGGGATGTGCTGACTGGAAGCATGGGTCCGTTGTGCCAGTGAATTTGTGAATAAGCAGTGTGTCTTCAGATGCCACATAGCATGTCAGGCTCAGAGGCGGACAGAAAATGGGGATTTACTTTCAGCCTTCCTAGTCGGCAGCCTGTTTTCGCTCGCTGCTGTAGGTAGATTTGTTGTTAGGGTTCATCCTTGCGAAAACTGTAGGGTATAATATATTTGTGAATTGACTGTATATTTTTAAGGGAAGAGTGGGACCTGCTGGAGGAGGGAGGTCCCTGAGGCTGGGGAATGGCTGTCGCAGCCCTTTTTGTTCCCAGGCTGCCAGAGAGGCTGGGAGGGCCGGCAGCGTTGGCATCAGCACAGGCAGGGCTCCCGCTGCCCTCGCCCTCTCGGCGCAGGAAGGGGATTGCTTACCCTGCCTGCAGGTCTCCAGGGCAGACCCTCCTTGCACCTCGGCTCTGCAGGGCTGGTTCCTGGGGCAGGGAAGGCAAGTCCGAGCTTGTGAGCTCCTACCTTGCTCCCCCAGAGCAGCAAGAACGTTTAGGGCTGGTGGTTGTCTGTCCCGTGTGCTGGCCGGGACCCCGAGCTTTAGCAGCTGTTGTGCACTTTCCTGCACACACTTCTACCGTCTTTTTTGCAAGAATTTAACAAGTTACTCCTTTAGTTACCTGAGTTGTGTTTGTCAATGATTTTCAGCTTTAAACAGAAGAATCCTATATTCATCTTAATGCCTTGCTGTTGCTACTTAGGCAGTCTTCAGGCATGTGTTTGTGCATGCAAGGATTTAATTAAAACCTAAATAACTAAATAATCTCCACACAGTCTAGGCATCTATGAGATAGCACTATGGGGACATTTCTTGAGTTCCTCAATTGCACACCACATTACTATGAACTATTTTTTGATATTGGATGATAATACTCTAGCTTTGCTGGTGAGGTATATATAGATTACGAGGCAGCCTGAACAGCGAGCCCCAGAGCAGCGCTTTACTCAGGAACTGTTCGAGGTATTTCCTTTGATCACGCCACAGCTGAGAGACTCGCATCTCCTAGAGACGAAGACTGAAGTATTCACATTAGGGTGCCTGAAGAGAGTTTCCTAAATAGAAGTGGCCTGATTCCTTTTTTCAGAGATACTGAACACAAAAAACTTTTTTCTAAAGCTTTCACACTTTGCAAAGTGGCTCTGACAGTCACTTTTCTGGGTGGCTGTCTGTACTTCGGGCACTGATTGCTCCTGTATGTAGGGTGTTCAGCACTGACGAAGCCTCTCCCTGCGTACCTCTGCACTCCAGCTGCAGGGCAAAGCTCTGGCTTTTGCGTTCACCCCTGTGGAAATGCCATGTGAGACCCCAGTCGCGGGTGTGCAGCCCTGTATTGTCACGTGACAGTGTTGGTGACAACTGCACACACTCGTCTACGTCATGGCTTTGGAAAGGCGTCACCCATTGGCACTTGGGACGCAAAGAGCTGCTGCTGCTGACCAGTCCAGCCTCGTTTGCGTGGGCTCGGGGGGGCTCGGGCAGCGATCTCTTCCACTGCAGCAATACCGTAGGCTGCCCCAGGACAGCGGAACTTCTGCATAGGAAGGGGCCATTCTGGCCCTTGCCCGGCAGCAGAGCAGTGACCTGTTTCAGAGCCCCATGCTGTGCTTGCGTGTCCTGCTCTCCTGCCGGAGCGTGGTCAGCAGACCTCGGCCCCACGGCTCGGCCCTCCCACGCAAGGGAGAGGAGCCGGACCACAGAGGCACACAGTAAATTCCTCTCTTTTTGGTGCAGGTAACTAGAAAATAAAAAAAAAAAATGAGCAAGTATCTTTGAGTAAACGGATACAGGGCAGGGACAGCCTTGTTAGCTGCAGTATGGACATGGATGCCACTTCTCACTCTGAGCAACGGCATCGGTGTCTGCCCCTGCCAGGGGAGAGCTGCATCCTCCCTCTGCAGCCGTAAGGTCGCAGGCAGCTGCTTTCCTGCGATGGCACGTACATAACTACCCCTGCAGCCCTGTGTCTTGCCGCATAAGCTTACCTCATAGAAGCGGGAGCGATCTTGGCCTCCCTGAGTCTGGAAGAAGTGACTGTAACAGATGTGTTGCACATCTGACCTCTGTTTTTCTATAGCTCCTGTGCACATTTTTAATTTAGAATTCTGCTCTTTCCTATAAAAGGTAAAGAAGATGTCAAGGTCTTGCTGTTCCTATTCCAAATGAAATGGGTTCATGTCCTGTTAATCAAGGAGTACAGCTGCAGCATTTGTCATTTCCCTTTAAAGTAATGGGTGGTTGATACCTGTCATTTCTCAAGAAACTATATACCAGATTAAGGTGTATTTATAGAAATCTCAATTGCTGGTAACTTGGCTGAAGCCAAGTTTAGGCATACCATTAGTAATGCATAATGAAATGACCTAAGTGGAGTTAGATTTGGGAGGGGGAAGAGAAAGCTATTTGAGTTGGATAGCTTGAGGATGCTGTTTTACTATTAAAATTAAGCTTCTGACCTCTGGCTCTGAAGTGATAAAAATAAATCTTCCTATATTTCTCTTCTGCATTTAATCTTCTATATTGGAAAAGATAAAGAATAAAATCTCCTTCTCTCCCTTGTCTCTCTCTTCCAGGTACAGGACCTATTTATGCTACAGACCCACTCCTATATATGTTCCTGTTAATACTGCATAAGCTTGTACATTTATTAGTAAACCACTGACGGACTACTTCCTCCACTCCTTCTCAGCCAAACAAAAAGGAACCTATTTAAAAACAGAACAAACCCCTGACAAAAAAATACCTACAGTTTTAAAGATGGACAGAAAGAGACTGAAAGAAGCATGATAAGTTCTACGTGGGGGGAAAAATGTATTTTTGGGGATGCCACAGAAAGTAAACCACATAGAATAATGCATCTAGTTTCCAGACTCTATGGTGTAAAGCCCTGCTCTGTGCATGGCACTTACGATTTCTCTATTTTAATGTAATATTTTTTTCTTTTCTAAACCTTTCCTCTGACTCTTCATTTTGCACGAACTGTTGAGCAGTTATCTTTATGACAATATGTAAAGATGTTGGGTCAAAGCCCTTCCTAAGAAAGGAAATATTTTTAGTAGATTATTGTGTTTAGGTTTTTTGGATTTCCTTTTTCTTTTTTAATTAAATTATTTCTTTTGGAGACATTTTAATTAAAAAGGTACATCTTACCATAATTAATATTCACTGTCAATAATATTTATTTTTAAATGAAGATTGGAAACAAGGTAAGACATTTGTTTATAAACTGTATTGTATATTGCTGAATAACAGTTGAATAAAAAGATTTTGAAATAAAGTTTTTACAGATGTGTGTGCCTTTCCCTGTGTCCCGAAGCTCCCTGAGAAGGCTTCATGGCTATGTCTGCTCCGTACCTTGTCACAGCACAGAGAATGGAGGAAAGGTGCATCACAAACAAAATAAAATTGAAATCAGTTATTTATTACACAACCCTGTGTATGCCAAACCCCACAGCGCAATGTGCTGACAGCCAGTCACAAGCTGCAGCTGCATTTCCCTGTGCTGACACCCGTTACCTCTGCGCAGTTAATGCAAGATGTAGTCAGATGGACAGCGTGACAGTGTGGAGCATTCAAGGTAAGTTGCTTAGGTTTTCTCCAGGCCTCTTCAAAAAAAGATGAATCAACCAGTGGAAAATAAAAATTAATCAACCTGGAATGTTGTATTCCCCAGACCTGGTTCCAATATACGTTTAAAATATATTCAGATCTTTAAAATTACATAATTGTGTCACTTGTCTCAACAAGTGAGCTTTCCTCTAATGAAGCAAAAGGCTTTTTTACAGTAAATAGAGCAGTTACTTCTCTGTTCCAAAATGCTTGGTTTTTAAGCGAGATAATAGGATGACTTGGTAAAGAAACATGACCTTCGTTAGCTGAATTTAGTGAAGTCCTTTGAAATTTCCTGTGTCTGACTGTGATTCTTATCCTTTCATTTGCATAGCATTTTAGAAAGGACCTTAATTGTGGAAATTGTGGAAATGCCAGCAGGACTCTGTCAGCAGAAGCTGTGGAGCAAAAGCAGGACGTGCCGTTGCCTCACCTCGTACCTGAGTCCTCTTCTAGAAGGAGGGTAGGAAGGGATTTTCAGTTCCTCAGATGGTCAGAATTTACTTTTTCTAGGACTGCCAGTAATAGCGAGGGATTTGTGCCACTCACATCTCACTAGGTGTGAAACCAAAACACATCCGTCTTTCATACGTTGTGATAATAAAAGCCCTCTTGTACTGGGGCAAACTCACCATGGGGATCCAACGGTGATAAAATCTTTGTAAGAACGTTCGTCCCTTTAATGCCAGCTGTAGTATCCTGTGGATTGGGGAATAATCCATAATCATCCCACAAAAAGCACAGCTGCTTGGGGGATGTGGTTGTTGCAAGCCTGGAAGTGCATCAGAGCGTGAGACACTGAAGAGCACGGTCCTTGGCTTCCATATGCGCACAGGAGGGCGAGTCTTTAATAACCTGAAAGGAAAAGACAGGTAGAAAAAAAGGTCTGAATGTCGGACCATGCCTAAATTAATACCAGCATTCATGTCTGGGAACTTGTTCAAGGACAATTATTCAATGCAGAGAGACGTGTGGAGTCTGTAACGTCACGAGAGCTCTAATCCTTCGAGTAACGGCTGGTCATGAAAGTGAAACCGCCTGGGTTTGAACTGTGGGTCCTCTGGTGAGCTTATCATCACCGCTGCTTTTTCTCAAGGGCAGCGAATATTTCTCAGTGACTCAATCTTCCTTCTAAGGGAGAGAACCAAAACAAATTTTTCCACAAGAGGAAGAAGAAAATCTACCTAAATTTATCTAAATAAATAGCTGATGCTTGAAGCAGCGGACCACGTCTATCTAGGAGTAGTTACGCTTCTATTTCAACTTCAGCTATACCTCAGCACGGTCTCTTAGTAAATAGATCATCTGCTTTGCTCTGATGCTTTTGTTTCATCACTTATGGAGTACATTATGTCTTGAATTGCATCCCGTGTGGTTTGCAGAAAACATGGGAGGAAATACATCATCTTGCCTGTGTCGTTCCCTTTGTATTGTAGCCTGTTGCCTGCACAGGAATGTGGCAGCAACTGGAAGTTTCGTGTGCAGTGGCAGGAGTAGAATTATCAAGGTCTTTTAATCACATTAAAGGTGAAAAATATTAAATCTGCAACTAAAAATAACTTTTTTTATCCTTTCTGAGATCAGAATTAAGTGTGCCGCAGTAGGAATAACAATGCTTATATTCCAATTCACTATAAAACCTCAGAACTACTAAACAATAACCTGAGGATTTGATGAAAAATCTCTTCTAACAAAAGCAATAGGCATCTTTTCTTTCCAGTGAAGACCTGCACACATGCAGAGATAACTCATTCCCCGCACACAGGATAACTTCAACAAGGGAGCAGATTGCCACGATAACCTGGCTCTACCTTTACCTTTGCTATATTTCTGCCTTCAAAAACGTGCAGAGTGAGTCTGCCAGGTTTTGGGGCCTTGGTTTCCACATTCGGGCCAGCTTGTTTGCAAAACAAAACGTTTGGCCTGGTATTTGCATAGTGCAGGGGACATAACTGGCTAAAGAGGAGGCTACACCTTTTGGTACTGTATTTAGTCTTTAAAAAGTACTTAAAGGAATGAGAAATATTTTGGTGGAAAAATGGAAGGAATTTGGAGCCTTATTGCTTGTGTGTTGTGGACTTTTGCTAAAATACCTGTCCTTTGAGAGTGCTCTTTCTTCTGAAAAGGGCAACTGCCTCGCTTGTGCTGATGGTGCTTACAAAGGGCAAAGTGAGGTTTTGCTGTACCCGTAATGAGCAGAGGCTAGTGGCAAATCTTGCTCTTTCATAAATCTCAGCATTACTCGTGGTGTCTGCTGTCAGAATTGATTAGGAATAAGTGCTTGGACTGCAGAGCCGTGGAAAGGCAGCCTGTCTCCTGCAGTGCCACACAGAGCCGGGCAGAAAGTCCTCTGGCGCTGGCGGTGGAGTAGGTGCGTCCCTGGGCAGCTGGGGGACAGCCCCTGGTCCCTGCACTGGGGCACAGCACAGTCAGCGGCTTCTCCTTGCAAAGCCAGCAAGCAGCCAAGCTGGGAAGCATGAGTGATGGCTGTTAGGGGCCAGAGCTGAGTCATCTATAATATAATCACGAGGAAACGAACATTTTTCCTGAGAGAAAATCAATAGAACTTTGCACTTTTCCTTGTAATATTTCCAGTCTGCGCCATCAGCCATAGTTTGCTCATAGTTATACTGCTGTAAATTCACTGTGAGTTAATGGATTTCTACAAAAATGAATAGATTTACAACAGTGTAAGAGAGCTGATGCTAGAGCCATGCACATGTAAAAATACATGGAACAAAAGTAGTTTTATAGCACGCAGGTGACCTTCAGAGTACCAAGACCTAGCAAGTAAAAAGCAAAATTACCTAGTTCCTGGTATGCTCCTCTTCTGGCAAAACTCCCAAGGAAAATAAAGCGTGCAGTCCTGAAATCATCGCTGTGTGTGGCAAGAGGGCCAGAGACCCACCGAAGGGACAACAGGCGAGCGAGCAGCTTCACGCTGTGATAGAGAATGCAAAAGACTGTCTGAACATGTCATTTTTCATGTCCTGCATAAAACATTTTGGAGCCCCATCTCACTTAGAATTAGTAAGTAAATAAGGTGCTCCCAAACTTGTGTGTCAAAACTAGGTTGGTTAATGTATGAGCTGCCTCTGTTGCATTTGTTACTACGCAGTAAATTTCATGCTTAGCCAGAGGCTGGCAAAGTTCATTTATTCATTATCCCCAAACTTCAGGCAGTTATTATTCAAACTCCCCTAGTACATCTATTTAATAAGTAGAGAACAGAAAATTGATGGGATCAAAAATGTTAAAGTCTTAATTAATGCTTTTAGCAAAGACTGGGGGGGGGAATATTAATTTGTAGTGAGTGAGTGTGTTGTCTGGTTTTGCTGGGAGCAGGGAGGGCTCTCCTAGCCCCGCCAAGGGAGCTCGGCCCCAGCAGCCTGGTGAGCTGCTGGCCCGCGGGGACACCACCTGCGTCACCCTGGGGGCTCTCTGCCACCAGGTAAGGGAAAACCACTGCTATGAGCTGAGGGAGAGTGCTAAAATACCAACATAGGCAAATTATTGCTGATTAATAGAGTGTTTAGATGGCAAAACATTCACTTACAGCATAGAAAATATGTGGGATTTTTTTTCTTCTTCACTGTTTTTGGGCTTTTGTGGCGTTTCTGTCCCCCGGCAGCCTTGTAGCACTGCAGATCACTGAGCTGCAGTGCAGGGGGCTGTGGGGTGGTCGAGGGCTCCGCTCTCTGGCGAGATGCCCTGAGGCAGAGCCCAGGGCTGTGTGCATGCGTGGGACAGGTTCGGGTTTTGTTCACACGGGAACAGTTGCAGTTACTCCATAGGAAAATTAACTGCCCTAAAACAAAGGGAACGAGACGAAGGCTGGAAGAATCGCAGCAAGGCAGGGGGGCGGCCGTGAGGGATTCCTGCATCGCCCTGTCCTGCCCCAGAGCAGCAGCAGCGCCCGTTCTCTGGGCACGGCGGTGTGGTTGGACAGGGGATGGGGAAGAGGAAGGGTGGGGGGCTCTGTTGCTGTGTCCAGGCCATGTTTCTAAACCCAGCAATCTCTGCTGAGTAAAAGATGGGTAGTATTATAAATGGACCAAGCTAGGGAAAATAGGTGGTTCAGATCTGCATCAATGACAATCCAAAATACAGCACTGAACAAGACGGCTTTTTTAAGCATCCGTACTAATTTCAATGAATGGATTGAAATCTCCTGTTTTTCCTCTGGTGACTGCCAGCCTTTTAATTATAGCAATTACGGACATTCCAAGCAAATCAGTTACATTAAGAATCAAATTGAAGAGGACTGTTTTGTAGAGTTAGTTAATGGATTTCCCTATTTGTTGTCTATAGATGAGGTTTCCTGTTATTGTTAAAATGTTTCTTAAATCTCATATGGAAAATCATCTGTAGTTTATTGTTTGTAATTTACAAATTAAATGACCAAGGTCTTGATAAATAACTCAAAAAATGCTTACAGTTCCATTGAGGATTATACTTTTCCAATAGGACATTTTTGGAATTTACTCTGGGGAAGCTGGGAAAGGGAGTGTTAAGTTATTTTTTTTGCTATTCCATGACCAGATCTGTCAAAAACTTTAATTCATGTCTGTGTTAATACCCTTGAAATAGGAAGCAACAAGTAAGACTTTGGGAGCATTATGCAGGATGAAAAAACAGATGACCACATAAAATACGGTCTTATTTTTGGATATTCTTGTCATTTTCCTTGAAAATCTGAAGTCATTGATTTTTTTAACAAACTAGAATAGGAATTCTTCATTACTAAATTTTTTCAGGCTTGTAAGTTGCTCTGACAACCCAGTGAGTAGCATGACTCATTTTGGTTTTCAGGGTGATCTACATAGTATCTAGGCAGGTGTTGATACTTAGGCCATCAGTCAAAGTCAGCTGTTCTGGCAAAAAATTAGTAGGATACTTCTGATTTCCAAGCGCTGTGGTTTTTATAATAGTTTTTCATTTAATTTTTCCTAACAGAGTGCTTCTGTATTCATAGTCCATGGTAAACATGAGATTTAGCTCTAAATTCCCACGGCAGAGCCTCTTTTTAATGTATATGCTATAATTTATTTACTTACTGTTCTGGACAGTTGTGTTTCAGTGCTTCCAGAGTTGTCAGAGTTGATCCAAGTGACTGATACCTGTCAGTATGTCATTAATCAACTGTCCTTGCAGTTCTAAAAATGTGTCATCGGCCCCACAGGGAGAGCTGCTGCGCTGTTAGGATGGGTACGGGGAAGGTCAGTGTCAGGACTCTGACACCCCCTCCTGATTTGCCTCATCCTTCCCTCCCAAGAAGAGCAACATGGTGGGTTGCTGTGACCTAGATATGAGCAGCTTGGCCAAATGTTAGCGAAGGGTCCGATAACTAAATTACCCTTCGGGACATGTGCCCTCTCATGGCATCAGGCAGCCCTGGGGCTGGGAACAGTCAGTGCTCCGAGACGTGCACTCAGAGAATCAGTCCTCTGGGGTCTCCGGAGCATCACCAACATGGTGAGGACTCATTTTTTTTTTTCTCTGCTTTCTGGGATCTCCTCCAAAGCACTGAAAGCAGGATGGCAGGGGCTATATTGCCTGGCTCCCAGAGCAATGGCCAGTGCAGCTCAGGAAACCTGTCGCCCAGCGTCCCAGTGCATGGCTCAGCCTCGCGTACTCTGCTCCGGCCGGACAGCTACCACCTCTCCCCCGGCTTCGAGCCAGCAAGGACAGCGGGAGCACAAGGAAAAGCCGCCTGTCAGTTCCTGAAGGGACCCTCAAGTGCCTCAGGATTTAAAAGCCTGCTTTCCCTAGTTAAACTAATCCTGTGTCTCCGGCAGAAATTAGGAAGTTGTTGAAACACCCCACATCGTTATACTGAACATCCACTGCGCTGAGCTCTGGAAAGCCGGCAGTACCTAGTCGGTGTGCCTTGCCGCGACTCAGCTGAGCAGTACGCGAGCTTGGGAGCTGCGCTTGCTCAGGAACGTTGATAAATCTTTGGACAAGGACATGGTGTGCACATCTAAATCCGAGTCAGGCCAAGGAATAACTGTACTGAGTGATGATCTAGACCGAATCATGTCTGTCTGTGATACCTGTTACCCTGAGGGGAATGCAGCACTCGAGAAAGTGCACAAGAGAAGCTAAAGGCAACAAAATCAAATGAGACGATGAAAATGTACAATTTGATTAAGGAAGCATCAGTTACCTTATGATCTTCACCAAATACACTCACGTTTGTGATTCATTTATGCTAATTTAGTGCAAGACAGTAAAAATACAATCATTCAGTGCTACAAATAATGATAATAGTGTAATCCATTTATAGAGTGCTTGGATATAATTTCAACTTTTACAGTATAGCGGTATGAAAGTCTCAAGCTAGTTAAATGCACAGTAAGGTGCTAATTGCAATCCCGGTTAAAATGAACCTCGGTTTATGGTTAAGGCTCTGGTTGAGCTAATGACTTTGTGTCTGAGCTAGCTGAGTCCCACTGAAGTCAGCAGCCAGACTCCTTATATAGTGAAATCTTTTAATAATTAATAGCACTGGCATTTCAGTCTCCAGAGAAGTAAGCAGGGTTTGACAAGACAGGAGAACCAAAACGGAGTACATACCGGTGCATTGATCCTGTTGTGGGTTTGCTGACGTGGCCACCTTGCAGTTTTTCAGCAGGTAGGGAGAGACAGCAGAAAGACTCGGCTCGCTGCCGCCAGAACTGGGGAGCTCAAACCCAAGCAAACAGTGGTTAGCAACACACAGCAGGCACCTGTCAAAACCTGAGCTGTAACATGATTTAATATCAAGACTGAGTAAATGGAACTAAATCCAGCTTGCTGCAGTGTCAAATGTGAGAAGCTGAACTTTTTGCAATATTTTTCAAGAACATAAAATCTCTTTATTAACCCAAGAATTAATTCTTTTGAGACCAGAGAGGTCTTATGCTACTTATGCTAGACTAAAGCATTTCACTAAAGCAAATCATCTCAAAAGCAAAGGCATAGGGCTTCGCTGGGTTCCGAAAGTATTTGTCAACCTGGTCGTAAATGCACATGGAAGTGTCAACCAAGTTGAGGCTGATCACCTGGGGTAATTCAAACCTTGCCACTGCAGGTCTGTGGAGCAGAGCAGCACCAGAGAAAGCACTGCTCATGTTCAGTGCCATGAAACGCCATGTGTTCACACGGCGTGCTTCCCCTCATTCAGTGCTCATCTGTTGCTGCTGGCATTTGCAGGGCTTGGGAAGACCACCTGTCCGGTTTGTTGTGCGTAGCTGGGAGTGCGGCTGCAAAAGGGCGAGGGAGGAGGGGAGGCGGTGTGGGAGGGAGGCCACAGGAGCCACTGACCCGGGGACACTGAAACTCACCTGCTGCGGGGCCTCCGGAGTAGGAGACGGCCGTGCCGCACAGTCTGCGCAGGCAACGTGGTCAGTCACTTCTGCGGTCATGCTGAAGCCATTTTATTTTTATGTGAACATCACGTAAGGTTCCCCAAACAGCCGGATGGAGCTCGAGGTGACAGGTGAATAAGCAGGAGCAGCACGATTTGCCACGGCTCAAAGTTTCACTCTGCTCTAAACCCAGCTTTTCTCAGTGGAGAAAAAGGATGTGTCTTTTTTTCTTCATGTGCCGAACCAAGTAGCAAAATAAGGTGTTTTCCCAAAAAACCTCACCGATGATGATTTTTGTCATGCATCCCTAGCTAATTGGGGTGCGATGAAGTGCATAATTCAAATGCTGTATCTAGCCTGAGGGCTTAAAGAAAAGCTTAACTCTGCCTGCAAACCAGAGCGGAGATAGCTGATGTGACAACTGCCTATCAGTAGGCTGCAGGCTTTCAAACGAGCAGGCGACATAGGTGCTCTATCTGATTGCAGCTTAAATTCTGCCCACAGTCGTGCCTGCTTGGTTCAGCGTAGTTACTCGATGGCCAATAAGGCATTAAATAGTCACAATGTACAGCTTATTTCAGGAGAAAGTATTCTAACAGCGCAGGTGACTATCGTGCATTCATTAAGAAAACCAGGACACAGCGTACCAAATTTAGTTTAGCTACAGTAAAATAATTGTAATAGAGCAATCCTGACCCCAACTACTGGATGGTGACACCTGTCTTTTGCTGCATGGGAGAGATTAGGTTTTTTTGGTTTGTCTTCCTCCCTCTCTCTTTATATATATTTCACGTATATAGCATACATTTAGTATTTGGATGTTTGAGACAAAACCCCAACATTTCAGAGAGAAGTAAGTGCCCTTCAAGCGCAGCAGCGCAAACCAGTCTCATGGAAATAGCAATTGCAAGTGGAAAATAGCCCCTGCTGTGCAACACCTCCACTTTGTTATATTGCAATATATTTTCTTATTTTTCATGTGCCTGGTTTGTGCGACCCTGGCAGTATGTAAAAATGGTTGTTGACAGTTTCTTTGGTTTTGTTTTATTACAATGTAATTTATGGGATGCAAGTTACTTGTACTTGACTGACATTTCTCTGAGAGTCAAAAAATTGCTATGTATACTTGACTGAGATTAAAATGGGTAGACTGGGCATAGCTGTATCCTGCTTTCAAAGTGCAGGACTGGAAGGCTTCCATTAAATTGTTATTTTCAGTTATTATTAGCTCCTATATCAGTTAATATAATTTCTTTCTCATAATGAATGCACAGCATTGTAAGCCTAAATGCCATATTTTCTGTTGATCTATTTCCACAACCTGTTTAGTAAAATAATTAAAATGATTTACAAGGCTGACCCAATATCTTAGTAGTTTACTAAATCATGTTGCCGCGCAGGAGGCTCAGCTAGTTTTAAACTCACAGCTGTTGGCAGCGCCGGGACCTCGGAGCGGAGCTGCAGCGGGCGCCGTGCTGTGCCTGAAGGTGCGCTCAAGCCAGCCTGCGGAAGGGTCTCCTCCCATGCTCCGGGAGAACAAGGGCTCCAACTGGTTTGTTCGTTCATCACCTCTGTTCAAAGCAGGAAAATTTCTTGGCACCACCAAACCAGAGCAGAATTTGAGCTGCAATCTGCAGGTAATATATCTTCACTGGCAACTTGTACATCCACATGTCTGAGTGGGCAGCAAAAATGGGGGCAACTGCGCAGCCTGGTATTTTTACATGCAAGACAATGTGGGAAATTATTATTTCTATCTTTTTTCGTTGTTTTAACTGGTAAGAAGAGGACAACTCTAAACACAGTCTCTGTTTAAATGCCAGGGTTATGGAAGGACTCAGTAGGATTCAGTAGCGTCAAGACAGAGATACACTAAGGCATGCCCCAAAGTCTCTTAAAATCTCTGGAAGCCCCTTTGGTGATCTCAAAGGGCCAGGGGTAACTCCGCAGGCGATAGGGAGGGCTTCATTAAGACGATCTCCCTGGCACAGGAGCTCCTCCTGTAACGATACCGGCTCTCCTGACTCCTCCGCATCTCCCACAGCTCTTACAGGCAAGCACAGAGGGCTGATGCAGGTAGGACTTACAAAATATCCCCGGGTTTGTTTCTAGCTCACCTCCCAGTGTGACGGTAACGCTAACGGGGAGCCCTCGGAGCGGGGGCAGAAGGACACTACAGCAGTGCCTGGGAGGAGATGTAGAAGCCAGCCTCTCTAACAAGAGTGGCAAGAGCAAACTACATTGAAAGTAACTATTATGAAATACTGGTAGCAACCCTCTTTCCCATGAAAAAAACGTGCATTTTGACAGCTGCAGTCTGGAACAAAAGGGATTGAGGTGACTTCTGTGGGATCAGGGCAATGGCTGCGAAGCAAGGAGCGTGCAGCCAGGGCCAGCCCTCGTGGGGATCGCGCCCCGCGGGGTCCCGCCCTGGCTGGCTGCGCAGGGGGGACATCCCCTGGGGACACGCGTGCGGGCAGGAAGGTCACAGACCTCCATCCTGGCCTGTGGCAGGAAGGACAGAGCCCACGGCTCTGAAATCAGTCAGCATTTGAGACACCATTTATAACGTCTCCACTTGCAATCCCTGAGCAAGCCTCGAGCTTGTTTTCAGCATCTCATACATTTCTTTTTAGTTCTATTCTTTTGCATAATTATACAAAGAAAAGAAAAACATCCTATAAAAACTTAAAATTAGAAGATGGTTGTTGGATACACTTTGCAGCAGATGTCATTATTTTCCTTCCCTGACCCCAACCCGCCACCATTTCTATTTTGCTTTAAATGGATCTGTAATTTCACAATGTGAATTCAGCTGGAACTATTCTTTTTGTTAAATAAACTTTACCCTTGCACTGACTGCTCCAGGCTCCGAAAAGAAACACTTCTTGCTTGTGACTGTTCCAAAACGTAGGTCTGAAATTCAGAAAGAAGTGTTGGTAAATGGGCTGTAATCACACTGAAGGGCAAGCGAGTATTCCTCCTCTAAGGCAGAAGAAAATAAAGAAAAATCTGCTTTGCCTTCTGCTGCCTCAGTGCTGATAATTTTACAGATCAGAGGATTTTTGCAGAAGGAAGCCTGCTGTGCTGCAGCGTGTGTGTTTCAGAGCTGAAATACCCATAGTCACGCCCTTAATGCCACACTTGGAAGTGTAAATCAGAGCCTCATTTCTGCAAGCACCGTGCACCCAGCAGAACCTCACGCTGCCGGTGGTGGAGGGGCTGTGCGGTGGCACACACCACCGGCAGGCCCCGGCAGCGCCGGATTCCTCACGGGACAGAGCGCGCAGTGTTAATGGCACATCTATCCTCTGAGGCAGGCAGCTGTGTGCATGAGAGCTGCGGGATGTTATATGAGAGCTTGATGGCTGTGACAAATATGATTGAAACTGGACACAAGGGTCAAAAATGACCTCAGAGAGGGGCCATAATGCACAAACACACCCCACCCGTGCGCACAGCGGGGTCACAGTCCCTCACTGCCTTCCGCATCGGGCGAACATCTCCCCCACTTTGATGGCTGGCTGGCCTCAGAATTAGTTTTTTCCAGAACAGGGCAACCACAAACCAGAAGGAGCCGGGCAGCTCTGTCAGCGGGAGTGCCACATTGCTAAAGCTGACGGGGTCCTGAGCAGCTGCTCATCGCCCCGAGCCCAGGCGGCACGTGCAGTTCTGTTAGCGATCACCAGCGCTGTTTTACGTGCAGTCGGTCCTCTCCTGCAGCTGCTCCGTGCACCCACCAAAGCATCCTTGAGCTTACTGTAGTCTCGAATAACCGCTGTTCCTCCCAAAGGTGCGATTCGCCACTGCAGCACTCCTAATTTCACACTCATGTAACTCTTACAAATCCTTTTAAACCACACCAACACAGAGCGACTCAAGACCAAGCTATTTGCTAACTAGGGCTTGGTACTTACTGAGCTGTGGCAAAGCAAAGGGTCCCCTGGCAGCTGTCTGCAAATGTGGTTTGGGTCAGTTATAAGTCTGTGATTACTTAATTCTGTTTAGAGAATCTGCTTAAATTAAACATTTTCTCTCTCCCGTTCTCACCCACTGTTCTGTTTTTAAGAGGTATAAGGTGCTTAATAATCTCTGCCACCTGAAATAATCACTGGCAGGATGAAAGCTGTCCCCCTCCCACCCCCTGCCATTTTGTCCCACTGCAAAACGTATAAATTAATCACATGCTAAAATTAACATATATTGCTGAGGCAAATGAATTGGCATCGCCGTGTGTATCTGTTAGCTTCCAGCATTTCCTGAGAGGGCTTTCATTTAATTACCAGCCTGACAGGCTAGCTCACTCCAGAACTGCAGCCGCATTTATTACTTTTATCTCCTTGGACACCTGCCTCTCTCCGTGCTTTATCAGATTTCTACTGAAGAGACGGACAAAATATTTTCTATTGCACCTGGTTATTGTTTCTTTAAAAGGCACTTACTAGAGCACTGACCTCAAACAGGGCTTTTTTTTGTTGGCTTTGGATGGGCTTTTCTTTTTCCCAATTATGAAAGCAACCTGGCAGCATTAACCCCCTCGCTGCCCCACCACACACCTGCAGATCAGAAGAAATCAGATTACAGATAGGGAGCCGAGAGCCTCACTGCTCGCTCCGCGCAAGCAGCTGACCACCCTGACCACCGCTCAGAACCACCTCGCCTGCAGTGGGAGCCAAAGCCCTCAGGCGCTGTGGCTGCTCCGCATCCCCCCGTGTACGAGAACTTCCAGTGGAAATGCCGAGGGACTCCTGAGCGTGTGGCTCAGTGCCCTCCGTTGCAGCCCACTGAGGGGGATCTGCCCGAATTCCTCTTGATGGTTTGAGCCACACGTTATATTGTCACCAGTGCCTCTATAACTGGTTGATAAAAAGCTAATGTAGATACAAGGAACATTTAAAAAAGAAAATGCTGCCTACATGCATTACTGGCATAGTCACAGCCAGTGCTATGGGTGATATGTAACCGGTGTGACTACACACCACTCCCTAACAGCTGGGTAAAGCAGCCCTTACCTCTTACTGCCTCAGGGAGCAGCTCAGGACGCTGCTAGCTCAGGTGTTGACTGTGGCAACGGGGCTCGTTCAGCCCAGTTTCAACAGACAAATAGTTTCCATTTGTTTTTCTCTGGGTCGCACTACCTGAATTCGTGGAGACACACACGTCCCATGGGCAGGACGCTCATGAGCTGGCGCGTTGTGACAGATGCGTTCAAACCAGCGGGACCTGAAGCTACGCGGTGCCTTGGCAGAGGCGGCCTTGGTGTGTGGGGAGTCAGCAATGCACCTCTTGGACAAGGAGAGCGCAAGCTGACTCATTTTATTAAAAAGAATGGTTCACTCCTGACAGCCTAACCGCGTTACTTCGAAAGAGTCCGGCAGGAACAGGGCCTTGCTGATACTGATGCCTTTGAGAACGACGCCTCGTTACAGAGGAAAAATGAGAAAACTGTATCTGTTTAATTAATGAACCTTTTCAACTTTCTTAGGATTTCATCCCAGTTGCTAACTCCAGGCAGGCTGGCTGTTTGGGATGAAGCACCTGCTGACGGTGAGCTGCGCAGGAGGTGGCTGCGCTGCAGACGCTGCCCTGCGCGGCTGGAGCCTCCTGCGCCCTTGCGGGTCGGGGCGGCCGGCGCAGCCCCCGTGCTCCTGGCGAGAGCCCCCTGAGCCACAGGGTGCCCCCTCCCCGGACTCTGACCCAAGCAGTTGGCGCTTAAGCACCTTCTGGGAAATGCAGCAAAAGATGCTTCAGTGAAACATAAATTATTTTAACACAAGCCTCGTGCAAAAAGCACCTCTTCCTTCCTGTCGCCTTAGTCCTAGTAAAAACTGCCTCATCTCACTCCAGAGCCCTGAGGCCGAGTTACACTCAGCATATGTAAACCCCTGGTTGCACTCAGGAGCTCGCTGCGTGCGCTCCGGCAGCGCACGGCTGGCCTGGCAGCGCCAGCAGGTCCGGAGGTGAGCAGAGGAAGCACCCTGGCAGACAGGGATGCACGAGTACCGCAGCAGCCGCGGTACCACAGCACGAAGCCCTTCGAGGTACCATTTTTCTATTGCACTCTATTACAAATAGTTAACACGCAGTAATGTATTTTTGGCCAAAACTTACTGACCGTGGGTAAAGTGCCAAGTCAAGACGACCAAACCATGTCACACAGGCTTGCAGAATTTGACAACCCTTTTCTAGAAAAAAGTCTAAACATTTTTTGATGAAAATCCAACATAATTTGAGCCTAAAACCTTTTTATTTCTATCCTTTTTAAATTTTAATGAATTATGTTAATTTTATGTAGCTTAACCAAAACCAAATGAAATATGTTAAACTCTTCAATCCACTATAACTCCAATAACTAATATTACTTTATAATTTATCATTTTTAGTATTCATTTTGCATCATACATCCCTATCACATATGAACAATGTTAATTATGTTTTAAAATGAAATATTCAACAGGATCTAAATGAAACTCAAAGAACGGCAAAAGTAATGACCGTAAGACAGACTGCCATGGAATAATACATGATTGCAGAATGCTGGTATGAATTAGTAAATACAAGCTGTTGAGGAGCAGCAGTGGTGTCTGTCATCCTGATGCGTGTTTGGATCATACGTGATCTCAGCATGCAGGGAAACCAAACGTCGGCTGCCAAAGCCTCAGCTTACTGGCTCCTCGTTACTGTTTTGGGGAGCAAGTGTTGCTTTTATAGCGCTGCTCTGCGAGGCAGGGCTGGGTAGTTCTACTTTGCAGTAGTCATCTCCAGGTATTCTAGGGTCGCTCATATTTTTAGTATTTTAAGGATATAGCTTCTTATTTTGATATAAGAATATATTGGTGTTTTAAAAAGTGGCCTCCTTAACTTGTGGTGAAATTGAATTCCTTCAAAATCCTCTTTCCACTGACAATTTTACTGTGATGCAGAAAAGGCTGGTGTATGGGAGAACTAGAGTCCTGTATGCTAAAAAAAGCTGCAAACAGGCAAATTTCTTCCAAAAGAGGAAACAATTACTAAATTTTTTTTTTTTTGAGCCTTGAAACAGCTAGTTGAATTACAACAACACGTAGAAATACGTGCAGAAAATTCACAGCAGGCAGCGCTCAGAAGCCCACGGCAGGCGGGCGCCCATCTCTGGCTCTACCGAGCCGCCGGGTGCCCGGGGCCCGGCTGCACCAGGCGCTGGCGGCCGAGCCCCGGTCTCGGGCTGCCATCTGGTGAGGGCTGCCTCGGTGACAAGGCCTGGCTCCTGCAGCCAGCCTTCCAAGAAAGCCTGCTTGTTTCTTTGCTTCTGTTTTAAAACCCAGCTCTTAAACCATTGAAATTTCCTGAAAATATTTGGGATTATTATCTGCCTTCTGATTGCTGTGCCACTAAGATATATTTGGATTATGTTTCCAAGCGCTTTCTTGTTTTCTTCACACACAAAAAACCCCAGACTTTTTTATTCACCCTAAAGCAGTATCTGCAATTTCAGATGACAGGAAGCCAGGACTGTAAGGAAATAATGAATCTTCAGCTGGAGAGAATAGTTTGTCAGCTGGTGGGGGGGGGGGGGGGGGGGCATATCTCATCGTCCTAATCCATGAGTTAAAGATGAGCTGATAAAGCAGAAAAACTTACGGAAAAATATATGGAACAGAAACATTTGTGGGATACAGGGTACATCAAAAGATGACACTGATTAACCAGCTACAGCTGTCTAAAACGGGTCAGCCAAACCCATAATGCAGGAGTTTGGCCTTCCACACACAGAATTTACAAACTCTCCTCTAGTAAACCTACACTGACACAAAATGAAAACTCAGCCTGCTAACATCAACTGCTCTGCCTGCCCACCTGGCCGAACGGCAGTTCTCGCCCTTCTCGCCCCACCGCCACCCCCAGGCACGACCCTTTCCCAGACCGGTTTTGCCAGGGAACCACGCGTACCAAATCCCTGGAAAGGTCCGCACGTGGCACACCAGCACCGCCCTGACACTGCGCCGCCAGGGCTGGGAGGGAGCCGGGCATGCAGGGCACGGCCAGCCAAGGCGCCCTAAAAACGCTGGCACAGCGCGGCCCTGTGATCCCCGCCAGGCCGAAAGGAGATGTCGGCAGAGGAGGAAAAGGCAGCGACGGAGGAGCGGCAAGAGACAGGCAGGAGGCGGCGGGACGGCCGCAGGGCTTACACGGGCTGGCTGCACGCTGCTTCAGCACAACCCTGGGAAAGGGGGTGGAAATCGTATTAGCAGCTTGATATTTGGACAGAGGAAATCAGATCAGAGGGTTTAAAATGGAAATTATTTTCAGCAGGACAGATGTCCCTAGGGACCGAATTCAGCTGCTAATACAATTTGGCCAAGAGGAATAAACTATATTGACCTCGAGAGCTCAAATGCTTGCCGAGACAGTCCTTCCAGAGAATTACAGTATTTATTTCTTGTATCAATGACAATCAGCAAAAGCGTAACAGTGATTATAGCCCAGCCACTTTTTACACACCTGTTAACTTCACGTTCTTCTGTTCATCTCTTGCTTCAGTTCACAATTACTCTCTTTTAAAAAAAACCACTGACCTTCTATTCTTGTTTCACGCAAATACCTTTAATTACCGTCTGCGGTCACTCTGCATCTCAAGTTTTAGCTTTCCGTGACTATATATTCTGTAATTGCTCCCACGCCCTCTCAGCCTTCCCAGGCGCAGGCTTTTCCCGGTGCCTGTGCACCAGCAGCACCCACAGGTACAGCAACAGGGCCCCCTAGTGCACACGGCCGCACCGCTTCAGCGTTGGGGTCTGGCACAGACCTTTTTTATCGTTATTATTTTTAGAGAGCAATAAATAAAGCCATACGTAGATTTAATAGAATAAGAAATGCCAACGTTGGCACCTATAACTTGGCATTAATAATATATATTAGGGATTTATATCACTATAAACCTATTCCAGGGTGATTTGCTTGAAGTAAAAATCTTCAAAGACACCAAGACAGGCAGAGCAGGTGATGTTGCACATTCGGAAACATGCATTATAATTATTTTGCTTGCATATTTCCACTTCATTTTATATTCACATTTCACCCATCCTTCCTCTTATCTACAAACTGTCTTTGCCTGTTCTCTGGTTTCTCAGTTTCTTCACCTATTCTTTTTCATGTTTATTTGATGGGAATCTCGATGCCTGACGCGGAGCCTTCTTGCTGGGACACACACTGACGCGCTGATCTCGCTCCCTCAGACATTGTATCTGAAGATAAATTGGGAAATGAAGACATAGAGCTGTTGGAAGAGACTGGCTTCCCCAGGCACTAGTTTAGCCTGGATCATTGGATTTACAACACCAGCACCGCCAACACTGATTTGACTATTAATCCCTGAAGTGCCCTAGGAATTGCAGCATAAATCCAGTGAAGGAGCACTCATATGGCCCTAAAGACCCATAGCGCTTATCCTGGTACTCCATTCATGAAAACTGATCTTTTAGTAGCAATGACAACTCAAGGAGTCCATGCTTTGTAAAACCAAGAGATCTGCTTGCTGTGGCAATGTACTTAACTGCCAGGAGGTCTGTGATACAAACCAATCGGTGCTCACACTTAATACTCTGCAGAGACCGGCCCTTTTTTCTTCACACACATACAGAGAGATCTACAATTTCATTCCCTGTTAGGGATCACTTCAGTGCCTTTGTGCTCCACAGCAGCACTCAACAAAATCATTGTATTTCCTATACCCTGCCCCAGTAACTTGCTCCTTAAGTATTCTTTACCAAGTACTGCTTAATTATCTGCCAAGCCAATACCGCTGCGCCCCACCCCATGACAAGAAAATAAACCTCTTCTGCATTTGGAGAACCACCATGTCTGAGCAGGGAGCAGCATGAGCTAGGACTAGGCTGGCAAGGAAAAGGACTTGGCTGCTCTGGTTTCAAGGTACCTCGGTGCTGTACAGTGGGCGGGACTTTGTCCTATCCCAGAAGGAGAAAGGCAGCAACTTTATCAGAGGAGGTAAACCCCACAGCGAGCGGCATCTTCCTGATTTTATTGACCATGATTGCTAGAAACATGGGGACAGATTTTAAACAAAGATCCCATGTTGCTGGGTGTGCCGTTACAGCCATGGTACGGCAGCATTTGACACACTGTTAGATGCTGGGAACAGCTGAACGGGAGCATGCGAGAGCCCGGTGCCCGCAATGGCAGCGATGGCTGTGGCTGGAGAGGACATCTGGTGCTCAACTTACTCTCCCAAGTCAGAGAATTTGTTAATATAAAAGAGATAAATAATAGCCAGATGTCATTTTGAAAGACTGTTTCTTTGACTCTGGCTAGACGTGATGTTAATTTTGCATCCGGAGCTCTGCTGAAAAAAACCTGTGACTTGCATAATAATAGTAACGTGACTGTTCAGACACCTAACAGAAGTTAAAGGTACTAAATGGTCCCTATCTAGCTTAATCTGAACAGCTCATCTAACAATCTACCCTGGCCACAGCTTCCCCCTTTGTAGAACCTCACGGCTGTGACAAGCAACGTCACTTCCCTATTTTACATTCTTTTCTTTGGGACCCCAGTGCCAGCCACGCAAGGCAATAACCCAGACGCGCTGGTGTATGAGGGGAGGCTCCTCTTCCCAGCACACGCAGGGGCCTAGGTTACCTCCGGCAGCGCAGCCTCTGAAATCTGAGGTTAAGGCTGGGATGCGCTACCCTAACCGGCAGTGGGGGAGATGATGACAGGAGGCTATTTCTTTTGATACGCTGAGGAGTATAAACTCTCTATAAAAGCTTTTTAGCAAGCAGAACTTAACAATTCCTCCCCCCCGTTTTTTGGCTCCCGTTTGCTGGAAAGGTTTTGACGTCCCCTCCCCCTTGTCCCTCCTGCCTGCGCAGCGCGGAGACCAGGCGAGGCCGGGGGCGCTGGGCTGCCCTCGGCCCGGCCCTCCGCACCGCCGACAGCTAGCCTGCCCAGCGCCGCGATGGATGCGCGACCTGCGAGGCGGCGAGCTCCGAGCGGGCTTCTTTCAGCCCGGGCTCACACAGCGCCCGGGCCCGAGCTCCGTTCCCCAGGGCCGGACAGGCCGCGGCCCCGCCGTCCCCACAGGCCTGCGCCCGGCTCGGCACCGCCGAGGCCCTGCCGGCCTTACGCGCCCCGGCAGCCGCCGTGCGGCACGCTCCGCACAGAGCGACTGCGGGAGGGAGACGCCCGCGGGTACCTGCGGGAGCCGCTCCCCGCCCGGCGCCGGGGTGAGGCGGCACCGCCGCCGCCCGCCGCGCCGTTAAGGGCGGCGCTCTGCGCCGGCGCGCGTCGCCTCCGCTGTCGTCACCGCCCGCGCCGGAAGCGCCGGGGCCGCCGCCGCCGCCGCCATGGAGGGTGAGCGCCGGCGGGCGAGGGGGGCCGGGTCCGCGGCGGCCCCGGCTGACGGGAGGCCCCCGCTGACGCCCTGCCCCGCTCTGCCTTGCAGGGGAGCTGTACCGCCGGCTGCCGCCGCAGGAGACGGGGGAGCTGCGCCTCCAGGTACCGCCGCCCGCCCGAGGAGCCCCGGCCCCCCGGGGCAGCCGGGGTTCGCCGGGAGCGACGCGGCGCCTCCGGCCCCCTTCTCCCACAGCCTCACAGAACCCCGTCGGGAACCGGGGCGGGGGGGGTCCGGCGGTCGGGGCGCCGCACGGCCTTCCCCGGTCCGCGCCCTTTGCCTTCAGCGGCAAGTTCCTAATTAAAATGTAGTATTTTAAAGTATCTTTTAAAATATCTTTAGCCTCAAGGGCCAGAAGAGGCCAAAGCGTTTGTAAATGCCTTCCTGAAGCGCAGTATGCCAAAGAAGAAAGATGAAGCTATCCAGGATATACTGACTCGGAAGGCTGTGGTTCTTGAGCATTATTCCAAAAAAAAGACAAAGCAGAAGAGGAAGAAGACGAAAGGTTTCACTGCCAAGCAAAGGCGAGAAATGCGTCTTTTTGAAATTGAACCCGAACAGCAAAGGTAAGACCTTAAATACTTCCTTTGTGCAGTGAAAGTGGGAAGTACACCAACAGTACGTAAAAGCAGCGGCGCGTACATGTGGATACTACCCCTTCGGTACGTAAAGTCAGCCCGAGACTCTGTCTGTGGCATTTCACCATGAGAAAACTATTCTTTTGTCTGTATAGTTGGAAGACTCATTTCTGTTTGTTACTAGTTCGCTTTCCTTTTGTATAGCTAAATAGGACAAGAAGTTAAACCCAAATACACCCACCTCTGATTTCAGTTTTAAAGTTAGTTTGCCTGTGACCAGAGAGCCAAAATCCTGCATCGGGTTCCTCGCACCAACGCATGCTGAACAAAGCCCCTGCTGCTGCTGACGGGCAGTAAGCGGGGAGGTACAGGAGTAGGAATCTCTTCAGCCTTAGGCATAGCCTCATCCTCTGAAACATGTCACCGTTTTGGGCTGATAGAGGAGCAGACTTAGTTTGTGCCTTTTTTTATAAAAGCAAACCTGCTGCTTGGAGCGGCTTATGAGAGCAGATTACAAGTTATAAGAACGGATTACAAAATTATAAATGTTAGTCTTAACTCCATTGTAAATATGGATTACTTCCATAATCAAGCAATAGATTTTTTTTTTTTATAATTAAATTCTTGTATAATACTTCTTGTCCTTTTACTGCAGATACACAATCTTTCTACCACTGCACGAACTCTGGAAACAGTATATCAGGGACCTGTGTCACGGACTTAAACCAGATGCGTAAGTTGAGATATTTTAACATTAGCGTGGTTTTGATTTAGTAGATATTTCCAGGTTTACCGAGTTACTGCTTCAAACATCATAGTTACTTGATAAGGATATGTACTATTTCTGTAAGCTTTGGCCATGATGTCAATAGTCATGGTCACATTTTGTAAACCTAACTTTCCATATAATTTTCTTTCCCTCTTCTCTGATCCCACCCTCTTCTTCAAGGCAACCACATATGATTCAGAGCAAACTGCTAAAAGCTGATCTCCATGGAGCTATTGTTACAGGTATTCCGTTTCTTTTCTTTCACAAAATCCTCTGAAGTTCAGTAGACACTCCTATTCGGGTGCTTATTTTTAAATTCCTTTTAATATCATTAACTCTAGAGTCACATAATTGAGTCCGTATGTTGATGGATTCTTTCCCTATTTACCAATGCTAATTACTTTTCAACTGCTCTTGAAAATCCTGGTGTTAGTTGCAAAGATTAACCGCAAGTTTTACCAGTGATTACTGTAACTGCGTTATTTCAGAATATTGCAAACCAGTTTTTAAAATCATGAGGCAACTGTAAAAGAGCAAATAAACTGCCTGCATCTGAAACTTTCTAATCCATACATACTTCTGTTCTTTCAGTCACAAAATCAAAGTGCCCCTCTTATGTTGGGATAACAGGAATCATTCTGCAGGAATTTAAACATGTTTTCAAAATTATCACTAAAGAGGACAAATTAAAAGGTATAAGACTTTTTTTCAGTGCTTTTCACAATTTGAATAATCAGAAATTTCTTAAACACACTATTCATCTTACGTGTCCGAGTACATTGTTTTATATCAGTGCTTTTAGTTCTTTGCATAGAGTGGCAGAAGTCAATGTCTTTACTGACCATGTAACAGCCCAGTCTTTTATGGAAAAAGTATCTCATTAGAAATGAGCAAATAAAAAAAATGCATTTCCAATGAACCCAGCATGATTATGCACATGGCTCATTCATCTGATTCACGTTAGATGTTCTCTGCAGCACTTACTGCATGCTCCTGAAAGAGGACTAACTTTAATAATTCAAGTTTAAAGTTTAGAAGTTTTGGTTATTTTTCTTCTCTTGCTAAAGCATAAAAACTTTGAAATGTGGCAAATGTCAAGGCTACATGTGAATAATATCCCCTGGTACGTCAGTATCTTTTCATAACTTTTGTTAATTTCTTTCTTTTTGCATTTTCAGTTGTTCCCAAACTTAACAACGTGTTTAGCGTGGAGATTGATGGATTCATTTCCTACATCTATGGAAGCAAGTTCCAGCTTAGAGCAAGTGAGCGATCTGCAAAAAAGTTCAAGTTGAAAGGAACTATTGACCTATGATTTAATGGAAAATCAGAAGTATTAATAGAAATGTCTGCCGTTTTCTTGCAGTTTAAAGACCAGGTTTTCTGGCAGATTAAATAGCTATGTGAATTTTTTCTAAAGCGTTTCTTCTTACTGAAGAATGACTAGTTATCTGTTGTCTTTTATGCAGTCTCTCAGACTGTTGGAGTTTGTTGTATCTGGTTGTTTTGTTATTTGTATATAACATTCTGGCTTTTATTAAATTTATATGATTAGTATTGCTTACCTGACTTCTGTTTCAATTTATAATCATAAATTTGCACAATGAAAATTGTATCATGTAACTGATAAATGTTATTGTTGCCTTCTGTATAAACTGGGCTCCATCTGCCCGTTATAAGCTTATAATGAGGCTGTAGGTGATGACAACTGCTCTTCTATAATCACTGTTCCTGGGCCAACATCAACATCTTTGCCTGGTACAAGTTGTTTCAACTGATAGGTTTTACCTTGAGTATCTCCTTCCCTGAGGTTAATATTGTTACAGATAACATACATGAGTGAAAATATAAACATACTAAACATGCACTGCAGCCCTGCAAGTTTGCTTACCAGGTGCTTACTAATACTACTCTAAGGTTAAATCAGGTATGTCTACATAGGTAAATACATACTGTCATGCCAGAGTGCAGGGAACACAACACATCACATGAGAGGGAAGCACTTGAAGCTAGAAATTCAAAGAGAGAAGTGACCCCCATTCAATCTTGTACTTCAATTATTCATAAAGCAATTTTGTGGGTATTTAACATCTATTCATAAAGCTTTAGCCTGTTTTTATATATATTTAGACATGGTGTCCATGTTATATATGTGTTACATACACAATTTTTAAAAAGGCTAGTGTGGATGGCACTTGTTATCTCACCTGTTTGCGAGCACTACATCACTGCAACACAAGAAGTCGGGTGGTTTCATAATGCAAGTCTTCTAAACTCACCAGCCACCCTTGTGAGCCACCCTGACTACAGCACCACTTGTGAAGAAGTTTCTAGTGTTTTATAAATCCTTGCTTTTTGCAGCAGTCTGCAACAGTGGTTGTAATGGAGACCCCACACTTGAACCAGTGGAGACCTGTTCAGCTTTCAGTGCATGTGCTTCATGTATCTTCAGCCCCTTTTTATCTCCTTTTTTCATTTTTTTTTTTTTTTAACTATATACTTCCAGGATACTTTTTTGACTCCCCAGATTACAATCTCTCATCAACTAGGCAGGTTCGACTTGTTTGAGAGGTGGAAGTGACCCCTGTATTTAGATCACTTAACATTTTTCTATTATAAGAGAACCTCTGTGGTGTTTATGTTCTAAAGGTAGCTTTCAGAAGCTTTCAATTTAAATTTTGAATTCAATTTCACGATCAAATGAAAGACCCATTTCTCAGAAGAGGAGTTTTTCCCTGCCACGATTCAAGTGTTTGTAGCCAAGCAGGGTAATTTTTTTTAAAGAAAACATAGCTGTTCTCTCACATACACTACACACCAAACCTAGTACCGGGGTTAGGAGGAGAGCTCCAGCTACAGCTCTTAACTGCACTGCAGAGCACGAGCCATTTATCTGCCATGAGAAAGCCAAAGAGCATCACCGCCTCGGACCTCGCCCCAGTCCTGTGAAAACACTAACTGTGCCAGTCAGCCTCTGAAGCGCCTCCTTCCTTCCTGGACCTGTTGCTGGGAGAGGTTACAGGAGAGCTGCACCTCTCGGGCACAGTCCCTCAGATGCACACCAGATTTAGCATCACTGAACCAGACCCTGATCAGTTGAAATCACAGCATGGGCAATACCGGTTTTCAAGAACAACAGACGGCTTCTCTGCCCCCTTTGAAGTCAGGAAATAAAGCAGATGGTATGGAAATAAATCTTTGTTGCAATTATATGAAGTACTGCCCTTGAGATGGGGACAACAGTGGTTTTGCTAGAGATGTATATTTTATACAAGGAAATCATAGAATCATTTAGGTTGGAAAAGACCTTTAAGATCATCAAGTCCAACCATTAACCTAGCACTGCCAAGTCCACCACTAAACCATGTCCTCAAGCACCATGTCTACCCTTCTTTTAAATACCTCCAGGGATGGAGACTCAACCGATTCCCTGGGCAGCCTGATCCAATGCCTGACTACCCTTTCAGTGAAGAAGTTTTTCCTAATATCCAACCTAAACTTCCCCTGGCGCAGCTTGAGGCCGTTTCCTCTCGTCCTATCACTTGTTACTAGGGAGAAGAGACTGAACCCCACCGCACTACAGCCTCCTTTCAGGTAGTTGTAGAGAGCAATGAGGTCTCCCCTCAGCCTCCTCTTCTCCAGACTGAACAACCCCAGTTCCCTCAGCCGCTCCTCATAAGACTTGTGCTCTAGAGCCTTCACCAACTTCGTTGCCCTTCTCTGGACACGCTCCAGCACCTCCCTGTCCTTCTTGTAGGGAGGGGCCCAAAACTGAACGCTGTACTCGAGGTGCGGCCTCACCAGTGCCGAGTACAGGGGCACTATCACCTCCCTGGTCCTGCTGGCCACACTCTTCCTGATACAAGCCAGGATGCCATTGGCCCTCTTGGCCACCTAAGCACACTGCTGGCTCATGTTCGGGCACCTGTCAACCAACACCCCCAGGTCCTTTTCTGCCAGGCAGCTCTCCAGCCACTCCTCCCCCAGCCTGTAGCGTTGCATGGGGTTGTTGTGACCCAAGTGCAGGACCCGGCACTGAGCCTTGTTGAACCTCATACAGTTGGCCCCAGCCCATTGATCCAGCCTGGCCAGGTCCCTCTGTAGGGCCTTCCTGCCCTCCAGCAAATCGACACTCCCGCCTAACTTTATATATCTGTGAAATAAGAACACATGTTAAAGTTGTTAGACCCAAGTTATTATTCTACCTAGTACCCATTTCTCCTCTCAACAGTCTCTGAAACTAAATCCCTTGGTTTCCTGTGAGAGGCCAGAAGGAAAAACAAACAATGTGGTAGAAAGCATAAATCATAGCAGAAACTTTCTTTTCAGGACAATGACCTAATTTGAATTTTGCTCATAGCCTTCAGTGTAACATCTAATTAAGACATCTGTTAAATGCCTATAATATTAAATTAATAGCGGGAAGCTAATAGAACTTTATTGGCATAGTCCGGTTAATTAACATTAAGGGCCTTTAATGGACATCTTAAATAGACATCATTAATGGGAATGCCATACAAATTGGAATTAGGCACAATCATGTTTCATTGTGCTGTGAAGGACATACCATATGGACACATAGATGAACATGATACAACTTCCCATAGCTACTGGCATTTCCATTTTTTTAAAACTATTTCAGCAACCAAAAAAGACAAATGCTGCCTAGCAGTCCCTTTCGATAAATAATAGCAAGGCATTCATTATTTACAGTGAAGAGTGCTGAAGAGATGTTCAAAGGTCTCCTCAAGGTAATCACATGCTAGTAGCACATGAAGACAGATGACAAATGAAGAATAACAAGAGAGCTGAACAGCCAACGCATTCAAGACGCCTTTACTGCAGTTGGTAAATCACCTGAAGAGGCCTTTTTGTAATGACTCAGTGAAGTGTTCCAAACAGCCCCCATATATCACTTAAGCTAAATCGCTCCCACAGACCACTGGTATCACCGTCTACCCATCAGCTCCTTGAACCAAACCCCTGTCTCTTCTGCTTTCTCCAGAACACGGCTCTGTGTTCATCTTTCACTAGAACACATTAAACTCCCCATTGCTCGTGAAGGAACTTCCTTTGAAACTGGGTAACGTGAAAATGACTGCTCACCAGTCCTCCCCTGCTGATTCATGACCATTCCCCGTTTCTTCATTAGCTGAGACAGTAAATACTTAATGGATTTAATATTAGAAAATTGGAGAACTAATCACAGCTGTCTCTAACATGCCTCTTCCTTCTTACGTTCAACTCTGAATTGCACACAGCAGAGACACATTTTTCGTCATGATTTTTATACTTAAACTCTCACTAAAGAAAAGGCTAACCAGGGAATAATGAACAACAACGAACAATATACTGTCTCACTACATTACACACATTTCTGCTTTCCTATTACTACGTATATGTAATATATACAAAGACACATATATTTATAACCAATCTGAACTGAAACAATTGCAAACAATCCAGTTACTGAATTTTGAACACTTAAGCAAGAATGGGAAAACAAACAAAAAACACCAATAATTTCTGTTTGAAACCTCAAAATAATTCATCGTAGGAAATGCTTGAAATTAAAGCCAAGTCACATCCAAGAAAACACACGGAATTTTCTATTTGAGGGTTTATTTATACTTCCTCTAAAATACGGATTACACAGCAATACAATGGAAACCCCCCAAAAACCTCCCGAGACTCTCATTGGGAAACTCATATTGAATCACTGAAACCACAGCAGCACGTAGCTGACATTAACTCTACATATTCAAGCCACCCAATGTTTTAGAGAAGCATAAGATAGAGCATAAAATTCTGATCTGGACCAGAGCCTTTTTTATTGAATTCTCTAGTCTCAGACAAGTTCGTCCCTGTAGCAGACTCTGTTTGTCCATTTTAGTATTTCAGATCTGGGAGGACTTGTGTCAACGCAAGAGGTTAGAAATAATTTCTCAGCCTCTTAAAACCTTTGACCAAGCAACTCTTGTTGAATAAGCCTTAAAATAATTTGGAACAGTAACACATAGTCCTTAATAAATAGCTGCATTTTGCAAAGGAGAAGTCCTGGCAAGGGCAATCAGTATTTTTTACTAGAACAATGCCCCCATTGAACTGAAAAAGAAAAGGAGAGGATATGGCTACGCCAGGCTGATATGATCTGGAAAAGGAAGCTTGTTTGAGGTGTGTACATAAAAGGTAGGCAAACCTGGCTTCACTATTTTTACCATAATTTGCAAATCATAGGTTTAGAAACCTTGACTGGAAACACTGGTGTTGTTTTCTAATAGGAAGAAACCAAAAAATGGCATGGTGTGAGAGAGGGTACAGAAGAAAAACCAGAGTGAGTCGGAGTTCAGACTGAATAACAAAAGGAAGGAGAATCAGTTTGGTGGGGGAAACAAATCCTGCAGAGAAAAGCTGCAGGTATTCACTGGCATGACACTGGTAATTCTGTGCATCCTCTGCAGGCTTCCACTGTTCTAGGGAAAAAGACACTCCAAATTTGCTACAGACTGCACGTGTCACACACTAACTGGGGGCTATTGGTCCTTCTCCACATTGGCACTTTTTCTTTACTTCTGGTATCTATAAAGCTTTTATAAAAGACTTAGAGATAACTTTTAGCATTCTACAAATAAATATGAAGCAGTCCTTGAGAGGTGACAAAAGCCACAGCATACCATCTAAAAACTATCAAAATTTTTCACTTTCCAAGGAAAACGGTGTCATTGGGCATTCAACAGCACGACCGGGAAACGCTGAGCTTGCGACAGAGCTCTTACAGCAGCCCAGGCCCACACTCTGCCAGGTGTTTTGGTCGCTGTGCATGTGCCAAAGCAGCAGCACACACCACAGAGCTACTGACAGGTTTGCCATCAAATAACTTACATCTTTGCTTATAACTCCTCTCTTAAATAGCATCCTTTACCTCATATAACCAGAACAGTTCTTATTTTTTCTACACCTCCTTCTACTCCTTTTAAAATTCACTTAAAACACAGCTGGGATGTCAGGCAGGACCCACTGTACTGCACTAGACATAAGATACCATCTTGCTCCTCTGCATCAGCAGCATGTATTCAGGAAACAGGAGCAGTGTCTTCTCAAAACCAGGGCGGCACTGCTTTTATCTGAACAGGGTGATTCCTCAGCCCCTTACCAGAGCAGTGACACATACCCATTCCCCAGTTACAAGTCCCAAAAACATACACAGACAGGTTTTCTGACTAACAAAAAGTTCTGGCCACCTTATCATTCCTGCTGCAGTCAATGACACCTTCACTGAAGACCACTGGACGGCTAATTCCTAGCTCCTGCTGTTCATACTCCTCCCTCAGTACTCACTACAATTTCCCTAATTAATCTCCCTTTGCCTCCACGGTGACCTTACCATACGCAATGCAAGTACAAGGCTTCAGCAATCCGTGAGCTCTCCTTTCTGGCTCCAACAGCTCCATCTTCTTCAGCCTACACACCACACAAGGTCTAAGCAGTACCAGCAGGACAGAAGGTCCCCAATAGCCAGTAACAGCTATATCAGGCCAGTCTCCTGCACCATCACAGCTGAAGCAAATGCCCAACTGGCCTCTTTGGGAACACCAAACGGTCAAACAAGCTCTCTTGATATGGAAAACACCTGAGGACTTTGAAAGACTAACCCTTGTCAGCTGTGCCTCTTACCCCAGCTGTACTGCCTTCTTGCACCCAAGGTGAGCTCGTTAGCATGTGGGGCCTTGCTGAGTAAAGCACATTAGTTGACCTGTATAACAAATACTCACCTTCATCCATCTTGTTAGACAAACGAAAACTGGATTTACAAAGCTTGTCATGCTACAACATTCACCAGACCATGGTTCTATGTACCAAGTCAAATGGCCAATTCCATGGAATTTCACAGAGGTTTGACCCACCTTTGTCTCAAGCTCCCCTTCCTTAATTCTGTCATTCCTATGGTAACTAACTCCAATTCTCAGTCACCTTCCCTACAGCATGTGATGAAAATGTATTATTTTGGTAAGGCAGAAATCTCCCTCAGTGTACTGGTTTAATTAAGTTAATGAGTGAATGTGAAAAATAGAGGATCAAGCATCCACTGCTGCTGAGAGGAGCAGTTACATCTGGCAAACACAAACCTCCTGGGCTGCAGAACAAACGGTACCTGGCGCTCTACCTACAGACGGGTTTTGACACCTAGCTCTGCATACTCAGCCTGTTGGATAGGGATTACAGAAAACTACCAAGAACCCAGCAACATTTAATACTGAATTAAGAGCTCTCCCTGTTAAGAGAGCTCCCTGCTGCTTTCTCTTATTGTATTAGTCAGATAAGGTACAGTACCTTACAATCATTAAGAGGAGAAAAAAATTGAGTATACAATTGACTAAAATAACATAACTGATAGCTTTGAACGAGGATGCTGAAGGAAAAGGCACAACCTAAACTTTACGGTCTATCCTGACCTGCTCCCCACCCTATTTTTAGGCTATTACTTTTTTTCATTCTTCTAGGAACTATTCCCATAGCACCTATTGCCAAACAACACTGATTTAATACATGTTATTTTCATGTACTTTCAGGCACTGACCAATCTTCTAATAACCATCACCTTCTATAGGCAGCTGAACAGCACGTCAAAGATTTGCAGTACAGGCCTGTTAATAGAAATCTCTTCCTGGTATATTAGTTAATAAATTCAGCCTTATTTCTTTCAGCTCTCCGAATGAGCTCCTAGCCTCATGACATATGTGCATACTTTTGACAGAGACACGTATCTTAAAATATACAAAAATATAGAATAATATAGTTAGAACATTAATTATAATATTCATATAGTAGTTTCTGGGAAGTATGATATTACCAGAAATGCCAAAGGACTTTGGCTCAACCTCACAAATTTTAAATCAATAACCAAAATCAAATATAAATGCTGAAGTCCTCATATACTTGTTAAAGGCAAAAGTTAAGACTTTAAAAACAAAATCTCAAGCATGACTGCACTCACTTGTCCGTGAGTCAGGGCTTCTCAGCTGAGCCACGTGGCTCCGGGGCCCCAGGCTTATGACAGTCCGCTTAGGGCAATGGGTCATTGCATACCTGAGTCCAGCTGCCAGCACAGACCTCTGCCTGCAAGCTCCTTGGCCATACTCTAGTATACACACAGTATCAGCCCCAAAATGGGCTCTACTTAATAGCACTGTTATTCTGGGAGGGAGGGGAAAATAGGATTATGCACTTCTTGTAAATGTTAAAATAATCCCATAAATCTGAATAAAATGAATTTTTTTTGGTGAAATTGTCTCCAACACTCTGCCATGCATATTCTTCCTCTAAAGGATTATTTCAAAATTATGGACTCAGAAATGTTCAGCTGGATAGTTCTTGGGTGGCTGAGGTGCTCACTGAAGAATTTAAATGATGTAATAGCTATTGAACACCCCATTATATGGCTGCCTAATTAATGTAAATGATAGTTATGTCTCACTCACAGAGGATTATTTTACACGGAGGAAAATCTACTCACTGCCACAGTAGCCATTTCGATAGTTTTTATAGGAGCAGTTGCATTATGGCTTCATTGAGTAAAAGGTAAGTAGCCGTCCTAAATAATGAAGATTGAAGGTTTAATAGTCCCAATAAAGAATCCTGCAGGTTTTTTATTTCAAAAATTAGAGTTTGATTGCAAGTGTATGATAATGAGAGGGAAAAGAGCACTGGCTCATGGAATCCTGCAGCCCAGGCTCCTTGGGAACTTCCATTTCTTCTGCACAGAAATACAGAAGAATAAGGACAGAAAAAAAGAAAATAAATTCTCCTTTACTTTTCATGACAGCATGTCCAAGCTCCAAGCCTCTCCCTGTGGCAACATTTCAGTGGATAAGGATATGCTGGATTGTGCCTGTTATACTTAGAAGGCTGACATTACTGGAACAGCTGCATACGGCTGATCACGTACACGCAAATACCCTCAAATAATGTGAAGAGCCCAGCTTAGACCCATTTGACTGATGACATGCAGACATAAGCCAGCCTTGCAAACTTGACTTAGAATTGTAGCCTATTACAGCAACTCTTTTTTGCGAGGCAATAGTCAAGGGACTCGGCATTTCTGTTACGAGACCCTATTTCCAAGGTTATATATCAGAGATTATAACAGCTATAAAAATTCAAATGAGATTTAAAACTTGGCATGAACATTCTCACTTGGGATCTAGTATTTTTTAAGCAAATCTTTGCAGGAAAAGCTAAAAGTTTACTTGTTCCACTTGTTATTTTAGGTCTCTATTGCTACATAATTCTCAATCTAGATTCTTATGTGCTCCCCATCACGGTACCCAAGTAATCTCTTTTCACAGCTACATTTTCAGAATGGCAGTTCGGAGCTAGGACAATTGATTTGACATTTGTTTCTCCAAACAGCAAACTTCCAAGAAGGGTTTTAAAAGAACTTCTGTTCCAAGGCAGCCACTTTTTTCAGCAATAAAGCACCACATGTGTTTTAGCAAGTAAAAAGTGGCAAAAACATTAACCTGAATTATGGTAACAATGACTACAAAACAAGCTGGCTGGGGATTTGCAAACACAATCTCCAGATGTCTACAAAGGATCGGATGTATCAAAAACACTCCAGGCAGGATTTGTTGTGGGCTTGTACTTCCTAATAAAAGAGGTTTGTAGCATTTATTTACTGTTAGTGTCAGTAAAAGGTGCTACCCTTGTGACACCTTTCAGAAAGGTGAGTGTATCCCTTTAGACTAATCCACAGGATATGGAGAGAGCCACAGACCCTAGAAATCAAAGCTTGGAATCACCAATGAAATGAAACAAGACGAAGCTGAAGGTTAAATATGGGGGGGGGGGGGGGGGGGAAGATTGTAGGAATTGGAGGCAGCCTCAAGAGGAAACCTTAGGTAGTGCCAAGGGGAAGTCCAGTGCACTCTGGCTGCAGGGACAGGTTAGGAACTCTAAATGCAAGCCATGGAGGATGCAATCGTCTGTCAACACAGGCTGTGGCCATTTAAAATGCTTCCTTTTGTGTGGGGCCTTAAAAGCACCACACTGAAGAGCAAAGGCTAGTTCTACCTCTGGTTTTGATCCACAGCCTTGCTGCTGAGGCCATGATGAGAAACCCTGGCTAGTGCTTAGTTTAGGGATGATTTTTGTGATATGATTCCCTGCCATACAGGAGCTGGACTGACAGGAATGCAAGCAGGTCTCTTTCCAAGCGGGTCTCTACACAGTCCTCCCCACAGCTAAGTGCTGCATGCAAATAACTCACCACTCGTGTTAGTGGAAGAGTGGCACCAAGTACGGGCAGAAGCAGCAGGGCCATTAAATTTATGTACCCTCACCTTCATTCTCACAGTTCTGCCATGCAGTAGTTTGGACTAAAAACTAATGCTTCCTACAAAGAATATAGGGTCCCTTATACCCTAGGCTCAATATCGGGGGGGGGAAGAGACATATATGTACACAGAAGTAAAACAAGTAAAACGCATGATCCATATTTTTAATTTTCCATTTACAGTGCAATACCTCCTATTTGCAATGACTTGCAAACAACAGCTTTAGGACAGCACTGCATCAAGATAATTACTTCTGTTTAAAACAAAATGAGTTACTAAGGTGAACAGATTGAGTAATCAAGCTCAATTAAGCATGCGCAATATACACTGTAATAACATTCACTCTTTGGTGAAGTGATAAAACAGCTTTATTTTCTTTTGACTTCTGGCAGTGTACCTTAAAGAACCGTTCATTCCCACTTCTACCCAGCTAGCATTTCAGTGAAGATGTATCATGAATTTTAGCTCCTTTGCCAAAGATATTGTTGGGGAGGGGGAAACAAAGAAAAACATCCTAGAGCTACAAGCAGGAGACAATATTAGCACCTACGCAGGCATCAGGCTTCACCGGTGCAGTCCACACACTGATCAAACATTGTTTTCGCGTAGGAGAGCAGTGTGGTGCTTTGGAAGACGCACTTATGAGTATGTTTCAAAAGACAGTTTTCTTCCTATGCAGCAGAACGGTTTGTAGCTTCAGGAAAACTACATTAATAACTTGTGGCTTGGCTCTGAGGCACAGATATTTTCATTTATTATTATTATTGGTGGTGGTGTTTTTGTTGTTGCTTTTGTTGCAGCTAACAAAAATGCTATAAAAATCTCACCTCCTTCTATTCCCAAAGCAACACATTTTGCTTTGGTACCAGAAGATGGAGCCACATGCCCACAGTTTTAAAGTGATTCCCCCCCCCCCCCCCCCCCCCCGTTCTGACAGAAAAATCACGCATGAAGCAGACAGTGCCTAGAAACTGCTCCCTTACCTTACATGAACTTGCCTTTTTACTGCGTCTATGTGTACTGCTAATCTGGTGCATACATTACCCTATGTCAGCTGCCTTTCTCAGATGTTTCCATAACAACTAAATTTTCCTTGCTGCAAATATATTTTCTGAATTGCCTACCATGTCAAAATGAAATCAGGAAACAGAACCAAACTAAGCCAGGCATTTCCAACTGCTAAAATGTCACACTTTTCATTTCCTTGATGAAAGGATATACTCATAAAGGAAGTCATACATGTCCCAGAACCATCAATGTAAGACTCTTAACTCCTCATCTTGTTAAAAGGCCAAATAAATGTGGATATAATATCATGTTTACTCTGTGTCCTAAGGATTAAAAATGTGTGCTCAGATGAGAGAATAGGCTAGGTTTGTACTCTGCAAACCCTTCAGCACCGCTCCAGTCACTCAGAATAAGCCATGCGTTTGATGCGACTGAGGCATGCCTTTGCCCACCCCGCAGTACGCTGCTGCCCAGCATGACTGGTCGCCACAAGGCAGGGCACGGTTGTTTTTTCTCATTCTGTTGAAGGCCAATAAACCCCCTGTTCTGCTTCAAAACCTACTTGCCAAGAAAAAAAACCACCAGTGGGAGACTGTGTACCACGGCTGCTCCCTCAGGCCCCGCTCTGGGCAGCTCCCACCCAGTGCCCTGCAGATGCATCCAGGCTGTAGCAGTGCCAGTGGCCGCCGCTCCACAGGCTGGGAGCATTGCTGACCCTCTGCAGCTCCATGCTGCGCGGCCGGACAGGCACAGTCAAGTCTGACAGCAAGTCTGCTAAACCCTGCCCTTAGCCAACAGAGTGTGCACTTGTCCTACTCTATAAAGCCACCTCCATGATACATTAAGATGAAAAGAACCTTTGTAAAATGACATACATCTGAGGGGAAGAGAAGCTCTTCACTAAAGGTATTAAAGCCTATTAGGGCTTTCCTTTGTTGGCTACTTGCTCTGTGTCAGCTGTGTGAGCAGCCAGTCCTAGAGAGTCAGATCAAAGCAAGATAATGGCATTCCTAATAAAGCCAGCAGAGATCTTTCAGGTAAAAATGTTTATTGTTCAAGAACACTGCCAGGTCCTTTCATGTCCTTTCCTGACCTGGCAACGTCCCAAGTTACTACAGAACTGTTTTAAATACACAGACTTAATTATTCTTTTTGCCACTCTTTCAGACTGATCTCAGGCAGCAGAAGCGGGCGACTGGTTTTACTCTAATACATTTCCTTAGTACAATGCCGTAACCTCTTTATAACAAATCCACCACCACCACTTAAGATCTCTCTAATGGGACATTAAAAATGAAGTCAGCAAAACAGTCTAGCAAAGTGGTTCACCAAACAAAAAATCATTTATTTTTTACAAAATCTAAATATGGGACAAAGCATGCTGCCTCTATAACTCTGAATGCTGCCACCTGCTATCAGCAGTAGATATTCACATGTGGCTTCAGCTCCCACCAGTCCTTGGGGAACCACCATTTGATGGGGAACACCAGGACGGTGTGTGCAACACTGAGCGGAGCTCACAGCAGGTGAGTGACACAAGTGCCATCCTCTATCCAGAGCTTGTAGGTACCACAAGAAGGCTTCGGCATGTGGAACATCTAGAGTAATAGTTACTACTAATTCTCAGCTTTTATTTAAAAAATTGTACTTGCAAGCTTATCTCCACCAGTTAAAAGCACCCCGAGCAACAAATCTGAAGAAAATGTCATACCGACCCTTTTCCCCCTCACGTACTTCAGTGCTGTGGCCAAAAGCCCAATTACAGCTTTGGTTGCCAAGATTTCTGAGCAGTGTCTCTGGCACTCCCTGTATGATTTTTGGACAATCACTTAAAAACTTGGATTTTACAGCTTCCTTTGCCTGTAATATATGAACAATACTGAAAGTCCTCAGGAGATCGTTACATTTGTGAATCACTTTGGGGCTATGAAAGCACTCTGCAAAGGTGTAAGGGAGCTGTGGGTTAGGATGCTGAGGCAGGACAACCCCTCAACATGAACAAAAAGGACTTTCATACTCTTCCCATCCACAATCTGGGTCCCTTGCAGAGTAGCCACAGCTGTAAGCAGTGGTCCCAGTAAAACTGCAGGAGGTGGAGACATCTCAGCCATGCACCCAGTGCAGGCAGAGGTCAGCTGTGCGGCAAAATCACCAAAAGTGGCTGCACCATGCATCTACCAGGCTTAATCCACATTAGACTACAAAACCCACAAAGGACACCTGGGCAGCACTTGTATAGCATGCTAGATGTATCCCAAATACGTCACCTGCACTGTTCCTGCTCTCTGCTCAGAGAGAAATGCAAATCCCAGACAGAAATACAGGATTCCTATTGAAGATCTCCACTGAACAACAGCAAGCTGAGGAAATCTCCAAGGAGGAAGAAGAAAAGGCCACAATGTTGACTGACTATTGTGTCTGCAAGATGGACGAGAATTTGAACTCCTTTGTAAGGAGACCAAACATATCACTTAATAAAAACAAGGCATCCTACAACGAACCTCTCTTTCCCATATTTATTCCTCTCTAAACACAGCAGTGCACAGATTATAGGAAATGGTTTTACATTTAACTTCAACCCCAAGTGGTAAAGAAACGGATTGTATCTCACAATGTAAATTTGCATCTACCATCATTTAATGGATGTTTTATACATGCTATGTACTACTGTGTTTTTATGGAAAGGGAAAAAAATTACTTGGGAATTTGTTTTTAATTAAGCAATAAGGCTCAATGGGGTACTGCTATCATGCAATAAAACCACTCCTGGGGTGTTGTGAGGCATTTGGTCCAGATGAGTGCTTCAAATCACCCCCAGATTGTGATTAGATGATTACTCCCTGGAGTTAATATTAGATGGTTCTCTCTAGAGTTGTCTTATTGCTATTATAAAAAGTCTTCAACATGGGGAAACTAAGTAGCTTTTGTGCTTGAAGAAGATGAAGTTTGCAGTTTCGACTGTTGAGTGGCTGGCTGAGCTGTGTGGGTCCCATAGATCAATTCACCTATTTAACATGCGTGAAAGATCATCTCAGTGCATTTCTTTGACCCAAACAGTTTTACAATTAAGTGGCTTTCTTGTTTCTAGGAGATGGAAGGATATAAAGAGCAAACAACTCCAAAATAAAGCAATCCCAAGAAAAGGCACTGAGGAATTTGATTCTGAGATATGTATTACTGGCTTTATCTTTTTGTAGGGAATAATGAATCCTAATCGCTATTATGCTAATTGTATTAATGAAGGCTAATGCATTCAGTAGCGGTAAGAGATTCTCCCAAGTTGGGTGCATGAGGAGGTACACAGCCTGAGGCATTTGTGGGGGCTCCCAAGCTAATGAATTCAAACAGCCCAAACTGCAGTGCCCTCCCCTGCCTCCCCCCAACTGCTCTTCAGGGTTGAGGTTAGAGAAGAAATATTTCATTCTGAGAAAAGACAAAAAGAAAAAAAAAAACAACCAGAAAACAAAAACCAAAGCTTCCTGCATATTTCAGTATACCCATAAGAGAGAAATCTCAGGAAAACATTAACTCCTGTGGGTCCCTTCCACTCCCAAAAAGGCAGGATGGCAGCACACGCAGGTGGACAATTTTTGCACAGCTTGAGCTGAAGTACAGAGGAGAATCCTCAACTCCTCCTTCAGATGTCCCTCAAGAGCCCACCACACACTTCCTATTACACAAAATCCCTCTGGTTTCTCAAGCAGGCAATAATTTTTACACTTTGCAAATTAAGGTGTGATCCTTCACACATCCTCTGCGCCCTAGCCTATGTCACATCTCATACCCTGCACAGCCCAGGCAGCAATACACTCTCTAAAAGCCAATAAACCTCTTCCGCCTGGTAAGAAATCCCCATGGTTCCTTCTTCAGCTCAGCACCTCTCCATTTAAAGATCCAGCATGCCAATGGACAGGGATCCCAGCCAAGCTGAGGTTTGCTTTCTTGGTTTCCATGTCAGCAGAACACCTTGGGAAAAAAAAAACAACCCACTCCGCCTTTCTGTTTTCCCTTATATTTGAATAACACAAAAGGAAATAAGGATTTCCTTTTTTTTTTCCTTCCCCTTTCACAGAGCTCTCTGCAATATGCACTCGATGCAGAAAACTTCCCCAGGCAATCACAGCAGATGCCTTCCTGCACAAAAGGCATTGATGTGGGGCTAGGCACGGGTCCCTTACAAAGAGATGATTTTTTCCTTTCTGAGTGACACACACACTCAGCCTGGGCAGCAGTTCCAAAGGAAAGAGACCAAAGCATGTTCTTCACATAAATAGAAGCTATATCCATGGGCAAAGCAGGGTTTATGAATGAAACTCTTTTATGTGTCTTTGACTAATCAGTCAATCATAGGTGAACATATTTACATCTTTTTAAATTAACTGATGATTATCACACTCTTGTTCCCTGTGCTTTTTCCCCACTTTAATATTTGAAATGCCTAATCTACCTAAGTTTAGTGTTTGAAATACCTAATTGTTCACCATGATTTATCTTGTGCAATAAAAGCACACTCTGAATATCAGATCACTGTTTAAACAGAATAGCAATAGCAGGAAAAAAGTTCAGATGAAGAACATGCACAGAATGATGTTATTCTGGAAGGAAGGCTGAGCCCAAAGGATGCAGTACTCTCTCACAGCATGCTGCAAAATGCTTGCAGCAGCTTTTTTAAGACACATCTTTTTTCCACAGTAATTTCATACATTTTCCCTCTAATATTACACCCCTCTCTGCACTGAATACCTGCACCTTCTCACAGTTCTGGCATTTCATACTCTCTTACCTCACCTCTTTCTCACCTTCCCCTTTCATACTTCTACTAGAACCTGCTCCCATTACCGGGGAACACTACTCAGAAATAGTGGTCTGGCAGCATGCCAAAACCTACTGCTTGTTTGTCAGTGTGTACTCACCCATCCCACTCTCTGAAGAGCACAAACTTCTGAGCTTTGCCTGTTGTATGTCCCCATACTGGGCTCTTGGGTGCAACCTGGAGACTCATGGCAACTGACCCCCTTGATGAATCCACTCAGAAAACGAACACGAAGCTCATGCTGTTACAGATGAAAGAAAGCATAGGTTAGTGACACAGCCTGAAAAAACTGAGACTAGGTAACCTGGATTAAAAAAAAACCTTTTCCACTGAAACAATGCAACTCCTTCCTTGCCTGGACTTGCTCACTTTTCGGCTACAAAATGCCCTTGCTACCTTCAGCCCAACAGCCCCCATGGGAGAAGCCACAGAGCTGTCACGGGGCACGTGGCGTTGGTGCTCCGGAAGGCAGGGAGAGGGCTGCCAGTGTGGGACAGTGGGAGTGTTTGTGCACTGGAAGGCGAGGCGCATCCACATCGCCTGGCAGCAGCAGCTTCCCACTCACCACTTCATATGCCCAGCACCAGAGGTCCAGTGTGCCCTCCTGACATCTACCACGCTCCTGCACATGCTTTGCTTGGCCCCACAAGCGTAAATCAGTGTATTTGGTTTGCTCATGGTTTTAAGTTTGAAGTTTTATCATGTTTTCTGCTCACAGTATACCCTATCATGCAGAATGGTACACACTGATGACATCATATAAAGAACATTTCAGTGACAAAATATCCTGAGTATTTTACAGTTAAGAAGGGGGATATAAATGGAACTACATATTACATGCTGATCCAAAACAGAAATTAAAACTCTTACGAAGCTTTGGATCAGATCTTCTAACCACTTCTGTGATTATAGTTACACACCACTGTGAAGAAAACAAGCTATTAAAACCAAAATTGGCTTAGCAGGGAAAGCCCTAGCATTTTTCTTTCCCACTGTATGTTTCACCACTGCTATTTATCACTGAAAATTAAGAAGGAACGAGCAAAATACCTTATGCCTTCACAGCACCGAGATCCACAGACAACTGCCAAAGCTTAAGACAAACACCAGCATACAGCCTAAAGATAACATGGGTTTGAAACCCTTCTCATAGTGCTGACAAACCATGTGTCTTTTTTACTGGGGAGAACACACCCCCTTCTTTCTCTTTCCTAGAACCCATCCAAGAGCAAATAATTATTATGTACTTATAGACAGCATTTAAATCTAGCCTCTGCTGTTTACCTGCTTGGTCATTATTGGTTGTTGAAGGCTTCAGTTCCAACTCTACCTAAAGGCCATGCACAGCACCGCACATACATGACCAGAACAGGGCTGAAGGTCTGAGCAGGGAAGGGCAATGCACAGCAAACACAAGGGCTCTTATGATGCAAACTTGCAAGTTTAGAGTCTGCAGGCATGAGTGGTTTTGTGGTCCTTGAACACAACAGCTTTTGCAACCATCACCGAGATTTCTGAGCTGGGACCTGACTCTGCAGTGAGGCACATGGGGCTATGAGTCAGGAGCTCCGGGGGCTGTTCCTCAGCCTCCCAAGTGATTCACTCTGAGCCAGAGCCTGTTGCTGCTGAAAACAATAGCAAATAACCCACTATTCCTATTGCAGTGATCAAGCTGCGTATGACCCTATGCAACTCTCCAAGTTTCAGCTTTACTCTCTGCGAGGAGGGCACAAACCCTCACACAGTTATTAAAATTTACGCTGCACTTCAAGGTCCTTAGAATAAAGTGCTGCACACATGCAAAGCACAGCAACGCCATTGTAAAAACAAAAGCACGTGTATTGTTTCCTTATGTGAAAGCCAGGGGAGTAAGCACGTCTCAAGGTTGAATTCAGGAATACTTCCATCACTCCGACAATTATTTCACAGCCAGGCTCCTAGGAACAACTCAGAAAGTGGGTAACTTCCCACAGGTGGGCCGAGAGAAGTCCTGAGGACCCAATGACCCTCTGAAACGGGTTTGTCTGGCAGTGGTTTCAATGCATGTGGACTAGTGAGATTTTGGAAACTGATGTTCTGAACTTTCAGTCTGTACTGATGGAGCTGAACAGGGCTCTGATTTCTGCACTGTCAGACTTGGAAACACCTCATTTCTAAAGCATGCAAATGATGCTGGTAACGCTTCAGAGACGCAAATCAATCACAGCAGTACATGCATTTCTAAAATAGGCTGATTACTGAATCCATCGGGAGCCAGATCAAACATTCATCCCTCCATGCACACCGCACTCTCACAGACCATAGACAGAGGTTATTCATGCTTACAAGTTACCCGTATAATGAACACACGTTGACTTATTCACTCATTAAGTAACAGGAGTATTCCAAGCTCAATTCAATAAAATCTCCATAGCTAAAAGCTGTCTTGTCCACCGAGGAAATGCTCCACAGTCAATTAGTTAAAACCACTGTTAAAACCATAGGATATATGATCGCGGTAGGTTCCTAACATTCCAAACTGAGTATCGAGTTTTGTTCAAAATAATTTTATCAAATGCCTCTTTTTTAAAAAAAAAACCATGCACTAAACATACACTGAGCTCAGAATTTAACAGATGTTTTTGTTACTATTATAATCTAATCTTTTCCTGCAGGCTGTTGTTGTAATTTTGCCACTAGAAGATAATAAAAAGCCATTTTCTCCCCTGCAGAGCTTACCTTTGGCTGACTCAGCTGAGCAGCTGCAGTTTCCTTTACTTGCTTTGAAATTACTGCATCCCAGTTGGGCAAGATATTTCTGCTACTGAGAAACAAGTGGTTTTGGAGAAAATGCCAGAGGCAATAGATCAGATAATGCAACTGGAGCAAGGTAAAGAGACTTTAAAAGCTGGTAATTTGGTCTGCAGCTTTTTCAAGTGGTCCCACAAACGTTTCACTTTTACAGCCAAGAAAAAAAGAGCTCCTGAGCCTGCCTATCAAACAGCTCTTAAGATTACTGGTGAAACTCTGAGTTTGTATCTCAATAAGGCATTCAAACAAGGATGTAACCGCTTCCAAAACAACCAACCAACCAAGAGAAAGTCAGCTCTCAAGTGCAACTGGTTAATACCGACTGCATGCCTCGCACGTACCCCGCGGCTTCTCTCGCCTCATGCAGCAATTGCCTGAACACACCTCCACTTCTGACTGAAGAGGGAGAAAGGAACAACCTTCAAATCCCAGGCTATTTGGCTAACCCAATGCTACGTACGGCCAACACGTCATGAGTACTGCCCAGGTGACCATATTGAGAAACAAGAAAAATAAATCAAAGTACGACATCTGAGTGAAATTCAGAATAATTTTAGCACGTAGGGAAAAAAATAGTTTAAGAGTAATAATCTATGGCTCGATAGACCTGAATTATTCTGGCAGCTAAGACAAACTGACATATTTAGTTCGGCACTTTGTATATTTACAGTTAGCTTTATGTAAAAAAGCATTTTGTCGAGGATGAATGTCTAAGCTGGGCAGATGTCCCCAGACCTAGAAGACTGCTTGCAAGGCAGCCAGGATGGAGACAGCTGGTATCTGCGCTCAACACAAAACAGCTCCCGGTTGTGAGAACTGGTCTGCAAAGGCTCTGCCCCTCCTTCCACTTACAGACAGCTCAGTGCTCCTCTGCCACAAGGACAGAAAAGACCCCACACCAGAGCCCCAGCAGCAACCTGAAAATCACTGCTCAGCCCAGCAGCCTGCCCGCTGTGGTGAGCTCTCTCCTCCCAGGTTTTCAGAAGCCTGTTGACGACCCGAGGGCCCTCTCTGTAACCCTCCCTCATACACTGCCGGGGAGCCACATACTGCAATTAACTTAGTCCGTGTCCTTGTTCATCTGCTCATCTGACACAAAGTATGAAGAAATAAAAGTCTTGTGGAAACTCCCGTGACTGCCCAAGCCCTTTAGCTCTTAAGCGCACCATGAGCTTCCCAGCCCACGTTATTATTACCAAAGAAAATGAAAACCTGGGGAAAAAAAAACATTTCTAATACCTTGACAGGTCCATCAGTTCCCATTAAAAATACAAAAGCTATTACAGAAAGTGAGCAAGCACCTGAATTATAGATCAGTGCAGGCCCAGGTAGCTTGGGGGTGCTTTACAGTGCCGGGCAAGGACCAAAGCTCAGCTCACCCACGCCTCCGGCCTGGGGCACCCGCAGCGGCTGCTGGGGGACGCCCACGGCCTCAGCTCGCCCGCCCCACCACCCTCACGGCCGCCGCACACGAAGGGGGCTCAGCGGCCCGCGGCAGCCGCCGGGGAAGGCGCAGCGGCGGCAAGGCACCCCTGGGACGGCGCCGGGGGAGCAGCCCCTGCGCTGGCAGGGCACCGGCGGGGGAGAGGCGGCAGGGAAGGCCCGGAGGCGCCGGGCGGGCCGCAGGGCGCGGGACGGCGCGCTCGCGGCCGCCGCGAGGCAGCCCCGGGCAACGGCCAACGGCGCGAGGCGCAGCGGCAGCTCGCGATCGCGCTCCCGCCCCGCCCCGCAGCGGGGAGGCCGCGTTCGGGTGCCCCCTGGCGGCGCCCCGGCTGCTCCGCTCGGCCATTGGCCGCCGCCCAGCGAGGCGGTGCGGCCCCCTGCGGCGCGCCGAGCCCCAGCGGCGCCCATTGGCCGCCGGGCGCGGGGGGGCGGGGCCGCGGGAGCGCGGCCCGGCCCGGCGGCGGAGCGCAGCCGGCGGGCGCGGGGCGGCCGGGGAGCGCTGGCCGGAGGCGGCCGAGGCCCTGCCGCGGAGGTACGGGGCCGAGCGGGGCTGCGGGGGGGCGCGGCGCGGCGGCTGGGCGGGCAGCTTGTGCGGAGGGGGAGAGTTTTGGAAGAGTCGAGGGTTTCCGCCGCCGGGCCGGTGCGGCGGGAGGTGCCGGCGGGAGGGGAGCGGCCCGGCGGCTGCGCCCGCTGTAGGAGAGAGGGCTGGGGGGAGGCCGTGCTGGCCGCCGGGAGCGCTGGGCCCTGCGGGGCCCGCGGGGTGCCCTGCCCGCCCGGGGCCTGCGCCCACCCGCGGGTGTCCCGCCAGGCGTGTGCCGTGCCCCGCTCCGGGGGAGCCGGTCTGGGCCGAGTCACCGCCCGCCGCCCCGCAGGACCCTGCTGCCTGTGCACGGCCTAAGCGCCGGTTAGAGTGACGATTTACTTGGTTTTTTTAGAAGGGACCCTGAAGTTACCAACTTTGACCAGGTACCAAAACCACAGAAACTGGTGCCGTTGCGGAGTTGTAGGAGGAATCCCCCGCCTTTGGCCGTCCGTCTCTCCTAAAAGGCGCCTGGGCTTTCAGGCATCGGGAGAGACAGAGAATTCATCTCTTCCCTTGGGGATTACCCGCCCTCACCCGCAAGCCTGCAAATGTCACCGGTCCTGAGCACTTGTCCAGCCCGAGCCGGTAACGGGCGGCCCGACCAAAGGCTGAGGTCAGTCCTGTCGCCTCCAGCTCCAACACCTGAGAGTTCCTTAGGGAGGCCTCTTCCTTAGGGCCGCTCACCAGGGTGATGCTGCCGAGCGGCAGAGCGGGGAGCAGGAGGTGCGCGTGGAGTGCCGCCTTGCTGCGCCGCTGAGGACGTGTGTGCGGACAGGGAGCAGGGGAGAGGGAGGGGGCGAGGCTCTTCCTTGCGTTTCAGGTTTTCCTTCCTTCTGTACAAAGCTGCTTGGACGCCTGTGAGCCTGGGTGGCATGTGCCACAATTGAGCTCCGGCTACCAACTGCTGGTTTTGGTAGCATCAGTCTGAGCTCCTCAAAAGCCATTGCTCAGCTGTCCCCTGGCTCTGGCCCTACGTGCCAAAAGTCCTGGGCATGCTGAGCAACAGCAGCAAGCGGCTCAGTAACTCGGCTAGTCCATATCCCACAGGGACTGGTGGCATTTCTCAGTCAAAGGCCTAATGTGACAGTCATTCCCAAAACATACGTGTACTGAATCGGGTTCCTCATGAGCACAGCTGGAGGGGGGGTGCCGGAGCCTGCCCCCTTGCCCCCAGTCGTCCAGTAGTTACAGCATGCTGGGAAGGAGGGAGAGGCAAGCTGCAATCCCCTCGGGCAGGAAAAGGAGACAAACTATGTTTTTCTTGCTCTAAATGCCTGCTCTGGATAAAAGGTGGCTGCATCCTGCTTACTGTGCTTGGCAAGGAAGAGCTTGTGCCAGCTCTAACTCCAGCAGAGACTTCTCAGCTGAGCAAAGCAAAAAGAGAGAGTAAGAGAGAGCTGCAGAGAGATGAGGCTCAGGGCATTTTCTGCTGGCAGACCCCAGCAGTCAGGTCTGCGCTCAGCATGCTGATACTCGTGGACCGTCCCTTGCATGTGGTATGCATGAGGCATGCAACAGATATCAAGACTGTCAGTTCCATTTGACAGCAAGAACGGCAGAATCAGGTAGAACAGCTCACTACATTGCTATGCCTAAGCCATAGATACATAAAGACTTGAAAAACATACCCCAGACTCGCTGACCCAGGAGCTTAAGTTCAAATGCTTTGCCTGGCATGCATCGACATGGCTGTTTATAATCACAAGTGAACAAGCGCTCATTGTTAAAAGATGTGGCTTGCTTACTTCTGGAGCTGAGTGCAGAAAAAAAATAGGTTTCTTTTTCTCTTGAATATCAGTCATATTCACCGAGTTATATACTTACTGCATGATATTTGATTGCATGCAGAACAAACAGATCTTGACCAAAACAACCCCAAACTTTGCCATGCCAAAAAATCCTGTGAAAAATATCACGCCGGTAAAGTGCATCTTCCCCCCTCATTTCAGCTGTGTAAGCTTCTGCCGCACGTGGTGCACGTGCATACGGGCCACTTGGTAATAAGCACCGTGGCCCTGCTGACCTGACAGAGCAAATTTGAACAAACAGGAAAAAAAATACTTACCAAAATGAATCAAGTAGATTAGAATTTATATCGTCATTTTTATATCTCATCACTGTTGTTCCAAAGGGAGAGGCTCCCAGTAAAAGAGACCATAATAACACTCAGCAGCTATCTTTATTTACCAAATTCACATAGTACTTCCATTCCAAAGCCAAACTGATTATTATTTGCAGTGAGTCACAATGTTAACGTGAAATTGGTTTGTATGTGGTTACTCAAGCTGAGCGCTATCTAGCGCTCAGGGCAGGATTGATCTCGCATGTGGTGGGATGAGGCGAGGCACCCTCGGCAGATGGCTGTTTCTCCCTCCCTGACTGAAAAGGGAGTGTGCAGAGGGATAGAGTTACTTGTCCAAGTCTAAAGGTAGGCGATGTGAATCCTACCCCTCCTATTTTACTGCTTAGTATGTGTATGTGCTGTTCTCCAGTCCTTTACGCCTGAGGGGAGAGAGAGGGAAGACAAACACACTGCTTTTGCTTCCCTGGGAAAACTCCTTCGGGAAATACCCTGGGGTAGAGCAGCAGCTCACGCTTTTAGTCTTAGCAGGGAAGATTTTCACAGAACAGAGTTAGCTTTTCTTCGGTTACCTTGTGGCATTTTAACTAGGTAACAAACCAGAGGGTGGAGTAATAGGGACAACCCTGCAGGTGAAGTGTGATGTGTAATGAGAGCTCACTTTCATTTCTTCCACGTTGCAGGATTGTGTCCAGCCCCTGTCCAGCCCCTTCTCCCTTTGCTCCATGCAGCAAGTCCAAGAGCTTTCTGGCCTGTGCAGGGGCCCAAATCAATACAACAGCTAAAGCCTTCACAGCAGCAGGGCTTGCACTCCTCTTTCAAAATGGGCTTATGTTTCCGGGCTCTTTGCAGGCACGGTCTTTATATCTGACAAAATGTTTTCATTTCCACTGGGATCCAGTACACGGAGATCCCTAGAAATACAGTTGTGCTTGAGAGGTTGGACCATGCTTCTAAAATACATAAAAGTAAAAGAGGCAGACTAAGAGCTGGGGCTCTAAAACCCAGAAACATGAGGAAACAAGACTGGTGGGAGCAGGATTAACTGCTTTGGTTTATCCCATTTGGTGTTGCTGGTGCCAGAAATTCTTGACAGTATTTTCTTGTATTCACAGTCTTTCCACACCAAACTTCCCAAGCTGTAATTTTAGTTTTTCTTTTTCCTTTATTATTTTGTGTGCTCATGTTGCTCTTTCACTCAGAAGCTCCTCATCCAAGGATTTGTTGGTAGGAAACCCCGACAGACCATATCCCAGGGTAGGTGAGACTCTGGGTATTCATAGTCAGGGAGTTTGGTGTTCAGTTGTGGACCATAGTTTACCCTGCCTGTTTGTTCTTCAGTCTAATGTGTGTATTTAAGAGGGAGAGGAAAAAGCACACGCTGCATTGTTGTAACTCAGAATAGATTTGAATATATGTCCTGCAGTAGAGCAGCTTCCTTCCATGCACAGGTCCACTCATGCTCACAGTTCAAGGAGGGGAACGGAGCCTTTCTCCTCTCCTGACGGCAGGCAGTAAATCCCTTCACACAGCTTCTGCACGTCCATACTGAAATGGCAGGTTGGTTGGGGCATTACTTCAGCCACTGCCGATGGCGTCAGGCCCCTGGGTTCCCCCCGTCTGGCTGCAGTACAGCCCCCGGTCGGAGCATTGCAGTTAACTGTAAATTGCCCTCCACACTGGAGAACGCACACATGAGTGGATATGCTTAACATTGCCCAACTCCATCAAATCCATTCTGGTGCTTCAAGGCCCTGAAGATACATATCCTTCTAGAAGGAAGTTGGAGGTCTTGGGATCCTCCCTCTAATTTGAGAGAGACCCTGGGTTTGCTCTCTCGTAGTATCTTGTCAGCTTGTGTTCACCTCACCATGTTGGTATCGAGATGATCCCAACAGCCCTTGGGAGATAATTCTTGCCATGGAGCAGACAGGGCTGGTGGACGCCACGCTGGCATTCTTGCAGGCTCAGGCAAGGCCCCAGCTGCTGAAGGTGCGGTCCTCATGGTGAGCAAGAAATCCCCATACCTGCCATCACAGAGGCCAGCTCTTCAGGAGCACTGGCCACACAACACCTCTTGGTGAAAGCTATTTCTGCAGGGTGGGTCGCTTCATTCAGGTTTCACGGGGCTAAACCAGCGTCTTAGCTTTGTGCAGGTCACCAGCCTGCTCTAGATCAGAAAATTCTGGGGACTCGGAGGAATTGACCATTTTTTGTCAAATAGCTCAGGCGAGACATAAACAGCAGGCAGCAGCCTTGAGCAGCGGCTCTATGGTTTCCCTTCTAGCATACCGAAGGGGTGATTTGGGGGGAAGGGCAAGGGAAGAATGTAAATCATCGTTGTCCCAAACACACAGGACCAGGCATGTTGTCCTCCTCCTCTTCCCTTTCCCCTCCAGCCTCCATGGCTACAGGGACTCTGGACAAGGAGGACAGGGAAAATGGTGGAGAGTGGTTCTGCATTAGTGATTTGATGAACCGCTAACAGCAGCCAGGGCGACACATATCCCTGTGATCTCGGAGCCGTCTCGTGATGGCTGAGCTACCTCGCTGGAGGAGGAAATGACTCACGTTCCCATGGCCAGCCTCGGGCAGCACCCTTCAGCGCAGGAGGGGCTAGGTGCAACGAAGAATTGAACTTAAAGCATGGAGCACTTTCCTTACTGCAAACTACCAATAGCAAAACATTTGCTCTCACTTCAGAGTTACTCTTATCTAGGTTTTTCTATTAAAAAAACCCCAACCGACTATCGAAACCCCAGCTTATATGAGAAGGAGGGCACGGAGGTGTGGGGAGGGATGAGCGTGCTGCCTTCCACTTCCCCTTCAGCAGAGGTCAGACTACTTTCAGAATGATGTGTCTTGTAACTGGAAGCACTGGCAGACCCGGCGTAGCTGGGGTAATAGAGGAAGGACTTGGCCTGTGTGGGTTTATTCACAGAGCGGGTGCTTTTCTCTTTTTCTTTTTCCTTTTTCCCCCTTTTTGTCACGCAGGGAGGACCAGTGAGAACACGCAATACCACACTGTTTTGTTGCTGCCTCAGCTCTGGCCCAAAATGGCATTGTGGGGTGCGTGTGTCTGTAACTAATCCTCGAGAAAGCGAGTGTGCAGTCAGAAACAGGAGGCTTGCTGCCAGGACCACAGATCTCCCTGAGCCTGCATCCAGCCCAGCATCAGTTAGCTCCCTGCTGCAGCTGCACTCCCTGCTGCCAGCACCGAGAGGGACAGAAAGGGGGAGTCCTGGTACCCTTCAGCCGTCACAGTATGGTAACTCCTGAGCAAGTACCTATACCCACATAAGAGCGGGTTCAGACCAGCTGGCTTCCTTTCCTGTGGGTCTGTAGTTATACAGGTAAAAAGCACAGCTGTAATGGGAGACCTGTCTCTGCCTTCAAGGGCTTCCATTGCTGCAAACTGAACTATCCCAGTATAGACTGGGCTGTTGCAAAGTGGGGTCAGAAAGTTTGAAAATTTAATTTTAAAAGGTTACAAACTGAAGCGAGGAGTGATAAGGAGATTACTCGTAACCTCAGGTTGCATTAGGAGCATCTCACCTGTGCACATGTTCACTACTCAGCCTCACCCCGGTGCAGATGTTTGCAGCTTCACCATTTCCCTCTTTATTTTCCTCTCTTCAGAGCGAGCTGGAGATGGTGGACCATCTTGCAAACACTGAGATCAACAGCCAGCGCATTGCTGCTGTGGAAAACTGCTTTGGGGCTTCCGGACAGCCCTTAGCCGTGCCGGGAAGGGTCCTTCTAGGAGAAGGGATTTTAACCAAAGAATGCCGCAAGAAACCAAAGCCTCGCATATTCTTCCTTTTCAACGACATCCTTGTCTACGGCAGCATAGTCATCAACAAAAGGAAATACAATTCCCAGCACATCATTCCCCTTGAAGATGTCACTTTGGAGACGCTGCCAGACACTTTGCAGATGAAGAACCGCTGGATGATTAAAACCTCCAAGAAGTCCTTTGTGGTTTCTGCGGCCTCCCTCACAGAGAGGAAGGAGTGGATCAGCCATCTGGAGGAGTGCATCAGGCACCTGCTGACGAAGACGGGCCGGCAGCCCTCCACGGAGCACGCGGCCCCCTGGATCCCAGACAAGGCGACGGACATCTGCATGCGCTGCACGCAGACCAAGTTCTCCACGCTCACCCGAAGGCACCACTGCCGCAAGTGCGGCTTTGTCGTCTGCGCAGACTGCTCCAGGCAGAGGTTCCTGATGCCCCGGCTGTCCCCCAAGCCCCTGAGGGTCTGCAACCTGTGCTACAGGCAGCTGCTGGCAGAAAAGAAGAAGGAGGCAGAGGCAGATTGCAGGCAGCCAGAGCCGATCTGCTCTGCCATCCCAGGCTACGAACCCTCCAGCGGCGATGACAGCGACAAGTCTGATGATGACAAAGCTGACGAGTGGCCAGCAGACACAGAGTTTTATACCTCAGAAGTATCCTGGTCATCTTTCCATAGCTGACCTCCTTGGGAGTCGGTGGCATTTAGACATTGGGAAGCCAACTTCTGGCCTCCAATGCATGTTCTTCTTGATGTTTTCTCTGGAGGCCATGCCTAGGAAGGTGGATCTTGGCCCCCGTGTGTGGTGTCTTCCTGGGGAGCAGAGATGGGGTTACCCCTCTGAGAACGTGTCTCGTACAACGCGAGCACAGGGAGAAACAGCTCGGTGAAGAGCATGGTCTGGGGCAGAGACCTGCATATCAGCCTTGGCCAAATGAGCTAACCTTTCGGTGCCTTAGTCTTCCCGTCTGCAAAAACAGAGCAATACTAACTTCTTTTCTCAAATGCTTTGAGATCGCCTCTTGGGAGAAAAAAGAGCAAGAAATCCTGGAGTTAAACACACTTGCCTGCCAGTGGTGCATTCCTCTGTCACAGCAAGGGGCGCTCCCAATGCCGTTTTCCACGAGCATTGCATCTACGTCAGAGATTCTTGTTGCAAGTGTGCCAGCCTGAGGGGATAATGACTCATCCCTGCACGGTAACGTCAGCACAGGCTTCCATTTCTACACCTGGGTCTCTCAACTTTGGAAACACTAAGGAAATGGTGCTCCGATTGCAGGGAGCTCCTACGAGGCTCGGTGGGAGCAGCCTTAGCAAAGCGCTGGAGCATCCAGCTCTGTCACATGGAAAGAGGCCATTTTGGTGGTACTGGTCCAGGAGGGAGGAAGGAGAGGGGAAAGGGACAGGTAAAATTATACAGAGGAATGAGATAAGGAGGGAGAGACTTACCGCAGAGCCCCAGATCTCAAAAACAGGCAGTTCCACCAGATTACAGGCAACTGGATGAACTCAAGCCTATCAGGTAAAAGGATAGCCCAGGGAAGACTTGTTAAAAGTCTTGAAAAATCCAGGAGAATGCCTAAAATTAAGATCATATGAAGTACAGCACTTCCACTTCCCTCCCGAGCAGGAGCCCAAGGCATTGAACGCTCACTTGTGGGCTCACCTAATGCCTATCAGTCTCGCAAGTCCAAAGTTAAGGTCCTTTATGTACTTCCAGGATTGGAGCCCAAGACTTTACAGTTAACTTAAGATCAACTTTAAACTTCAAATTAAGTTAGAAATAAACCGTGTTTATTCAAGTATTCTATCATAATAGAGCGTGGGAGTAAATATACTGAAAATCAGACAACAGCAATTGTTTTGCAGCAGACACTTCTACAAACTTTTAGTATATTTTTGTATTGTGTATTTTATGCTCTTGAAAAGGAACATGGCTGGGAGTACACTGCCAATGCTATAAACAGTTTCCTTACCATAACCTGTTCCAAACAGTGCATTGCCTGCCAGATGGCCAGACTTGGGGTTTTTTAAATTTCAGTTCAAAATAGTCATTCTTACTGTCTTTTGTAAACTGCCACTGTTCCAATGAATTTGTATCCCTTGACTGTGTGTGAATAAAGATACAGCAAACAGGAAGAAGCCAGGAAAACATGACAATAAAGCGTGTTGTTATTTAACAAGAGTTTTAAACAAGAGCTGGGATTCAGGCCCGGCCGATCAGCATGAGTTCTGACTCTGCAGCCGTGGGGCGAATGCTCTGGGTTTCTATTTACTGCTTGAAGGTAAGCACGAGTGAAAAAAAATTGCCAAATCTGATGCTTCCTTTCTATTTATACCATGTTATGATCTGACCGAGTTTCCCCAAGTCTTTTGCAGTCCCCTGCAGTAGTCTGTATTAATTGAAATGGTATTTTTCCGGCGGGGGCACAGCTTAGAGTGGGTCAACAAACCTTATGACCTAAACAGATGTTTTTGAGTTTTAAAGCAATAAGTACACCGAGTTCTGTTTTTCCCATCCGTCTCCAAGCTTAGTTCATAACTCTGCGCAGCAGTGATTGTTTTTATAATGCCTCCCACCCACCAGAAGGGTGTACATGCTATGCAAACAGAAAATGACCTTAAAAATAAACAGCCATTAGAACGGTTCACAAGCCAAAAATAGCCCAGCCGCTGAATCCACGTCCATAGCTAGCATTCCAGTTCCCTGCTTCTGAGGCAAGACTCACGGTTTCTTCCTAGTAACTGGCTCCAGAAATGTATTCCAGTTTTGAACCTACTCCTTAGTTCTCTTAGACATCAGCTTTTCTTTATCTTATGTGTCCAAAGGTCTTATGTTATCAGCCCCAAAAGAGCTATGAACTGTTTTTATCCACTAATGAAGGACAGGCATGCCTCTAACAAATGCCTTCTTGCTGAGCAAGAGCTTTTCTTAATCACAGCAGGGAAAAAAAAAAAAAAAACAAAAAAAAAAACCCAACACAACAAACAAACCAACAAAAACAACCCAGCTGCTTTTTTCTGTGCATGCTGTAGTTGATGGCCTTTCTGGAAATGCACACACCTTCCAGCAACTGGTACATCCCTGTTTCTTACAGGAGGTAGGTACGGAGAAGAGTCAAGGGTGGAAAAGCTGCGATACTCTTGTGAATAACTGAGAATAAGGAGCTGAGGAGGTGCACATGAGCACTTGCACTTCTAGAGGCTTCTTACATGGATGCTGCCTTGTGTGCATTACAGTGCCTTCTCCCAGAGCTTTCCTGATGGCTAGCCAGTCGCTCGGTGTTGCTCCGCAGCCGTGCAGGCAGCGTCAGGGTATCGCGCCACAGCTGCTGCCGAGCGGGGAGACCCAGAAAGGCTGGGGCTGCCACAGGTTCGAGAAGACAATTCGCATGGAAGCCCCAAGTAACCTAGTGACTCTTAAACTGTTAATGCATATGGTAAAATGAGCCTGCCCAGGAAAACATGGGGAAATTTAAACAAAGCCTCTCCCCCCTCTTCCTGTAGTTTTATTAGCCAAGCTGGGGAGCTCAGCACTGGGATTAGAGCCTGGGGCTCCTGGCTTCTGGCCTGCTCAACACATGGGTTTCACATCACGGGCTGTGCTGTTACAGTCCAGCCTGGAGTTTTCCAGCCTGATTCTATCATCTCCAGTGTATTAATGGGGCATTTCCTGATGGTTTGGTTTTTTCTCTTTTTTTGAGCTAAATAAATGCCTTACCAGGGATTCATTAAAGTTTGCAAACCCATGCTACTGGGAAGAGTGGTAGCTTGAATGCTCACTTTGGAAAAACATCTGCAGGCTAGGGATTTTGTGGGGTCACATCCTCCTCCTGACAGGCTCCCCAATAGGATGTGTGGGGATCAGCTGCCAGGAGGCGTTCCTTGCTCGGCCCCTGCCTGAAGGTGTCACGGCCCAAAGGGCACAGCACTGTGCAGCCGTCCCTGTTGCACACCAGCCTTGGCACTGCCCGACCCCGGGGTGTGCTGGTTCAGGACATCGGACTGGCTGAAAACTGCTCCTTCAGCTACCTTGAGCAGAAACTGGAGCCCAGGCACTTTTAGAAGAGTTTTTTGGCCCTCAGCAACATGGTTCCTTTTCAGCTGGGCACATAAAAGCGAGAGGACAGTCCCCATAGCTGTCAGGAGCAAGAAGAACACACGCTAGTGGCACTGAACACGGAAGCAAAACTTGAATGGTAGCATCAGACCTGCTGAAACTGCTGGGGATTCTCCAGCAAAGAGACAGGAAAGCAGAGTTAAGGGCCATGCAGTGAGGCAATCCGCTTCTGCTCCCCAAAGTCGGTAGGAAGGTGAGGAAGAGGACGGCACTACTGTAGCAGCCAGTCACAAAAGCCAAAGGAAAGGTAACGTGGAGATTTGCTCTGTAAATACAGTGAAAAGAAAGGATCAAAGAGGTTCAATGAAACATGTGCTCCGCTGTCCCAAGGTGCAGGCAAGGCACACCACCGACTCCAGAGTACAGTGCTGACTCAGCAGTTCACAAGCATTTGGAGGCAGCAGGGAGAAGCGAGCCAGCTTCACGGTCGGATTCTTGCTCCCAGTTACTCAAACACTTAGTTTGTATCCAAGCAGGAATTATGGCTCTGCTGCAGCCCATGGCCTCTTCTGACTCACTACTGCTGCAAGGCAGTTTCTCACGTTCCTCAGCCTGAGATTTTTGGTTAGCAGGAGGAACTGAGGAGCACAGATGGTCCAGACTACTGCTGAGCTTTAAAGCGATGTGTCTCCAATAAAAAATACAGGCTTCTGTTTCTGACTCTTTCTGCTCCAGGCCGCGTTGGCAGGAAGAACATGTTACCCTACTGTCACTTCCATGGTGGACACGACATGGCAAAACAGCTCCAAGAAACCCTTGTCTGAGACCCGAGAGCTGGAGATGCTCTCCAGAGCACCCAGGGAGGAGTGCTGTGCTCCGGGCAAGCACCAGCTGCACACCATGGCGTAAAGCACTGTAAAACACGCAGCCAGGCCTGCTTTACGTTGCATGCCACAGGCAGGAGAAAACCCAGTGCCGCACGCAGGTACGGGAAAGCACCTCTGCTGCCCGTGCACTTCCTCATAAAACCTCCGAACAGACACAGCAGTCGGTGCTGCGGTCCCGAGACGGCAGCTGGAGGAGACAAGGCAGGCAGGGAGGTGGTATCGAGTACTGACAAACGCTGAGCGACTCCCTTTGAAGTTGGCATCTGACTTCATTTCCAGTAAGGCCCAGAAATGAAAATAAACCGTAGGCAGGTTTTCCGTAAACCTCTTACTGAGAGGTTCATGGCCAAGAGCGAGTTATACAACCTCCCCAGTTTGCTGTTGTAGGAAAGGCAGAGAAAAAGGAGGCGGGGAGTTAGAGATGAGGTTTTGCTTTAGCAGAGCACTCTCATGCACTGCCCTCTCTTACACAGTCAAATCACCCTGGGGCAGAGCATCTGCTGCCGGCAGCGATCGTGCTGCCCGTGATCCTGCTGCCCGGGCTGCCCCACACAGCAAGGGAGTGCTGCACCCCTGTTTGAGCTTTGTCTAGCCTCTCCTTTTTTGTCCTAAAACCAGTGTGCTTTGGTGAGAACCTTAGAAAAAACAGGATTTGAGAAGGGAAAAGCATTAACTGAAGGCCAGACAAGCCTCTTTTCCTCTAACAGACAGCAACAAGAAAAAAAAGTCACACGTGCTTTTTATTAGAAGAGCTACACATAAGGTAAAACCAGACCTTTAGTGGTTTCTTATACAAAGGACCCTCCAGAGACACCAGAGGGAAAAGTAAGTGTGACACTGAGGCCTCTCCGTGGATTTGTTGCCCCTCCCGCTGAAGCCTGCAGGAGGAACCATGTCCCCTAACATGTCACATCCCCACGTAGCCCTTAGCCTGCGATGACCGCCTTACAGAGCACAGCCCAGCTGCGAGAAGGCAGCAAGGGTGAGCGTCTGTGCTGGAGGAAACCTGTCGGCAGCCTGCTTGGACTGCATATAGAATCAGAGAATCATGTAGAAAAGACCTTTAAGATCATCGAGTCCAACCATTAACCTAGCACTGCCAAGTCCACCACCGAACCATGCCCCTAAGCACCACATCTACACGTCTTTTAAAGACCTCCAGGGACGGGGACTCCACCACTTCCCTGGGCAGCCTGGTTCAGTGCTTGACAACCCTTTCGGTGAAGAAATTTTTCCTAATATCCAATCTAAACCTCCCCTGGTGCAACCTGAGGCTGTTTCCTCTTGTCCATTCATTCTCCCTGTGTGCGGCACGCTGGCTCTGCACATTGCTGCAGAATGAGGCCTGTGCCTGGGAGCGCATACCAGGAGAGCAGCGCTTACGGGAGCACCCCTTACAGTCGTCCTTAACTGTCCTGACAGCTGAAATGGCCTGACTGGCTCAGACACTATGGTGCGAGCCAGCAAACCAAACCCACAAACCAGAGCCACCAGCACCCAGGTCACAACTACCTGGTTTCCATCAAAGTCTCTGACCTGAGGAGCATTTGCTCAGCAGCAAGTTTCAGGCAAAGCAAACTGAGTGTCCAGCTCCTTCCAAAAGACGGCCTTGAGCATGCTTGTTTACTGGCCAGGCTCTAAGAGCCAGGCAGCCCAGCAAGGTTTCACTGTGTGTGGCTTTCTTAGGCCAAAGGTCTTTCATACACTCCTGTGAGACTTTGCACACCCTTTGCAGCCCAGCCCTGCTCCCCAGCGGTACCCAGAGCAAGCACTCCGGTCCAGCCCCTATTGCTAGGGCCATAGAAGCAGGGGAGCTGCCCGAGCATCTTCCCCCTGCACAGCTCCTGCTACAGCAGGGAGCCTCACAGCACTCGCAGGGGTGTCTCCTCTCCAAGGAGAGGCTGTTTTTCACTGGCTTGGCAGGATCCAGCTGCTCTCCCTGACACACTCCTGACACAGCTGACTTTACTCAACCACCCCAGCGGAGCAGAGGGAGGAGTGATGCTATGCATTAACCCTGCAAAGGCCTCTGCAGCAGAGCTTTCTGCTGTGGTTCATGCAGGTGAGGCGCCTTACCCCCCCAAACCTCAGCAGAGACAGGCTGGTGTCAGTCAGGCCCATTCCACAGCCGGGAGAGGACTTGTCCCACAGGGCGCCAGGCTGCAGCTGCATTTGTTCATTCTACCACCTTCAAGGCAGATACAACACCTGCAGGCCAGCAGGGTGAGCAAGCCCCCGTATCTGTGCTGGGTCCCAACAGGCTCTCAGGACATCACACGCTGCAGCCATCTGTTTGCAAGGAAACAGCCTTAACGATGCTCTCATCTATGAAATCCACTGGTAAAGAGCTACGGTGTTAATCTGGGGAGGATGACAAATGGAGACTGTCACACTTTGCTATATCAAGACTTCAGCAGTACCACTGCTGTCCCTATAATATAGCAGTTCAGAGGTATGTTACCTTCACAAAAATGGGCTCTGTAATGCAGCTGGTGTAGCCCCCGACCAAGGGCAGCCCCTCACAGCATGCCCCTGGAGCCCAGAGACAGCCCTTTCTGGAGCAGCAGCGCTGCAAGCACCCTGGCAATCTCTAAGCAAGCATCCCTCACGCCAGCTGACGTTCTCTCTCTCTCCTCAGGGACACGCAGCAGCCAAAGCGCAGCACATGGCTGTGTCACAGAAGGGATTCTGAAGGAGTTTGTTGGTTTAGACCTTACAAGTTAGAGTGGGGTTACTCCTCCACACAGCTTCCCCCCATTTCAGCACCCTCACCACTCAGGAGAACCATCTGGGCAATCCATGAAGCATGGGGGGAGCCCCCAGGACTGCAACTCCTCTTCCCCCTGGGAGATGGGGGAAGGGCCCTGTGCTGGAAGCAGGCAGAGGAGCTGGTCATTACCCAAGCACGAGCAATGCAGCTCCCCAGATGCAAGCTTTCACAGGCAGTTCCAGAACCAGATGTGGTGCTAAGAGCTGTTTGGAGCACAGCAGGCCGATCCATCTCCAGTACAGCTCTGCCACCCAACAGCACTTGAGCTTTCTCCTCCCTGCCCATCCTCCCCCACCAGAATTTGCCTTCTGGGTTTCAGAGGCTGGGTTCTCCCGGGGCCGCTATGCCGGCGGGACGCACACTGCGGTGTGGAGCACGCCGGAGCTGCCTGGCGCACAGCGCAGCGGGCAGGGCATCCCTCCCAGCCAGCTGAACCAGCCCTGCACAACGGGTACCTCTGCGAGCTGAGGGTTTGCTGGCTGCAGGTTCAGGAAGAACAGCAAGACAGGAAAAGAGAAGGAGCTTTTTTTTTTTTTTTTAGATAAACTTTAAATTAATTCTGTGTGAACACTTAAACAAGCAAAAAGAAAACATGAAGAACTTTTCAATCAGCATGACCCATGTAATCTCTCTCTGTAAAACAACTTTCCCTTCTGCAAAACAAAGCAATAGCATAACCATATCTTAATACAACTTTCACTGTATGTGAGTGTGAATAAAGGAGCTTTCCTGCTTTAAAAATATTGTCTAGTGATTTGGATTCTGGTGACAAAAAAACATTTTCTGCTTGGTGCAAGCAATGAAGACATTTGGTTTAATTTTGAAGCTGATACTGCAGTTTCAAGAACATGAAATAACTGATCACAACTGACGGACCAAGGGAGGTTAGGTTTCCTACCTCTGCTTAATCACTTGTTTGGACACGGGCAAGTGTTCAGGGAGGAAGGCTCCACTCCTGAGCGGGATAAGAGGCACAAAGGCAAACGGGCAGGTCTTCCCCTATCACAGGAAAACCCTTTTGTATAATACGAAGCGTGCTGCGCTGTTTTCAGAGCGCGGTTGCTTTGGCAGCACGTACGTCATGTTTTACTTGCAATAGCACATATGTTGGCACAACACTGCAGAAATTGTGTGCTGCATATGTTTGGGATAATATATGAAAGCAGTCTTAATAAATCAGAGCCAGAGTTCACCTACCCCAAAATCCTGAGGGATGGCATGTAAGAGGCACATATAGAGCGATACTTCCACTGGTTTAGTCTCTGTCAGCCCATGGTGAGAAACTTCTCAAGGCAGTGGTTGACTCTGGACCGGTGTGTTTAACAGTCCTTGCTGCCATCAGCCTGCCTAATCGCTTTCTGAACACATTTTTGTTTTGGCACCTAGAGCATCCTGTGCCAATTAGCTCCCCAAGTCACTGTGGGACTGTGTGAACAAGCACTTCCCTTCACCTCTGCCAGCTCAGCGGGTGCACCCTGCCTTCCAAGCCACGGTATTGTGCCTCCTGTTCATCTCTCTGCCGTTCACAGCCGCGACCAAAGCTCTCCCCATTAGTGTCTTTTCCAGGTTGAATAGTTTTAAACTAGCCCATCTCTCTTTACACAGATGCCCTCCCATACCACGTTACCCTTCTTTGTATCCTTCCTAGCTCTACAATGCCCTTTTTGGCTCAAAAAGAACTAACCAGAGCGGATCGAGGAGACTGCACAGACTATTCAACATGTGGCTGCGACCTGGATTCATTCAGTGATATAGCATTTACTGCCTTCTTCTCAGTTTCCTTCCCCATCCGTCATAACCTTCTTGTTACCTTCTGACCTGCTGCTGAGCACTGAGCTTGTGTTGTCAGAAATCTGTCCACAGTGACCTCAAACTCTTTCCTGAGAAAAAATAGGTCACTCGGGGCCCAGCACTGTGACCATATCATCAGGGTTATCTTTCTTCTGGGGGCATTTCCAATACTAACCAATACCTACAGTTCTACTGACCGCTTGCTCACTTCGATGCTAGCAGCTGATGGCAGGCACTGCAGTGCTGCAGGCAGGTGGCTTTGCTGCCCAGAAAGGCTTTGAAACCTTGCCATCAAAATAGAGCATCCGCTCTATTCCGTGACATGTCAGCACAGCACATGACACAGCAGTGTGACCTTGTTTTCCTTTGCGACCAGTACACACCAGTCCGATACTCTAAATACAACACAGTGCCAGTGGCACAGAAACTGGGGCTCTTCAGTTAAGCACAGCAGTGCCCGGGTTTAACTCTGTGGCAGTGGGACTGCATCCTCTGGGCAGGGTTAGGAGATGGTGGAGGCCATATGCACAGATGGAAACTGAGCTGCTGCAAAACACTGGAGCCACTTTGTTAAACACTTGGCATCGTGCTGCTTTGCATGAATGTTTGAGGTTCCCAAAGATGCACCAAGGCTAACCAAAAGACATGGGGCAGCTTTGAAGCTGGCTCAGTTGTTGGGGTGTAAGCAGCCAGTAGTTGGTTAACTGATTTCCTGACTGCTGTCTGAAGACACCATCCAATTTTGGTTTATTGCATCACAATACAGTACAGTTAAATTATGTGCAGTAGAAATCCATACCTTTGTCGCAAGGCTGCGTGGCAGCTTAATTAGTATCAGCAGAGCACTTTGAAGACGTAAAGTGCTACAAGAGTGCTCCTTATTATCCTCATTGCTACTTATCATTAGTGGCACAACGTGAAGGCTAATCTTCGCCCTGTACTCACGGGGGATGTGCTGCCACCATTGTCAGCAGCCCCAGTCCCACTGGGCCGGGCTGGGGACATGAAAGCCTGAAATTAGGATTAGACTCAGCAGCAGCACAGGCTCCTGCAGAGTTGAACTTCAGAGACGGCAGAAAGCCTCAAGTATGCGGGCGGCTGCCAGGCGATGGGAGGCTGTTCGCTGTGGTTATGGAACAAATATTTTTGTACACAGATTCCTGGAGAGAATGGTTGGGAAAAAGCAAGCAAGCCCCTTTTATGGAAACCAACAAAGTCAGATCCAAGAGCCTGCCTCGCCAGCACCCTATTTAGCATTTTATTACTGACTTTGTTCCTGCATAAGCAATTAATAAACTGCAGTTTGGTCAAAAGTCTGCTGCATGAACTTTAGCTCGCGGACAGGCACAGAGCAGGCAGCCGATTCCTACTGATAGTCCAGCAACTCTGCTGCTTTAACACAGTATTTGCTAAACTGTTTTGCCCTATCCCCTGCCTTCTTGAGTAATGTGAAGCATTTGCTCTTGCAGTCCATCTTTCCCATGCCTAGCTGTTGCATCTTTTGTATCCTTCACTGCTCTAAAGGCAGCAAGTCTTTAACTTAGGATTTTGGAAAATCTGGGCATGTAGGGCTTAAAATTAACCTGGAAGGCCAAGGTAGAGAAGTTGGATGCTCCCCTCATTTTGGCCTGAAAGAACAGGATTCTTAGAGCCAGAGAGGTTTGAGTAAATGCAGATAGCAGTTAAAACGCAGAGCTGCACTGGCCTGCCTTTCTTCTTGCAGAAAGCTTCCATTACTATCAATCAGAATTGCCTGCCAAGAAGAGGGCAGAAAACTATCCATTAGCACAGTTAGCTGGGCAAGAACAAAAAATCATATTAAAAATGCATACAAATATAAGGAGAACGTGCTTACCTACAATTTTGCAACCAGGACAGGTCCTACCCACTGGCTCACACGCTTCAGCAGGAGACGCAGCTCTCCTCCAGCTCCAAAGGAATGCCGGTGCCCAAGGAGGTACAGTCAGGGCTACACACACCCCTGCCCCAGCTCCAGGATCTCTCTCATCAGGAACCCTCCTATCTCTGCAAGTGGTCAGGGGGTGATTCTGACTCAGCTGGGTGATTCTCCAATTAATTTGTAATAACGTCTTAACACATGGAGCTGCTCAGGGAGCTGCAGCAGGGTGAGGTAAAAATAAGACCTTCAAAGCTTTTGTTTTATTAGATCAGTTTTGACCCCAAATTACATAGATTATTCATCAGATTTTATTCACTGATACAGAAATAACAAACCCTTCATGCTGTCTTCAGATTACATGTACAAGGGAATATCTGAGGGTGCTCTACTCCAAAGCAGCATGCCAGAGCATGGGAAAGATTTAATTTCACCCTAAACCACTCCTGCCCACTGCGGCTGAGCAGGAAATAAGGAATACAAAACGTTTGCATCCTGTTAGACACTCCTATGCTGGGTATAATTAGCTAAGGTCAAACACCAGTGTAAATCTTTCATTCCCCTGCAACAAAGAAAGTAGCTACATTTCACAACCTAGCAGTTTCCTCTTCATCCCCATTGCTATGAGCCTCTACTAACATTTATTACATTCCCCCTTCTGCGATGCTCATGTCCTGACTGCAGGATCGGAGAGTGGTTAGCTGCACAATACTGCTATTACATTTTTGTAACACACCATTTCCTATGGATAGATTGCAAAGTGTTTAACAAAAAATACATTCAGGAATGAGATGGGAAGTTACTCAAGGTCACCCAGCAAACAAGCAGAAGAGCCAGTGAAGGTGATACCTCTTGCGAGGCCCAGCAAAATGGGCTTTCCACCAAGCTGTGCTGCTGTACCTGCTGACAGCTGAAGTGTTGCCTTTGTTGGAAGATCAGCAGTGACACTAGATGAAACCACACCATTTTGAGGGAATTGCAAAGGTACAGATGTTCAAACGCAGTGTCTTTACTGAATGTTGAAAGCCGTAATGTTCACGTTTGCCTAAATCCTTCCTGCTGAACAGTCATCCAAAGAAATGAATGCCTTCAATTTTGCAGACTTCAGAATAATTTTATATATTTACCTTTTAGGCTCTTCTGGAATTCATAAATCACACTTAATGAGAAGTATTAGCACACACTTACTGCAATTACGTGATGAATGTTTGATTTCTGGCTTACAGCCTGAAAAATACATAGATTTCTGTGATCTCTAGAAAGGTAAAGATGAAACCTCATGTTTTAATTAGGGGCTAATAGCTTTAGTTCACTCCAATGCAAAGGCCTTTGGTTTTTTAAAAGCTTTCCAACCCAGCTGAAGTCTGCTATTCAATTAGTCTGGAGTTATTCATCAGCTGGTCAAGCAATGAAAGCCTTTCTAAGAAGCTAGTGCTTTCTCCATAAGAGCTTTAACTCTGGGGAAAAAATGCATTGCTTTTACATCCTCTGGCTGCACCGGTGCTGCTAAACTGCTGGTGGAGACTGAGTTCAGCAGGTCCTACCACTGCAGCTATGCAGGATTAAACCCCTGAGCCTGCCTGTATTTCACTAGTGAGCGCTACTGGAGCTGCTGCAACACTGTGAGGAAAAAAATGGGAAAAATGAATTTCCGTATGAATCTGCATTGTCTCGAACAGAAGTATTAAGATTGGTATAAATGCTGTATGACTGGAAATACGTGTGTGTGTGTAAGCACCAGAACAGCAATTAAAAGAAAGGCCTATATGGATAGCGAGGGATGCCGTTCCATCAAATGGAGGAACGCGTTGCTGCTGTTGACCCCCGGAGGCCCCACGCTGGTGAGACCACAGCACAGATGGCTCCTGAACAGAAGACCCCACACTGACAGCAGGACAGTGGCCAGAGGTTACAGCAAATCACATAGGCCAGTCCTCCTTCTGATAGCCCATTGGGCTAACAGCAAGACAATAGCAATAGGATATAAATGATATCCTAAAGGATATAAAGGATTTGTCCAAAAACTTAGTTCATCATTGACAACCAAGAAGAACCCAGGAGATGAAGCGAGGATTTGACTCATCCTCCATGTTGTGCACCAGCAATCCTGGTCAGACTATTTCACCAGGTATGCCATGAGAGTATGGCTGCGTAAAATCAATTTGCTTAATGACTTTGAATAATAAAATCCCCTTCCCCTTCCATAAGATCTTTCAGTGAGTTTTGTAACACTAATTTCCTGTAAACCAAGTGAAAGCGAGAAAAGGCATGGTAACCACTGTTGGGTTGCAATCATCAAATTGCTGTCATCTGAAAGAAACATGGACACACTGGGTCTCAAGTAGCTTTATGTTGTGTGTGCTAAACAGAATTTCGCCTCAAAAGAGCAGCTATCCGGGCTTACCCGAGTCCTCTGCAGCACAAGCTTTCCTCCCTAAAGACCAGGTGAGTGTTACTGGGAGCAGGTGACTGCAGCCACCCCACCCGTGCCCCAGGCACTGAAGCATGTATGGCAGGAGCTATACATCGTGAACTATGAGAGGGGAAAGCAGTTCTGCCAGGGCACAGTGGCCCGTAACCGGGCTACAGCAGACAGTACAACACGCTGCACCGCTGGAATCATCTCAAATGAGACAGTGAGAAATCAAATTACAGTAACAAAATGCTGGTAGTATCACACCCCACTGTTACAGTCAGTCAGTAGTCACCACCTCACACAGCCCTCCATCATTAGCTGGGTGTTGTCATCACCACCTCACACAAAAGCAGCTGAATGGGGAAGCTGGGTGACTGCCCCAAGTCATCCAGCAAACTGTTGCTGCAGGGGATCAGTCGGCTTCCCTAAACAAACTGCCCTTAGTCAGGCAGCAAAGCACCTCTCCAAACCACCCTGCTCTTCAGAGCCAGCAGGCACAGGCAGGGGAGCAGCAGCCTGCGGAGAAACCCCGGCCACCGGCTTCCCCTGGCAAGCAAGGCCCCTGCCCAGATGGCGGCACAGCACCCCCTCCTGCCAGCAGCCCACAGGAGACCTCTTCGAGAGAGTTGTAGACTGTCTCATTTGGGAATGTTCTTCTCCAGCAAAGCCCTCCATAGGCGCAGATGTGCAGCCCTGGAAGGAGAGGGGTTGTTCTTAGAAAAACTGCCCACGCAATGCTAATCCATGTTACTTGTCATACTGGAGTAAGAGGTAAGACCTGATGTGACCAAGACCGTGCAAACAGGCTGAGCTGAGAGCCACCAGACCCTCCTTCGTGGGGGCACGTACTTACTCTGCAGACCCTCAGCGCTGAGGTTCAAAGCAGCTCTCTGCCTGATCACCTTTGGGGCAGATTACCGCTGCTGGCAAGGTTCTCACTGCCTGCTGTAAACTCAACATCAGTCAGTTAATGGGATCTCAGGATTGTTCTGCTTTTACAGTTCTTTGTGCACTCTGGAGTCAGTGGGTCAATACAGGGAACCCTCTTCCACAGCAGAAGGATCTCACCAAAATCCTGTAAAACCTCCAATTAATGAGAACTAGCAACTAATTAAGCAATAATAGCAACTAATTAAGCAATTAATAGCAACTAATTAAGCAGCATCACGGGCACCATGGTGTGCCACCACGGTGCACCACCCTAGCACCCTGCTCCCTACCCTTACTTCAAGGTCTCTGTTGCAGTTCTCATGCTCCTCCAGAGGACCAAGCCCGGGAGCCTCTGCGATGCTGTTGGGAATGGGACCTTCAGGAAGCCCGCACTGTGACAGTGACTAGCAAAAGACAGAATTTTCACAGCCAAATACTCCTCGGTCCTGCAGGGTCCATGTGAGCAGCAGTTACACACAGGCCAGTTGTACGTGAGAGGTGAGCACCACTCCAATGGCTGCGCAGGTGCAGACTTGAAGGTGATAAAAATGAACGAAGAAATGCAACCTCCCAAAACCCATGCAATTATTCTTTACTGGCTTGCCAGTTCACCTGTGGTCAATCAGTCTTTGCAAACTGGCTGCTGCTCAGCTCACAAAATCCACTTGTCCTTCAGTAACCACCAGGGTAAACCCCCCCTCCTCTGCCTGATCGTGCATATTCTCCCTGTAATTACATGTGACATGCAGCTGCAGTAAATATTTGTGCAGTCATAGCTCACAATGATAATCACCAAAAAACAACTTTGTCAGGGAATGTATATGAATTCTAGTCTAGTCTGTAGCTAGGCTGATATTTGTAATCTAATACAAATTCATTAAAGCCAGGAATCTAACAGACGAAGAGCAAAAAAAGAAGTTACCCCTACTTTTAATGGAAACAGATAACTGTGCTATCCATAAACTGGGCAGCCTTGATAGGCTGAATTTAAGAAATAATCTGATTGCCACTAGATGGCACATCTCAATTACTAATCTATGTTTGAATCAAGGACGGCTTTTATTTTTTTTAGGAAGATATTCCCTCTCTTTGCTAACATAACACTTTATAATCATGCTTGCTTTCTATTTTTAAATCAGACAGCTTAAAAAAAAAATAAGAACATACAGGAAAAAAAATTTAACTAAAAATACACCATCTGCCAGTGAAAATCCAGCTTGATTCTGTCACATCTACAACCAAACCAGGTTAATAACCAGCATCACAGATGGTTTATTTATATATATAAATACGTACATCTCCCCACAGTGACTCCCTGAGCTGCTTCCCGAAACTGCTGGCGCTGCGTTACCTCGTTTCCTAGGCGATAGCTGTGCCTTACGCTCAGCCTGGACGGTATGCAGCTGGAATGGATTTCAGAAGATGCCAGCCCCTGCCTGCGGCTGTTTCCAATACCAACAAGGGATGCAGCGGTGGACAGCCACGTCTCTACCAAAGAACAGCAACAGATGGATACTAATACATTCTCATGCAGCTGGTCTTTTCTCAGATGATCAAATCTGCTGGAGGGTTCTCTTAAGTTGCCCAAATCCCTGCATAAGGCTACATATCATGGTGGCCTTGATACGACAGCATAGGGCTGTAGTCAGAGCAATAAAGGTGGAATTTGGTCTTTCTGCAGCATTCAACAGTATGAACTGATGTTGTAGAAGTCACTTTCTAGCTCAAATAGAATCCAATACATCGCAGTAGCAGCAAGGCCTGTTGGAACCTTAGACTGCAAGCCGTGAACCCAGATACACTGACCGTATGCTGAACTCTTACTTAGCTACCTGAAGGAAGGCCCTGAAACCGGTGCAACCCAGGAAGATAAGGTAGCCGGAACAACCAGCAGAAGCTGCAGCTAATCAAGGTAAGAAAAAAAATGACCTGCCTAGAGACTGGGAAAGGATCCAATAAAGAACAAGAAGACCCCAGACCCAAATATTACTATTGGACCGAACTGTCGCACGAGGGGAGGGGAACTTAGACTGTAGGGGTACAATTGCCCAGGGATTCCTTTGTTCGGAGTCCCTCTCCGAAGGCACCCAGCTCGAGCTGCCCTCCACCGCTGTACCACTCAATAAATTCACCTGGCGTACGTCGTGTCCGAGACTCTGCTTCGGGGAAACCTAGGGTCGAGCCTGAGGGGAGAGGAAGCGCCCGAGGATGTGTCGTGGTCTAACCCCAGCTGGTGGCTAAGCCCCACGCAGCCGCTCGCTCGCTCCCTCCCAGTGGGATGGGGGAGAGAATTGGAAGGGTAAAAGTGAGAAAACTCATGGGTTGAGATAAAGACAGTTTAATAGGTAAAGCAAAAGCCGCGCGCACAAGCAAAGTAAAGCAAGGAATTCATTCACTACTTCCGATCGGCAGGCAGGTGTTCAGCCATCCCCAGGAAAGCAGGGCTCCATCACGCGTAACGGTTACTTGGGAAGACAAACACCATCACTCCGAACGTCCCCCCCTTCCTTCTTCTTCCCCCAGCTTTATGTGCTGAGCATGACATCATATGGTATGGAACAGCCCTTTGGCCAGTCTGGGTCAGCTGTCCTGGCTGTGCCCCCTCCCGGCTTCTTATGCACCTGGCAGAACACGAGAAGCTGAAAAGTCCTTGACTAGTGTAAACTCTACTCAGCAAGAACCAAAACATCAGTGTGTTATCAACATTATTGTCATCCTAAATCCAAAACGCAGCACTATACCAGCTACCAGGAAGAAAATTAAATCTATCCCAGCTGAAACCAGGACAGGTGAGTGCGTGCGTGAGTGAGGAGTCGGAGAGGGGCACCCGTCAGCTCAACGGAGCTGCGAAGGGACTCCGTCCTAGCAGTTACAGTCTCGGGTGGTATGGGTGCGACTCCCTGGATGGCGGGTGAATGCTCAGGCGGCTGCTGCTCCCATAACACTGACACAAACCACTAAAATGCAAACAACAAAACCATTGTTGGGTCCCATGCTCATTCTCCCTGGGTAGTTATCTGTCAGGGTCTCCTCAATCAGAAGTGGTTATTTCGTAATTCTCCTATGTCCAAACTCACTTGAGATGAACACTTGAGCTGGGTTCTCTTCTTGTTCTATTACCAGCAGTGAAATGTGTTTCAGACCAAACTGCTAACCTATTGCTACCACTTTGAAAATAGGTACCTGCCACCTTCCAAGAAGTTCCACGAGCATCAAACCTGTTAAATAATGACACAGAGAACAAACAGAACTCAATTCACTTCTTCCTGGTTCTACTTCAGTCATCTGAAAAGCTCTGGAAGTTATATTTGTGGTATTGAGTAAGAGTGCGAGACTGTAGCAGAGAGTCTAAAGCTTCTGGGGAGGCTCAGGGGCAGTGGGGTTTAACATAAGCTAGACTGGCCCACGCACAACTCTGAACTACTTGGACCAAACTTCTATTGGCACCCATATGATACAAGCCCCATTCATACGACAGTGAAGGCTGAAAGATTGTAATTAAAACCAATTTATCATTTCTAAGTGTATAATAAAAAGCATTTGAAAGAATACCCTAAGAAACAGAGTAACATAGAGTCCAGGACTAGGACTCACATAGTTCAAGCTCCATTCATGGCTATGACACCGACACGAGTGATAAAGATCAATTCACTACCTATGTTTGGGCTCCAATTTATGAATGTCTGCAAAACAGGAGTCATGATGCAGGTCGGAAACCACTCTGAAATCTGCTAATGATCTGCTGAAACACTGGACACTCTCATAAATTCATTGGAACCAACATCTTTCCTGTGGCCGGCTTTACAATCAGATGTCAACTTCATTCATGGTGGGTCCAAACAGCTGATTGTAGGATGGCAGGCTCCAACCTACTGTATCATTCGATCTGCTGCTGCTGTTAGCAGTGTGTTATTTTGGAAAGCGTGAATTCAATTTGGGAAATCACCAGCAAATTGCAAATAAAAGTAACCTCCTTCATTAAAACAGTATTTTCAAGTGGCTATACAGAGTAGGTGAAGTGTTCAAAAGCCAGTTGCAGTGTGTGTCATCTGGCAATGAAACTGAATGAACACTGATTTTAGGCTTGGCATTACGAAACTATGCCAGGGTAAGGAGTGCCTGCCTGCCGTTCACTTCCACCTTTCGCAAGATGTCTTTCTTCACAAAAAGTGTTCTCAAATGGTGAGAAGAACCGCCGCTGCGCTGCGCTCCAGACAGGAAAGTACACTGAATTAATTAATGGCAAATTGTACCTGCAGAAGTAAATTAATCAAATGCATACCATAGCAACTTCTGAGTTTAAAGCTTCACCACTTAAAACTCAACTACCAGAAACCTCACCACACACAGAGAGGTAAATCTTTATTTTGGGGGGCAAAGGCAATTACGACAGCAGTTTCACTTGGTTTTACATACAACGAAGGCACACCTGCACATTTTTCTACTTATGAACTTGTCTTACAAGTGCCTGGAAACAAACGCTAAACAACTGGTTGGGATATCGGGTAACCTTGCATTTGGAGCTTACAGTGTTAACTGCAGCCAGCCTGTCACCCCACACCACCACCACCGCTGCTGCCAGCTGCTGGCTGACCAGTACAGGGCTGCCTTCTTCCTCAAATTTCAGTACTTAAAGCGTTCATTTACTTTAAAGCAAAACACAGGCCACCATGACGCTTCTTATGAATATTTTAATGAAAACAGAGGACCAGCTCTTCAGATTCAGTCAAGAAACCAAGGCTGAAATGACAACCCTAGCCCTATGGATAGTACAAAAATGGCAGATTCGGCTCTTTTTTTTCCACTCTTAGTTTTTCTCTCTTATTTTTTCCTCTCTTATTTTTTCTCTCTTCTTTTCTTTTTTTTTTGAAGTGTATTCTTGCCATGCCTTCCCATTCCAGGACACCAGGAACTCCTAACTGCGCAGTTTGTTTGCCTGTTGCTTTAAACGTTGTTTAGGCATTGGCTTCACTTCTTACAGAAAGGAATAAGTAACTCAAGAATTACAATAAAACTGCGACAAAGAATGAAGTAAGGATTGAGATCCTCGAGTTCACAGTAGAATAACGTACTTCCTTATAACTTTCTTTTGCAGGACTCAAACAGATGGTAGGTAGAATTCTTCAAAGTGCCCTACCTACTTTGGCACCTATACGTCAGTCAGTGAAGAAACTTAAAGCACTTACTTACACTTACATAAACTTACATAGCAAGTCAGTGTGAGGATAATGCAGTAATCTAATACTATCCTTACAATACAAAACAAATCGACCAAACAAACAAAAAAAACCAACCCCAACCCCCAAACTAGTACTTAGATCTTCCTACATTCATAATCAGTACTGATAACTAGTAATTGCTGTGTTGAAGAACCACAATTTTCAGAGTAAAAATTCATTACACTGCAAAAAGCCTGCTCTGGAAAGGTTTATTCTCTATACTGTATCTCTGCTCTTAGCTCTTTGGTGAGGTAATTTATCAGCACTGCTGTCAACTTCTGCTGGAGACCAGCATTTCCCATTACAAGAGCAGTCAGCTGAACAATATCAGTCCAGTCTAAGTGCCTGAGAATAGCAACGGCTTCATCATAGAGTTTCTGCTGCTCAGCAGGAGGCAATTCCAATAAAATCTGAGGGACCGGCCTGAACTGTCCAGTAGTCATCCAGGCACCAAGCAAGCCACCAACTGCTCCTCCTAGGAGAGAGAGAGAGAGATGTTACCCTTTACCAGTTAATGTTAAAACCTGAAATTCTATCCATGGCCTTCATCGACGACGTCGTGAGAAATCAATGCAGAGTTGCGTATGTGTCTACTTTAACTAGGTTTAGACACGATGTCCACAGCATCAGGAAGGTTTTTTTTAAAGCTTTTTACATCTCCAGCAATCACAAAGAAACTCTTTACACAATCAGAGCTAACAGCTTCAAGCTGGAAATCATAAACAAAATAACACTCCTTAGGGCACTGGTCTCTTGAGGATAAGCTCTACTACTAAATAAAACCATGCCCAAGGAAATCATCTGACCAACAATTGCCTTAGCAGTGCCATTAACCCATAATCTCTTACTAGAGATTCCCAGAACGATCCAAGCTTTCTGCTTCTGAAGCCCCCCCCTCAGAAGGTGCTCACAGAGGCCAGACCCATCAGCTTCATGGGGTTAGACACATTCATGCTTTCCTCTACCACATCAGCCCCCCACCCGCACCGCCCACCCCGGCTGGCCAAGAAATGCTCCGGTAATTAGAGTGGTTCCAGGTCATCAAGGTAAGAGCAGCGAAATTCCCTGCAGCTGACGTGACTGTGGCCGCTGCTGAGAAACCAGCGTTATGCTCCTACGCGGCTGTTCTCCTTCGAAGAGTTACCGGTCCCACTTGCAACGGGGCACTCTGGCAGGAATTCACATGACAGACATGGCTGCCCAGAGACACAGACATCCCGGTGGAAGGGAGGAGAACCCTCACAATGGAGGGGCGGCAGAACCAACTCTGCCTCCAGAATTCCCACCCCAGTGACTGCTCCTAAAAAGTCATTTATGCACTCACAGGGATGCAGTTTTTCATTAGATAAAAATTCCTTAATTTGCACGTTTTACTCAATTGGCAATTTTTCCCATGATACCACAGAAATACTTGAAAGCCTATGATGGCTGAATTCATCTTCAAGAACTTTTATGAGAACATCAATATCTGATTTAGGGGCACTTAACGCAAAAGCCACTAGAAGTATTGATGTCTAAGTTCCTAGTTTATTGAGACAAGATTTGTTACATGATCATACTCCCTCCCCCCCCAAGCAACACATCCACAATCCATTCGTCTCAGAGCAACTAAGTAGTCCTTAGAAAGCACTGCAAGTTTCTGCAGTGACCGCTGCAGAAAAAACAGGTAATTCACCCCCTAATCCTTGGTGCAAGGCAGCAATGAGGACAACCCCTGCTATCCAGTCCCACACCCTTGCAGGCTGTTTGTCTCAGTGAAAGCGCACGTGATTGCAAACGTCCCTGTAACCGTCCTAAAACGCACCAAAGACCCAGGGTCATTTACCTTTGCAATTTTTACAATTAAATGAGGGCCTTCTGATACAGTTGCACTGTCATCGGGACATGGCTTTTGGTACACTTAGTACTTACTATTCTTATTATATATACTTATTATTGTATACTTTTGGCATACAGTAATAGGTATACTTGTTCCAGTGCCTTCATCAGTGGCTGAAGAACACTGAGCTTGACTAGGAGACATTATGAAAGCTTAAACAAACACCTAAACAAAATGAGAAAACACATCCAGGAATACCTTTGGTGCTTCTCATCATCTCACTCAAGAATGAGGCCACTGACATTTTTACTTCTGATTTGCAGCTTAGAAATTTCTTAGGAAAGCTTTATTTCACTTCTTTGCTCCTGATTAACTTCAGCCATGTGTTTGTAAAAGTATTACTTTTGGCTATTAATTAAGCTCTGTACTTGTAACAGGAGAAAGGCAGACCTTCATTTTGCATTTTCTGTTATCACTCCTCACATAGTATTTGCTTGGGTTTTGTAACTCACCCTTGCTAACCTTCGCACAGGCATACTGCAATTCAGTCCAATACTGATAAGCAAGTGAAACTGCTGCAACTGCTCGCAGCGTAAGGAGCATTCAAGGACCAAGGTCCACATGACTTCAGTGATGAGGCAGCTTTCAAACTGGACAACTCTCAATTCAAGAGAGAGAGGAGAGACAACTCTTCACTATTAGACGCTGGCCTTCCTGTAATTTTCCATACCAGGAAAAAGCAAAGTGACAGGGAATAACGAATTCCAGAGGAAAAAACCAAGTTCACCAAGAAGTGGCTAGCCAGTACTTTTAAAACACAGAAATAAAGGTAATTTTTAGTAAGATCATTAGGAAGATGATCCTGTCCCTTGCTAAAGCTGAGTAAGAATACTTATTCACCCTCGCATTACACCCCCATTGTCTTTCTGCTGTGCCACCAGGTACCAACACACCCCACCCCCCCCCCCCCCGACTGCTACCATCGTGTCTTGCTTGTGCTCCCTCACCCCTGCCTCTCCCCCCTCCTCTCCACTCCCCCACTGCGGCGCTGGAGCAGAGCCTGCGCCAACGAGCTCAGAGCCTGTTAGTTTGCTCTCTGTTTCGTCCCGCACCTCGGACACTGCTGCACCTCAGCAGATGGGAACCAGGGCTCTACCTACCAAAAGCCAACGATTTGCTAAGAGCTTGTTCAAAGGGTTTCAAAGGCGCAGCTTTCTCAACCTCAGACCTCTGGATGGCTTCCCGCTTGCCACACAGGAGCCCAAGTCAGCAAGGTCTCTATCCCCCTACAAGGAAACACTGACACATGCCTTCCTGATGCCCACCTCGTTTCTAAACAGCTAACATACAAAACGGCATCTTCTTAAAGCCCAGTTACACGAAGTCTCAGCGCTGTGCACCCCCTTCCTTCAATCCATACCTCCTACACACACTTCGTTTGTTCACTCAGGGAGTTAACCACACTTCTTGTTCCTATAGCAAAACGCACTTACCTACAGCGATTCCAGGCGGACCTCCCATCAGACCCCCAACAAATGCTGTTGCACCTGCCACCAGGGCTCCTCGACCAGAGTGTTTGACAGCAGCTTCCATCCCCTTCGCCTGAGAGAGACGGCAGAACAGTTGCATCACATCATCAACACGGATGGGCATCTTGGCAAGTTAAGGTCCTGGAAAAGACGATTTATGTTACCTTTTGACTGCAGCTAAACAAGTTCAGGAGCCTGTGAAACTAAAAGAACAGAGGCAACGTCAATACAGGAAAAAAAAGATTTGCTTTCTCTTTTGTTTCTGGGAAAACCAAACCTATTTCCAAGCAGCTAAAAGTTATTGAAACTGCAAATAAAACCACAAAGTAGACCAGAAAAATGTTTTAATGACCAATTCAGAAGACCAAACAAGAACAAGTACCAGCAATGAGAGACTTAAGAAAGTTTCTAGCTAATTCTACAGCACATTGCCTTTGCCTCGAGCAACTGCTGCGTGCGTTCAGCATCACGCACAGCTCTGGGAAAAAGGCAAAGCAGAACTCCCTCCACCACAACTAGCAGGTCATAATTGACAAATCTGTCAGGTATTTTCTCCTTGTCCTAATCCTTGCCAGAAATCAGTTGTTTGTTTTCACATGTCAGTTTTTCTCCCTGTTCTGTTGCACACTTAAACACTTTCATGCAGTTTCTGAAGGCAGGAGGCTGTCTATAGCAAGCAAGAAGAGCCTGAGGAAGGGAACAGATTTCAGAAGGAGTCAGAGGCCTGGGACTGGGAATAAAGGGGGAGCTCTGGAGACAAGGCATCAGAAACGCAGGCGTGTATGTGCACGGCAGTCGGGACTCAGAGCAGACACGCGAGTCGACTCTCATGTACGAGGAGACAGAGAGGTGGGACCTCAGCCCCCTGGCACACAGTGACAAGTGCCCAGCATGGGGCAGACACCTGCCCCCAAGAACGATCCTGCCAAGACCAAACCTTTTCCACCTCGTTCGCTTGCTGCTGCCGCTGCCGCCTATCTAAGCCCATTCATTTCCGTAGAGGCCCACGGAGAGCATGGCTACCCACTGCTGCTGCTGCAGCCACCGCTGACAAAAAAGGCAGCGGGGCATGCCCAGGTGAAGGTTCCAGCCCCCACTCCTGCAGGCACGGGAAGCCACGCCATTGCACTGAGCGCAACCCCGAGAAAAGGCACATGAACATGACCTAGTTAAAAAAAAATACTAACACAGGGCACGTTTTTGGAATTTCTGCATATTAACTATTCATTTCCCCAGGTCGCTTGCCTTGTCTGTTACTGTTGTACGTGTAACGTTAGCACTATCAAACAGATGAGCGTCTGGTTTTCCAGCCTCTAGGACGCTTTTGATCCCAGTGCGTGTGCAGCTTTCTCAGCCCAGGCCAACTTGCCTTCAAGTCTTTTTTGAATACATCTCCTCAGTGCAGACTGAAAGTGGAGTGGTAGCACACAATTTTTCCTATTAAAAATCAACTACTGTGAAAGCAAAAGCGAAAGCTTTCTTTTGCACTAAAATGGCTGACTCCAAATCATCTGTGACATTGTACTATCCAAGCACTGCTGACACTGAACAAAAATCTGTGTTTTGGGAAGGCACCACATATGCTCCATAGCTGCAGAGAGGCACAGTAGGAAATTCATCAAATAGTAGCATTTCTCTCCCTACCTCATTCATCCTCATGCCAGTCTAAGGAAAACGTCAAAGCTCTTCCTTTTACCACCATTGCTTTTGGGTTTTTGGCAGGCTTATGACACAGCAGTGTATCAGGATGGCAGCGCGTGCTGGTTAGCGACAGCAGAGTGACACACTCTGCTCCAGAGTTATATATTATCTCATTCAACGTGATTCAAGCTCAAAGTAATAAACAAATGGCTGCTCTGTTCATCCTGGAGCAGGAAGAAATGAAAAAAAAAAAACCAAAAAATACACAAACTGGTACACCTCACGCTGCCTGGTAATGCTGGAGAATGAGAAGAGAGAGACCAACGTTCCAGAGGTATTTTACAAAGTCACACCATTACGCATTTCTTCTTTGATAATTTCAGGTTCTGATGAAGAATCAAGGTGCTCAATCTGACAATTTTCAGTGAGCATGTATTTTTTAACCATACACTACAGGCCATGAAGGCAGCGTATTTTAACAGTACGCTAGCAAGCTGCAGCACAGAGACCCCGGAAGAGTTTAACCTGCTACTAGGATAAGCAGCCAGAAAAAAAACCCAAAACAAAACCAAAAAACCCCTAACCTCCCCTTCCCGCTGCCCTCCCGCCACCCCCTCCCCCCCCCCCCCAAAGTCGGCTAGCAGACAGCTAGCTTTAGGCTGAGAAAATCAAACAGAAGGCGTATAAAGCTCTGCACCTGCAAACCTCTAACACCTCACAGACTGATAAGGTCTGCAGGAAGCCAACTGCACGGATGCGGAGCACAAAGTTGCGGCTGACACCAACCTAACGATCATAACCACTGGGCGGGCAGAATAGGAAGACAAGCGTATTTGAAAATGCCAGTGAACTACGAAGGACCAAGAATCCTACTGCAGATTAAAAGGATCTGCAAGTTTTATGTGTCAGAGGCAGAAGACAGTCAAAAATAGTTATAAACTTTGATTGTGTAACTGACCAGTAAACAAATGTGCAATTTGGTGCTAGCAATGAATTATTCTCTACGGAATCCTCCCAGACATTAAGAAACACTAGGAATGGAAAATACTGAATTTGCACTAATGGGGGGATAGAAATGTCATTGCCATCCATAAAATGGGGCCCAGCTCTCAGAGTCGCTGAGCCTCCACAGCTCCTATGGACTTCACATGGCTTTGAGAACATTCGTCACTTCAAGAACAAAGAAAGTACCAAGAGTTTTGGAAAATGAAGGGGCTGACAAAACAAGGTCTGTTGTATAACAGACCTTCCTTCCTTTTTGTTCTACTGCAATTCAGTGGCCGCGTTCTCTTAGAGGTCTCCCCACATACTCATAGGAGATGTTAGGCTCTGTACTTCCCTCTGACTAAATTAGATGATGCTCTGTCTTTCACCCCGGGGAATGGGGAGCAAAGTGAGCAATGGTCCTGCTCTACCTATCCAAAGAGAACGGTGACGTTGTGTGTTTGTATCTCATCTTTGAGCTTACAACCAACAGGTTTTACTAAAAACCACATTCCTCTCAGAACCAGTTCATTACTTCTTAAGAAGAAAAATGCCATAGAAAGCATTAAAACAACAAAATGATCACACCGTACCCAACCCACTGAAAGTCCTGCTAATGCAAACAACCAGAGGGGGTCCCCAGATTCATCTGTGGTGTGAACCTCAGTTCACCTCTTTTCTATTTAACATTCCCATCGCATTATCCTACTTCCCCCTTCACAGAATGACGACTTTTGACAGGCAAAAGCCATTTCATCCCCTGGGTTCCCTGTCCCACTTATAGAAAAACAAACACCCTCCCAAATGCCCACACAGGAGATATTCTAACCAGCACACGGCCTGGCCCACAGCCGAGCTGTCCTCACTGCTCCTTACAACCTCCCATCGAGTTAACTGAGTAGACTCTTCAGTAACCATCGCTACCATCTGCAGGTACACAGAACAAAAATCACCTACAGGACAAACTCCAGACCTACCAAGCAATGAAGACATAGGTCTAAGTCGTCTTACCAGGAGCTAACTTTATCTTGGTGGACCCCATATGGTGATAAGCAAGAACGTGGGGTGAGAATCTCCATACAATTGCTAGAAAGCAGACACATGAACGGTGTAGCTCTTCAAAACGCAACTTCAAGACAATAGCAAATACTTCTGCAAGCAGAGATGACCAGGAGATAACCCAGGACAATTTCTTCTGCCTCAGCTGTACAGCAACAGCTCTACTGGTAATGCAACCTTCTGTAATAAATATCAGATCAGCACTAGAGCAAAACCAAATGCAAAGCACTCGACAACTGAGGCAGACTAAAGAACACAATTTCACAAACAACAGCGTGCACAAAGCTCTGACTTGATGATTAAACAGGCCAGAAGTCCATTAACTACTTCAGTAACAGCTGGTGGGCAGGCAGGGAATCAAGATATTCCTGTCTGCAAAGGACAACCGTCTCATCGCTGGGCCATACGCATACTGCTGGCCTAAGTAGCATTTGTGCTCCGAAACCGTCACTTCTGAAAATCCTACCCTTGGAGCCCTCAGAGCTCAGCCTAGTATTTAAAATCCGCAAAGCAGGTGGCTTCACTGGCATCACCGGCCAGAAAAACTTTGTTTCAATATACCAGTGTTAACCCTGCTCTGCATTTGTAATTTTCAGTTATTTTCCTCAGGCAGGGTTCGTTCCTACTTATTGGTGTAAAGATTAAAACATGCTGATTGCCACTCCTTATCTCTGGATTTGCTATTCTTCCCTCCCGAAGGTGAGGATTCGCTACATCTACAAATATTTATTCCAAGAATACAAGCGTGTTGCTGACTATACAAATCGAACGCTTATTTTTGAGTTTCAATGATATCAGAAGATGGTAAGAAACTCATCCATTTGCTAGACAATCCGAATTCAACTGAAATGCGTAAAAGAGCATTTTAATATTATTTTGTAAGAACTGCGACCTTAAGAGTGTTGCTTACTTGCTTCTTTTGTGTATTTATCAAAGCATGGAGATTTACCAAAGCATCTAATTGGTTTACTTAACAAAAGAGGCAACAAATTTCACTTATTACACAAACAAACTCCTTCTAGGAACCAAGGAGCTGATTTTACAAGGCTCTTGGATGCCTAAAAATGCAGGGAAACACTCAGCGGGAATCCTTCGGCTGGGGCTGCATGGCTAGAAGGCGCGTCCCCTGGGTGGTGGATAGGGGATCCCTCTCTGGAGGGTGCACCGGATAAAATTGAAGAAGGTGCCGCGAACCAACGCACCCTAAGGGAAGGCCACCCTGACAGAAAAACCACTGGCCCTCCAAGTCATGGGGGTTGGGCAGGAGGCCAACTACCTCCTCCCGGAAAAAAAAATAAAAAGTTGCAGAAATGACGAGCATCAACTTTCAAAAAAAAAAAAACAAACCCGAAATGGCGGAGATGGAGAAAATCAGTAATGAAGTGAGGAGGAGGAGATGGAACTGGACCAGTCATGTCTTGAGGAAAAAACCAACAGAAGACTGCGCTGTGGCCCTTGGGTGGACTCCAGAGCACGCAGCCGCAGACCGATCGAAGCGGAAGAACGATGTTCGCGCCTTGTGTGCCTCCTGGCACTGAGAGAATTCAGATCAGACTCAGCAGGAATGATCTCCTTCCACCGAGATGAAAGGAAATTTGGGACCTAACCTGCCTAGGCACTGAGGATGTCCTGCTTACCTGGACTGCAAAGTTACTCAGCACCTGCGAAAGACCGGCTGCAAGTCCTCCAGCCCTTGAAACCTTTTCAGAGCTACTCACTGTCAAGGGCGCAAATATTTTTTGGTTCCTAGCCAGCTTCTCCCTTTTGAACGCAGTATTTGAGAAAGAAAGAGTTACAGGTCGCTTGCATCAGCTACCTGGTATTGAAGCCAAAATGACCGCTTTCCGTTAAGAAAGTAACGAGAGCCAACACTTGGAAAACACAGAAACAGCAGAGCTTCTTCCCCTGCACAGATACTTGGCACCGTACAGGGCAGTGGTCTCTTCAAAATCCGAACTAAGCTCGGAAGTTAAAGATGCTTTCCCTGACTCGCTACAAAAACATCAACTTGAGCTCATTAAAATCAATCCACGTGTTCTGAATGTTTTAAAATTTATTAAAATCTTCATGACTAAAATAGGGTGCGCATAAAAAGTAACTGTAAACTCTTTCAAACAGCTGAAATGTAATTACACTTCAGGTATTTTTTACTCGTTTTCCTACAAGGCCCATCTCAGGTTTACTACCCCTGAAGCGCCGCCACCGCCGCAATGTCATTTGGGGACAACAAGAAAGCGTCAGTTAAAGGCGAGCTCAGGCCACTGCCAAGATTTTCAAGGCTCCTCTCGCCGTCCCCAGACACCGCCCTCCGGCCCAGGGCCGCCCCGCAGGCCGGAGCGGCGGGGGGCCCGCCGGGCGCGGCCCGGCCACGGCCCGCAGCAGGCCCCTCCCGGGGCAGCGCCGGCACCCGCCGGGCTGCGGGCCGCGGGCCCCCGCAGCCGGCCTCTTCGGGAACCTTCCCGGCCGCCGCCAACCCAAACCCCGCCGGCAGCGGGCCGGGGGAAGCTCCCCGGGATGCGGCGGGGCCCGCCCGGCCAGCGGCAGGCCCCGCCGCGGCTCCCGGCCCCCTCAGGCACGGCCGGCGCCGAGCCCCGCCGCGGCCCTTCCTGCGGCCCTTCCTTCCTTCCTTCCCTCCTTCCTTCCCGCCCGCCCTCCTTCTCCCGCCTCCAGCCGCCCCCCTCAGCCGGCGGCGCCCGCCGCGCCCGGCTCGCAGGAGGCCGGCCGGGAAGGGGCTGCGGCGCCGGGGGAGGAGCGCGGCCCGGCGGGGCGACCCCCGCGCAGCTCGGCCTCTGCCCTGCCCGCCCCAGGCCCGCGGCCTCCCGCCGGCCACCGCCGCGCCCGCGGCAGCCCGCCCTCACCTCCGCGCCGGCCGGGGCGCTCTGGGAGCGGGGCGGCGGGCGGCGGGCCCGGCTCCCTCCGCTAGAGCCGGCCTCTGCGGCGGCTGCCGCGCTCGCTGCACGGGGAAAGCTCGTGGCCCCGAGCGGCGCTGGCAGTGGGTGCTGGGGTGCCGCCGCCTCCTCCCGCCTGCCCCCGCGGCGGCCGCCGGAGCCGCCCCGGGGAGCGCGGAGCCCAGGCCGGAGGTCGGGTGCAGCTGGGTGCTCGTGTGGGAAGGGCGCAAGGCGCCCGGGGAGCGTCTGCGGCTCCGGTCGCGGACACGGGCTCTGGGAAGGACGTTGCGGACTGTCGGGGTGCTTTCAGGCAGGCTGCTCGGGAAGCGCACCTCCCGATCCCGGCCGAGCTGCTAAGGAGAAAGGGACTGCTTACCACAGAACGCTCCTAGGACAGCCCTGCGCCTAAGCTGAGAATATAAGCTGAGGATATTTTTTGCATACTTTTCATCCAGGTTTATTTCAGTCGTCAGCTCGGTGAAGCGCAGCGTGCTAGCCTGACGTAGCACCATATGTAATCAAACAAGCTATGCGCTGAAGCAGCGTTCAACAGCTGTGTCACATCTGGCTCCTGAAATATCACACTGTTCTTAACACCAGTACAATCTTGGAAAAGTTACTGCCTAATGTTAAAAATGCTATTGCTTCCCAAGAACGGATTATTAACAGAGGTTTTTGGTTTTGTCAGCATTTTATTATGATTTCATTTCTGATTTCAGGTAAACCACCTGCCCCCAGTTACTTGTTGAGAAGATGAAGCAGCAGGATGAGGAAAAGGAGGAGGAATGTAACTCTCAATTTTCGTCCCTTTCCTGTGGCTGCACTGGGGACTTGTTAACCTCCCCATGCTTTATACGATCACATAAAATAACCCTCTGTGTAACAATTCAAAATGTTACAGGTCTACTGGTGCTCTTGATTTTTATGATTTGGATGTAAAAAGCAAATGTAATTCCTAAAATGAGCAAAGAACCAAAATGCCATGTACGTTTTAAAAAGTAACACCCCAAATTCCAGCTGTAAGCGGCTTTCCAAGGAGCAAAATTAAAAGCAATGAAGTCTGCCAACCATCAAAGGAGGGAATTTTTATCCGTCTATCCCAAACTGAATCATTACTTCACTCCTCGGGTTAAAAATAAACATTATTTTTATTATGTTATTAGGGCTACATCAGCAGGTATTTATTAGGTCTATTTTTTTCTGTGGTAGTTACTAAAATGAAAACGCAAGATAAGAGTGCAGAGCGTATCCCTTAAGGATGTACGCACTGCTGTGAATCATACTACACTCTCGGAGAAATTCTGACTGTTGAAGTCAATGGGAATCTGGTTATTGTTACCAGCTGGACTAAGGTTTGATTCCGTATGTAGTTACCAGCCAGCATCTGATGGCATGCCTGTTCTTCTCCGTGGTGAGCATTAACCAATACACGTGCATCAGCACACCACACATTCCACCAAACATTCTGTGCGTTTGGGCTAAATCACAGCGCAGAAGTCCTATTTTCAGTCTTACTGAAGCAGCAAGACCAGCGATAGTTTGCTACCCGGCGGGCTCCATCTGGTGGCTACCCACACCTCGCCATTGCAGGGGTTCAGTTCGGGAAAAAGTCATCCTAAATGTGAGAAGGGACAGCTCTGCTGGCTGCAGTCTCTTGTACAGGATTGTGTATTCTGGCTGGATCTCTCACTGTAATTCTAGCATGTATTTATGCACATTTCAACATCCGCTCTTCACAAATAATTACTATCCAAGATAAATGTTCACATGCTTTTTAAATTCTAGGAGTGGAGAGCAAGCAGTCCAAGGTGGTCCTGCTGCAAATCGGATCCTGCCAATAATCTCGCTGTATTCACTGCAGTATGGCGGGCTCTTACAAGTACTAGATGTCATTGCTATTCCTACGTCATAGTTCTCTTTTGTCCCCTTTATCAGCATTGATTCACTATTTAATTTTCTTTATTAGGATGTTTTACATCTTTTTCCTCTTCAGGTTACTAGGAACTCTATACTTTTAAAAATCATGAGGAAAAAAAAAATCCCCTTTCACCCCCCAAAATCCTCAAGTCATCTGCTAAAAGCAAGCATCAGAAATCAACCACAGCACTGGTGCCTTGGCATTCTGGTTTGATGAGCCACTTGGCAGATTTCTGTCAAGTCCTTCCATAACACGCAGCGGAACCCAAAATAACCACAAGTCAGTTCAGCCTGTCCTCAGCGTGCTGGGTTCACTGCATATTTTCACAGCTTTTGACATACTAGGAGGTAGGCCAAGGGGTGCCAGGAACGATTTCAGCTGGAGATGGACTGTTGCTACCATCAGAGTGATTCATTCTGGCTTTCAGCCTGCTCCTTACAGGGTCTCGAGAAAATGCCCATCAGGAGCAGGCTCAGTCTGGAGGAACTCTCCAGAAATACCTGATGCAATTATCTGAAATACCTATTACCTTCACAGGAAACCATGACAGATTTTTTTTAAGACAAGGCACTTAATCTTGTTGGACAAAAAAAAGCTGTTTCTCTACATTTTCTTCTGTGCCAGAGATTCACAGAGAAAACACGAGGATTAGGCAACTGTATGTGACAGACTTAGTTTCATCTAGTTGGCCTTTCCCCCACACCCTGCTTAAAATCTTTACATTTCTTACTATCACAATGGCAGGAAAAAAACACTCAAAACTTGAGGCATGTGCGAGTAATATATATCAATTTGCCTAAGTTTGCAAAGCACCTAAGAATACTCTTGAGATTTCCCTTTCATGTCAATGTGTTAACTTGGATATAGGTAAGGATGGTTTAATTTACAAGGTTACATCAAAGTGTCCTGGTTTCAGCTGGGATAGAGTTATTTTCTTCCTAGTAGCTGGTATAGTGCTGTGTTTTAGATTTAGGATAAGAATAAAGTCGGTAACACACTGATGTTTTAGTTGTTGCTAAGCGGTGCTTACACCAGTCAAGGACTTTCCAGCATCCCATGCTCTGCCAGGTGCACAAGAAGCTGGGAGAAGGCACAGCCAGGACAGCTGACCCAGCCTGGCCAAAGGGCTGTTCCATACCGTATGGCATCATGCTTAGTATAGAAACTGGGGGAGTAGGCCGGGGGGCAGCGATTGCTGCTCGGGGACATGCTGGGCATTGGTCGGCGGGTGGTGAGCAATTGTATAATCTATCACTTGCTTTGTATGTTATTATTGTATTATTATTATTACTACTATTTTATTTTATTTCAATTATTAAACCATTCTTATCTCAACCCACGAGTTTTCTCACTTCTACCCTTCCAATTCTCTCCCCCATCCCGCTGGGGGGGGCCGTGAGCAAGCGTCTGTGTGGTGCTGAGTTGCTGGCTGGGGTTAAACCACGACACAAAGCAAGGACAAAGGAGGAAAAAGGAAGAAATGTCATGTGTTCCCCAGAACATGTGAATGGTCCACAGAGAAGAAAGGGGATGGAAGATGTAACAGGGCAGGTTTCTAACCATAACCAAGTTTAGGAGGGTAAGAGATTTCTATCAGTTCCCCCAGAAGTCTGGGAAAGCCGACACTGCAGTGAAGAAAAGCTGCTTTGCTTATCCCTGTCTAACATCTAGGGCTCTAGACAACCTGCGTCTCTCCTTGGATACTATAAAACCCTGGTACATATCCTCTTATAGGGTCCCAGGAGTAACAGCATCTGTGGTTAAAGAGTCTGCCACTTCTGCTTCATATTATAGTTATAATTTGAACCTTCTCTTCTTGACAACAATTCAGTTTTATAACTTCTGAGTTCCTGATATTATATTCTGGATTACCAAGAAAATAGTGAGCTTCACAAGATCAAACAAGGCACAACCTATATTGAAAGAGAAAATGAATATAAAAGTAATGCTATAGCATTTAAGTCCTTGAACAGAACCACTTAGTAAGGGAAATTTTGCAACTGCAGAATGGCTGTTTAAAAGGAACGGCGCTTTCTCCTGCACTCTGTGCAATGAGAAAAGGTAACATTTCTAAATCCAGGAACCTAAGTCCAATTTTCACCTATTAACACTCTTCACCTCTGTGCATGCAGGTGTAAATAATATAGTAAAAATGACCGAATCGCTACTGAAAGACACAATAGCAGGTTACAGAGATCCACTACAAGCAAAGCATATGCTTGATGGCAAATCTTTTCCCCATTTTCTACATTAGATATTCATCAGGATCTGACTTCTAATTGAATGCAAATAAAGGATGTAACAGGTTTTTGCATATGAAGTGAAGATATAGAACATCTGTCTCTTCACAGCCTTTCAATGTACCTTATGTGACAGTAAGCAAAGAGGAGGTTTGTCTCATCAGGAAACGGTGAATTTGAAGAACAGCGTGACTGAATTAAATCATTCCACTGCTGCTGTAAAAGGTGCTTCTTTGGTCTCCCCGCACACTCTCAGGTGATAAAATGCCAAGTTGGGCAAAATCAGTTTCAATGCCAAAAAGATGGACTACTGGTGCAGAAGGTCACAAAACACTATTAATTACCTTATATCATCTCGGTCTTGAAAGATGATCCAAAAATATAGGCTGGCACTTTGGAATAAAGCACACATTGTTAGCTAGCACTATCCAAGCAAGCTGTTTAAGATATTTGAGGCAAATCCTTAACTGCAAACAACATATCTATCTTCTGCTCTTTTAGACTCTTATTAAAGTAGTCATTTATGCTGGTTTTTTTTTAATTTTTCAGCAGCCTAATTCTGTAATTGTGTTTACTGGTACAGAGTAGCCATTTTGTGACCTTTTCAGAAAAAGCTACAGCAAATCTAAATGTAAAAGTCAGTGTCCTGAAATTAGTTTATGTGCTTAAATGTTATAGCATGTATGAACACTGAAGCGGCAATAAAATCCTGGTTAAAAAATAGCTACACAAAATACCTGCAAGGATTCCAGAGAAGAGCTAAAAAAGAGACAATCTCCTGCAACCACTTCCCCCACTCATCACACTTTTGCAGAATACATCTAAGAAAAGTGTATCTGAGGTTTCTTCAAACCTCTAATTAAAGGGCATATATAAAGTAGACGAAGTTCAAAATCAGATCTAAAATGCATATTGTAAATTCAGTTAAGGAATAAAGCATTCTAGTATCAAGGATGGAAGGATGACATTTAAAGGTGCCTGCAATAACACCAGTGATAGATTTCCATGCTTGATACTATTCAGTGGTGTGAGAAATCTGTACCGTAAGCTGGTGCTTGTGGAGTCTGAGAATAGTAGATGTTCAGCTACATATAATTCTGGCCCCAAACATACAGTACTTTGGAGACGCAAAGAGTAAGCACAAAGAAGCTGACTTAAGTCCCATCAGAGTCAAGGGTCCTTGGCTGACTTGACTTCTAGCCTTACACCGACTTCACGGGTGCTGAATGAGAGCCCAGATTTTAGAAAGCTGTTAGACTAAGTTTCCTGTTCTTCTGGGAACACAGAATAATTCTCTCCAGCCTTCTTGGGTCTGAGTTCCGATACTGTGGCAGGCAAGAGGGGAGCTCGCAGTCAGCTAGGGTAGCAGGGTGCAAGGGAAGAGGCCATCTTGTACAGATTACATTGCCTGATTTTCTTTTCTCATGTGATAGGTTGGAGGCAAGATGGAAAGGTGAATTTGAATCACTCTCTACAATGATGGACCAGATTCAAAGCTTCCAAAAGTCACTGCAAGTACTCAAGTGTGTTACAATGGGATTTTCAGACTTACGCAGTTTAGCGTGTTGTATTTTAATACTGCCTCCTGGACCACCTCTCTGCTTCACTTGCAATCACAAGGGTGTCACAGGGATCACATAATGCCTGTGTGGCTACAACAGGGTTGTCTAAAGAGCTATTGCTAACCTAAATAAAGAGTATGATAGTGTTTATACTGTATTTGTAGTTGTACTATAATGTGATCTAGACTTTGGAAACAGAAAGAACTGGAAACTCTTTGCAAACTACAAAGAGGCCCTTCGCTGGCTTTCTGCAGACCTCAATTTGGGAACCACTGCCTTAAAAATGTCATAAACGACTGTATCAGGAGTAAAATGATGTGCATTCAAAACTGGTAATGGGCATAATTTATAAAGAATAGCTAATGCCAAATGGCTTTACCTACGACAGCGTGCATATACACAATCATGAGAGGCAAGTGCCGCTGGAGTAGAGAGTATTGATGAAGCAGATGAGTAGAAAGGGAAAGAACTGGGCAGCCCCTTCTCTATGATAAGTTCCAGGGGATCTTTCATTCTGCCCTAAGTAGACAAGCATTAAGTTCTCAAAAGTCTGTTGAAAAGACTCACAGCAGGATGTGCCGATCTCTATACCACGGAAGAATAAAAGACTAAGATTTTGCTGCAATTAGAATAAACAACTGTCCTTAATTTCTGTCAAACAGTAGATGTCTCCCTTTGCCAGTATTTGAAATGTGTGTAAAACGTTGTTAGGGTACACATCCACAGCCAGCATTATTACTCTTTTTTTCAGCCTGCATTCCCATCATGCCTCGTAGAAAAATCCATGGGGGACGAAAGATAACAACACTGAGTCCAAACCCTGAGAACAGAGCCCCATGAAAGCAACAAATTATAAACTCTACTGAAGAGATTTTATTCAGAAAGATCACAGGTCTCATGCTTTAGTCATGGCCCATTCCTTTGCCAGCAGGTTCAGAGAGAGTGATCTGTGAGAGCTAAGTGATTTCTTTCAAGTAAGCTGCTCACGATGACTACAGAAACCTCAAGGATTACAGTGCACAAACAATGGGAGAAAAGCTGCTTCAAATAATACACCCAGACAATGGAGTTGCCATTATGGTAGCAATGCAAAATATGGACAGGGATTTAAATGAAACGGGTGATATCTGTATACTTTGGAGGGCTCACGTGTGCCAAATTTGGCAGCATGAGTGTTCATATTGCTTGTTGCTCCACCCCTTGAACAATGAGGCTAAACCCCATATGTGCAGGAGTTGGTAGAGCACAAGCAGTTTTGCTAATCACACTGCATGCAAAAGCAAAAAGACAAAGGGAACTAGTAATGCTTAGACTAGCATTGGGGAAATAATTAAGCATGAATGAAATATTGTATGTGGATTTGAAATGAATGTTCTTGGAAACAATTGTGCTGTTTCAGTTGTGCTGCTTTCCCCCTAAGTTTCACAAAGTAATTTGCATGTCATTTAAATAAATACCATAAATTATTGCAAACTTTTTGTTTTTATTTACATAAAACAAAATGCTCATTTCCATTATTGTTTGGATTACCTGACAAGAGTGAAATGCAGAGGTCTGAGAGGAAACTTGTCTCTCCAAAATATTAGAGATTTCTCATGTGTGAGTGAGCCAGAAGGGAGGACCCCACCTTTAGCCTTGCCTTATGTAGACAATTAATGCTCTGTAGATGTAACAGAGATACAGGATTGGATCTTTCTGTTGAGCCAAACTGGAGCTGCAAGCTGGTCGAGGGTACTGGTATATGCTGCCTTGCACTTGTCAGGGCTTCATGGCCCTTCATGAAAATAAGAACAGCCTCAGCACTGCTTGTCTGCTGGCATGCAATGTTCACTGGCCAAACCTGCTTTTTCTGGGATAGCTTAGTTGTTTGGGGCTTAAGCACACACAGCGAACAATGACAACAACTGTACAGGCATCCTGAGCTTGCACAAGCCGCTTGGGTGCTGGACAGCATCCGCAGCGGATACTCGGTACAGCTTTCACTGTTAACTCGCATCTCGCTGATGAATTCTCTGTTTCTCTTTGAGAATTCATGAGATTTAACTTCAACCACCGTATCTTACAAGGCCTACACTCTTCTTTGATGCTCATATTGTTTTCACTTCCATTCAGTGTTATTCACACATCACCAATTTGATTTCACCCCTGATAAATATTTGCCTCCCTCCTTGACTATATAAACTTACTTCTCAGAGTCCTTCTCAAACCTGCTTTCTCCTCTTACCCTATTGGGGTGGGGGGTGTCAACAGCATCCAATTCAGAACCCTTGCCATTCTGTGCATTCAGAGAATTAAAAAGAAATCAAATGATTGAAATACAGATCCTAATCCAGAAAAAGGTGAGTGCAAGGTAGCCTAAAAAGTTAGGTAAGTGCACATCCCTCTGCAGGATCATATGGGGCCTGTTGGCCACTGAAAACTAAATATAAGTGCCATCACCTGAAAAACCAAGTGACCTAACCATCTGCAAAAGGAGGAATTGAATATCTAGCATAATTTTTAATGTTCTGGCCATAAGACAGTAAATGATCATTCAGGCTTCTGACGTGTGAAGACTGCCTGCAGGTTTCCTCTACAATGCTTTATTTACATCTGGTTGCTCTCTCCATGCTCTCTCCAGTCTAAAAGGGAACCCAACAAACATTCTCCTCTCTCCTCACACAACCCTGGGCTGCTTTTGCCCATGGTCTGTTGCAAAATATGTCCCAACATTACAGATTGCAAACCAGATAAACTCATTATACAGATGTTCTTTTCACAGAAGAATATCCCGTAGTCTCAATTTCTAAGGCTGTTTTTTGTATTATAAACCAAGGGATTCAACCCGCTTCCCATCTTGGATACAAAGGCATTTACTTTCCCGGACTTTGCTTAGTGGAGTCCTAAGTTTTGCTTCACCACAAAGGAAGTAAAATTGACTGGGTCTAACTTCATGATTTCCAGATATCACTAGGGTGTGCTGTAGATCATGAAATTTCAGTAAAGCACAGTTAACAGGGAAAAATCTGCCTGCTATACTAAATATTTTAAATTCATTACAAATATAGAAGCAACTAAACACTGACTCAAATTCTTTTTAAAACAACATACACACTCAGGAGAGGCAATATAACACTTGAACAATTTAAAACATTTTTGTTGCACGGGCTTGGTAAACACGGTGTGGTACACAACAGAGAACTAACTAGAGTCAGGCAGATAATCACACGTCTAAACTGCACATAGATAACTAAAATCCAGGCATGCAGTCTGGTGGGAATTGAAAGAAAATGGGACTAGAATGAATATCCATAACAAACCAGATAACAAGCAATCAGGGACTCTTTGTGGAAAACTTTCTTTGAAAAAAAAAAATTATGAGACTGTTTATGTCACTGGAACTCACAAGGGTAAGGCCTGGGGATGCAGAGTCAGGGGCTGAATAGTAATTATTTATACCAACTAATGCACATAAACAATGGTGCTGAAATTCCCAGCGAGGATAACAGTAGAACTGAACCAAATTCAGCATAGGAAACTGCACCTGTCAGGTCTCGGCTCTCAGTACAGGGGTGCGCAGCACGGAGTGACACCGGGAAGGGGACCGCAGCCTCTGGAGGAAGGAAACATCAGCTTCCAGCTCTTGGCTTCCACCCACTTCCAGCCCCTGCAGGAGGTGGGAACCCTTGCTACAACCTACACCCAACCAGCTGCTCAGCTCTTGGGAGGAAGCATCTTCCCGCTCTTGCACCTATAACCTTCAGCCTAGGAAAGAAACATATTTCCTGGCACACCGTCCTGTCAGCTCCCAGGATAGTCACGGAGGGGTGGTGGGATAATGAACCCAGCACAATAAGGGTGCTGAATCAGAAGAGATTTTAAGCACATGCTCAGCTTTAAGCATATATTTATGCTAACAGCCACAGACTCAAATGCAAATTTAAAAACAAGCACCTATTTAAACATGAACAAAAGCTTAAATGGTTTGCTGCGCTGAGGCCCCAACTGTCAAGACATATCCAGTATGCCATAGTTAGTGGTAACAGCAAACAGAATTATCAAGTGATGCTTCAGCAGGCTGTATGAACTGAGTTTGGTAGTCTTACACCATGAACCACGTATTCATTATTATAACAATTTGTATTACTATTTGTAGCATCTAGGGAACCCCAATCAGGGCTCTATTGTGTTACAGACTGTACAAGCACAGAAAAATAGGATGGCTCTTATAATGAGTACATCACAAGCCCCACTACCATAATTAACATTGATTAGCATCGATGCAAACAGCATGGGAAGACAAAGATTGAGCCAGTTTGGGAGCTGAGGTACTCTCTCACCCTTTAAGGAGGCTCCTCTGGTTCCCAACTGCAGAACAGAGGCGAGGCTGTTTCAGTGGGGAAGGCTGCAGTCTCCAGCACTCCCAGTTAGCAGCTCCCATGAGCACATTCTAGGATACAGGATTCAATGAGGCATCTTTGTCACCTACTAATCCAGTCTCTATCACAGGCAACTACATCACACAGTCCTGCCCTCAAAATTATCAAGAACCATTACAAACCACTCAAGTGCTTTATCTTCCTACTCAGGGCATACATCTCTCTGAAAACATACCAGGTTGGCTGGCACAGTTGAATTAGACTGCGTATCTACGCATCAACCTAAATACTAAAGAAGGCCTGCTATTCGCTGTCACAGATCAGTATTAGTGTGAAATACAACGGCTAGAATTGACCTAAAACAAGAATCAGAGCCAGACTTTCAGAGTATGTAAATCGACTGAAGCCAAAACACCAGTAGCAAACCAGCTCCCTAATGCCTGAATGGGATATTTCCCCTGCTTCCCCAAGCTCCCCTTCCCAGCATTTGTTACTCTTCCCCAATACTGCTGCGAAGCTGTATGATTGCAACCACCACAGTCAATTCTGATCAAAAACGACAGCTGGCAACCTCTGATCTACTTTATGTATTAGAAAAAGACCCCCAAAAGCTAGATCCACTTTAAATGAAATCTCTAGAGTGACCTTAATGGACATGGGATGTGGAGCGGCATGTAATAAACCTCATCCCTCCAATATACGATGATCTTGCCATCCGATGATCTTAAGGGTCTTTTCCAACCTTAACGATTCTATGATTCTATACAGCCCTTGCGAGATCTATAAGTATCATACGCATCTTCTCATCCCAGGCCCATGGCATTTTCCCAGGTTTGCCTTGGATACTAAAGCAGTTTTTCCTTTCCAACTGTAGGAAAGAGTGTTGACAGCTCTGTAATGCCAGCAAAAAAAGATAACATTTTGAAGTGGATAGTGTGAAATTATAGGGTTGAATATTTTGATTGTGTAATGAAACTACCTTTATTAACCAAATGAGATTCAAGACCCCAAACGTTCTTATGAACCATCCTCTCCCCAAAATGTTTCTGCATGTTTTTATTGTGTAACCTAACAAAATACAGCCACCTTGAATTTCACTTTCACATCCAGTACCATGGAAAATATATCCATAGAAAATACATTCACACTAGAAATTTAGATCAATTCTCCATGACATCACTCATGTCACAACCTAACCTGCAACCTGGTGCATCCTCAGACTCTGTGCATATCTGAAGAATTCTCACATGCATTAAACTGAACATACATGTAAATATTTGCAGGATTATACTGTAGCCACAATTTCAAATGCAATCCAGATATGCTTACGTGCTCAACTGTAGTTAGGTTCTGGTGCTTTGCTACTTTTTGCCATTCTAGTAAAGTTTCTTAATTTAATTTTTTTTTTTAGATATTTCCTACAATTTCCCTCACAGGGAAGTGAACGATAATTCTGTAAAGCCTAAAAATAAACTTAGATCTGCTAAAAAAATAAAAAAAATCATCATTTCACTCCCAGGCTTCCACCAGCTGGGCTTGTCTCCTTTAGGTTTGACACCCCTGAGGGCTACATGCACAACTTATAAAGATGAGCAAGTTTACATGAGAATGATGAAGACATCAAATTTTTTAATCTTTACTTTGCCAAAATACTGTCCAGAGCACTTAATAGTGGAAGACATTTATTTTTGGCAATTTCTCACTCACTTTTAATACTGTACTTATGTTATTGGCAAATTTAGAGAGGTAATGTCCAAATACGTACACTTGTCTAGGTGTACTTTTTTCAGGTTTGCTCATTACATTCGTTAAACTATTTAATTCTCAAGGATCTACTGGAGATACAGTGAAGACCCCCTGAACACCAGTTAAGAATAAACCTGTAATGAGAATAAATTACATACACATATCAATTGCTACAGGTCCTGTAAGGAGTGAGACCTTTCTACATAAACATCTGCTGCAGAATTACATCTGATACATTAATAAAAGCCCTCCCCACCCAAATCAAACAATGGAAGTATAACAGTTACCCGATCAGTTAAAAGAATAAACCTTTTAAATAAATAAATTTGCGCTACACCAATTTATGTCACTATGGTACTTAAGGCGAAACCTTTTAAAGGAATAGATTTACTGTGCATACAGATCTCCACTGGGTATGTGTAATTATGCAAAGGAAAGGCATTACTTTTAAAGTGGATGAATGGCTGATACTTTTTGATTTACTGCTAGAAACAGGAAAATGGTAATGGCATGAAATAAGCATTTGCAAAACCGTTTTGGCAGACAGAAAATGTTTGATTTACCTAGGGCATCCATCAGGTTCTATACTTTAGATCAAAGTAGATAAATGGAAAGGCAAATGGATATTTAGAAAAAAAAATCTACAGCTTTTCTGTCAGCCCTGCAAGTAAGTTAAATGTTTGGAGGGGGAAAAAGCCCAAGGCTCTTTGGATGGAAGGAAGTAATGATTCATCATTGCTCTGGCAACTACAGGTTTCTGTATTTACCTGGAAAGGTGAGAATGGCATGGAAGTAGTTGTAACTTTCTCATTCTGGACCTGATTCTGAGAGGTGATTTGAAGGCAGCTGGCAAAGCTCACCATTTCCATCTGACACTGGAAATGGATAAAGCGTACCCTGGGTCATATTTTCCTCTCAACTCCAAGTTGTTCACTCTCTTTTTATCTCCTCTTCTGGCTTGAATTCACATTGGTGAAGAAAATATGTTCCAGTGAAAACACCACCACCCCCCAGCCAAAACTGAAAACCACTGCCTTCTCAGATCCTTTTGAAATCCGTGCAATAGGAAAGCACGCCGAAGGTAGGACAAGGCTTACTGGACAATTATCTGTGACAAGTCAGGAGACTGAAAACTAAAGATCAGCTTCTTCCTATGGCAGAATTCTTCCTAGAGGTTCCTAGGGAAAAGCATGATTTCTGAGTGTGCCATGATCCTGTTCTGAACTCCTCCTATACTGAAATGCATCACCAGGAGCTGTGTAGTATACGCCTTGTGTCAAACCCTTAGAGCATCACTAGACCTGTGGTACATGTGTTGCACAGATGATCTGAACATGCACAGTAAATCCAAAATGTTTGGGACACATCCAATTTGTTGTGCTTGTGAAAATCCACAGGAGGGCACGTGCACAAGAGCCCCAGCCACATCAGATTTACGGCGAGTGTGGACACCATGTGCAGTGGGCATTTCCAGTAAGTGTCAGATTTGCTATACATGCACAGTAGAAAGGATTTGCTCACGTGCCGAGAAAAGGCTGGGATTACTAGACATCTGGAAATCTTAACAAACATACGTAATCCTTGAATATAACCTCTCGACAAAATGTCTGCCTGGGGAAGGACATGTCTGGAGAAGTTCACCATATGTCCCTCTGCCTGCTCCATCAGGAAATAATGCAGAGTAGGGTATGGCCTTTCCAGCTCTCTCCACATCATTATGAACAGAAGCAGCAAATCCATCAGCTACTTCTGCATCCATTTACTCTACGGAAGGGTTGCCCAGCTCTTAAGAGGCCAGAGAGCAATCAAAACTCACGTCTTTTGCCCAGATAGGTAAAAAAGCCAGCAGGACTTACAATAACACAATAACAGGCGCTCGCTGCTCTCTAGGATACTCGTTTCACACATTTATCATAACAAAATTAGCAGGTATCTGCTCCTACTGACTTACACGGCCTGTATTTTTAACTCAGTAGCTTATCCTTGACCAGTGAAATACTGGAATAGGTTACCCAGAGAGGTTGTGGAAACTTGCAGATATTCAGAACCCGTCTGGCCAAGATCCTGAGCAACCTGTTCTAGCTGACCGTGCTTTGAGCTGGAGGGCTGGACTAGATGATACTCCTTCCAACCTCCACTGTTTTCTAATTCTGTGGTGAAGATCTTTCCCTTCAGTTTTGTAGAAGTGCTTGCCTTCCAAGAAGTAACTAATTGATCATACCTCTACCATAAGCCATGGTTATCACTCATACAGAGTTCAAAGATGCTGCATTTGCGGAGCAGGCCAAATCCTCCACAGCGATCTGCAGTTATCAACAAAAAATGATGTTTTACCAACAAAAGAGACGAAGAAGGACGATCCTAGCCCTCTGCTTCATTCCAATATCTGTGACTGGTAAACAGCCCTTATACATAAGGCTTATGTATAAAGGCAGCCGTATACACAGCTGCACAGATGAGATGAAAGCCAACACATCTTCAGACCAGGCTCAGCAAGGAGCACCCAGACCTTTTGTGCCTATATGCCCTCCAATCTCCCCAAGCTTATCTTTAGTTACGCCTCCTTGAAACAGCAACTCTGCTGCAGACTTCCACATACATGAACTCTTAAAATCAAGACTCAAGACCGTAAGACCACCAAATGCAGGATGCATGTACACCTATAACAGTCAACGTTTCTAGGTGAGCTGAAGATTTGTGCACAACCAGGGATATCCAAAAGTTATACACTTTGTCTGTAGAAAAAGTAATTTCAAGCTTCCATGCAAGGAATAAAATAAGTGTTAAAATACTGAGCTAGAAGTAAGGCCAGACTGTATTTCTCCTCCTGTAATAAATCAGCACTATATGTATATATTAAATCCAATCCCTTGATGTGTCCAGTTTCAGTGATAAAAACTTAGCAAGCAGGGCAAAAGTTATTGGGTAGAGATCGATATGCTTGCTTGTTGTCCTTGATTGGCAATAATGCGACATTTTCTCCTTGACTGTAAGAGGCGCTTTTGTGATTTGGGAGCATAAAGAAATTCTGTATTTGACAGATTTATATAGTAGGAATACACTAATGTCCTTTGACCCGCTTAAGAATAAATACGACCTACCAAATTGTCATTTTTATGGGTATTTACAACTGAGGCACTTTGTAAACCTAAGAACTAATATTTCCCAAAGGAAATCTGTGCTCTCGAATCTTGATAAATTATTGAAAAATACAAGGCACTACCAGCCCTACAAATTTTCTCTTCTATTTCTCCTATTTTTAGTTACATAGGAGTTGTCAAAACAGATTGGACCACTGATCTATTTCACCGGGTATGTTGCTGCAGCGATGGCTAGTGCTTCAGAGGAATCCTATAATATTTTTGGCTATTCAATCAAGGCTATGTAAAAAAAAAAAAAAAAATTCTTTCCCAAAACTTGAAGGTTTTCAGTCCCTGATTGAAATATTGGTCATTTAATTCTTTAAGGTCTCAAATTAGTATTAGAAAAGTATTACAAACTATAATTTCCACAGCCCAGATGCCACCAGCTGCTTTTGCTTTCATGAATGCTTCAGTTGATACTTTAAACAAACAGTGCAAGCAGTAAAATAAGCCATCCCAGTTCACCCAAACTTCAGTGCTCACCACCTCATGGGTGTAGTGCAGATACTCTGTAATTTAATAACTCGTTACTGACCAACTACATTCCTAGTTTCTTAATTCTGCAAGGCAGGTGACCCAGGAAGCCTTCACTTGATCGCTGTATCTCAGCTCCACTTCATCTCACCTACCCACCCACTTGCCACATAAGTTTCTTCCGTCACCTTTATGCTGTCTCTGGCCACAAAGGCTTTCAGAAAAGACAAACTAACTACCCGCAGAGGAGAGATGGAAACTAATGAGATGAGGACCTCTGCCCTTCAGAATCTTCCTCTGGAAGATGACAGCGCACGACTATAGCTCTATGGCTTGGTGTTAAGGAAACAGAAGTTTTTGACAGGAAACTGATTATTAATATTGTCACCCCTAACAGAATGGCTGAAAGCTATTTCCTTTTATCCTTATTCTCCAGCTGAAAGTTGACAAAAACTCAGCACTATTCAGGACAGTATCTAAGACATGAGACTTGCAGTATTTTTCCAGCAGAAGCTTATTGTTTCCCCTCTTGGTTATATCCCTGTACAACAGTACAGATCCTCTCAAAGACTTTCAACACATCAGATTTTGACTAAAGCATCATGACGTGGCACTCATCTCTACTTTTACTCCATTTCTAAGGGCAGCTGCTTTTCTATTTTTCTTTGCGCATCTGTGGACAACAAAATCTTTTCTCTATCACAAGAATGTCTTCATTAAGTCAGTTTCTGCCTTCAGCTTATTCTTAGTCTTCTGCATACTATAATCTATGTATATGCACAAGAAAGGCTTGAGAGGCAAACTGAAAAAGCAGGAAGCTGGAATAAACAATGAAGGAGGAGCTGCGGGAAACTTGAGCATCTTTTCTTGCCCTTACTGTGCTGCCTTCTTTTTCATCCTTGTTTACTGTTGAATTTGGGATTCCTCCTACATTTGTAAGAAACACGATTTCAATGTCCTCTGTTTTGTGACCTCATTCTGATAGCAGTATGACATGGTGCAGCTTATACAGTGACTGCGGCACAAAGTCAAGCAATTTTGAGTTTAACTACTATCTTGAACGCTTAATTTCGTATCAGGTTTGGCAAATTTAGATATTTAAAATTTCCTGTACACTTACCTTACACTTTCACAGTTAAAGCTGTTCACTAAGTAATAAAAAGGTCCTAAATACCCACTGATTCATCAGCTCCTACCCCCTACACTGGATATTCCATCTCCCTCTGCACAGGTAGTAGGACAGAAGTAGAAGTTGCATTTTAATATACAAAACACCCAATAACACAGCCATCCGTGCAACCAAAGAGCATCTCTGTCCCATTCCTTTCAAGGAGTGATGTCTTCTGGAAAAAGAAATTATGTAACACTAACGTTTGCTGTCTGACACTGAATTTACTTCGTGAAACAATGAAAATTTGACAGTGACAGGAAAGAGGGAAGTTAAACATAGACAGAGAGCAGTAGTTTCACCCCAAATCAGCAAAATCCCTGTTTGACATCTTGAAAGAAACCTACCTGTTAATAAGATCAACAGATTTTTAATCAAGATAATTACCCTCACACATCTTTTCCTATCCTTAAGTGTTTAACAAGAAACATCTTAGGCTCTCCTTACCTTTACTACTTCTAAAGCTTCAAACTGTAAGCAAAGAAACAGACTATGTTGTGAATTGCAATCCTTTTGCCTCATGTGACAGGCTTTCCTATTTGCATTGCAGAAAGACTTTTTTCTCCCTAAAATTATCTGTGCATTTAAAGATTGGGGTGAAAAAGCATCTATTGCTCTCAACATTTCATTAGAAACCATCTGGCCTGACTTTTAGTTCAGCTGCTGCCTCTGTTTCTTCTACTTGCTGCAGACCTACAGAGGCTGACAGGGAGGAGCAATGGTTTTCTGTCTGTGAGCGAAGTGCAGGGGAGAAAGGGAGTCATCTATGAAGCCTGGAATACCTCGGTGCCCCAAAGGCACTGAGATAGTGCACAGGCAAGTAGTAACTTTGCCAGCTGAAGAATAATCCAAGGAAAGTATTTAATAGGTCTGTCTGGACCTGAGCAAGTGAGTGAGTGTCAAAGTCTTTTTGACAGGTAAAGCCAGGAATATGAATGCAGTCAGGAAACTATGCAACATTTTCAACTTAATATTGACCAAATACGGACTTTTCAATAGAAGATTCCTAACCAGTCACCATATGAGAACAATGTGACCAAAGTTATTAGTCCTATCAGGTCTTTAATAGACATCCTAAGGGAAACAGGTTTTTTTATCCCTAAAACAAGTATTGAAAGGATCAAATAATCCTTGTCATTAAGAGTCAAACAATGGTTAAGAGTAGGGAAAAAAAAAAATGGAGAGAAGTTCCATAATGCCTCAACATGAACAATTTCTTGCAAGCCCCAGTCCAAGCACTGGTTTTTATAAAAGCAAGGAGCTAATTGGGTAGGTTTCCCTGACACCTCTAAGGCAGGAACCCAGCTCTCTCTCTCTCTGAAGGATTTTAAGTTCTGATGGTCTTTCTGCAGCAGGGACCATAGAGTGGAGAGGAGGATCAATTCTACAACACACCATGGCATGTTAGCCCGCCCAAAGAATATCTTGGCCCAATTCTCCACCCTTTCTGAACAATATATTATTTAGGTCACATAGATAAGCACCACAAATGTGCAAGAAAAAAAGCCACAGACAGTTCTGTTTCTAAGCTCAACTTCTAAGTTCCTCAGCACAGCAAACACTGACTGGATGTCAGGGCAAAGGTGCAGGAAGTAAGTGAAGTTTTTGTAATGCAAACCTTTAATTGTTTCTTTTTGAAGATACATACGTCTAAATCTGCTCTTAAACCAAGGAGCTGTGAATTCCAAGCCTGGATTTTGCTAGATATCACCCCTTCTTGCCATAATTATCCTGCAAAACTTCAGCTTTCATTTAGGAAAAAATGTCTCCCAAAGCACGCGTACCGGCAGAGATGATCTTGGAAACATAAGCTAGGTGTGAACTCATGAAGTCTTAACTGAAGAGGCTGCAAACAACCTGAAACTACAGCAAACATCCCCATGCACTTCTCTCAAGAGAGCCATGCAACGTAGCGATTTGTCATGGACTTCGAGATTTTGCTAAAGCCAAATATTTTGGTTTCCTTCCCACTTCCCGCTCTGCCAGGACCTGCCTGCAAGTCCTTTATACTCCTCAGTTTTCCCCCAGTGAGGAGTTTGTTGGAATGGGTGCAGGAAACAAGAACTGGACTCCAACTTGTAATCAGGGAGTCTGCAAAGTCAAAATAATGGGATGAAAGAACAGCCTAGCAGCTGGATCAGCTGCCTAAATGACACAGGGATGAAAATCTCTGAAAGTTATCTGTAAATCTTACAAGCTTATATATTTTCAGCACCAAAACAGGTAAAAACCCATTTGTCTTATGAGGTACAGATAAAAATATTTAAGTTTTATGAATGGAATGAGGGTTTATTAAGATTTATACATTGATTTAGACCACAAAGTCTATTATTACCAGTGAGTTTTATTTATCTATGATTTCACTGAAGAGTCCCCCCATTTTACTCGGTATCTTTCCTGTACTAACGGTGATACTGAATCTTCATGTAAAGTCATTTTGCTACACAAACAGACACTTACATTCTCTCTGCTGGTTCATAAGTTACCAGTGAGAACCACACGTGAGGTTCAGGTGGCCACATTAGGGAACTGAGCTGTGGGCAATTACTATTCTATTTTCACAATCTATTTTCAAGTTTTTTCTGCTCGGCACAGAACGGAGATGAGTAAGTATAGTACCTACGCAAGAGCAAAACCTGAGAGAAAGAGATCCAACAAGGAAGGGAGGCCACTATCTGACATTTTAAAAGGGCAAATCGAAAGCAATCAACACCCAACAAAATGCTCAATGTAGGATGAGGTGATAGCTTAGGATATACTTAGGATACTGTAATGAGGCTAACAAGTGCTGTGTGTTTTAATGTAAATTAACACAAGATAATCTCTTCACATATTTAAGTGCTGCACTTCAAATTAATTAATACATATTTAATAGAAGTCTTCTTGAACAGCTGTTATTTACTTCTGGAGTTTCTACACATTAGCACTGCCAGCTTTGTTCTGCTGTGAAGTTGTTCATGCTCCAAAGTACTTTAACAACTTGGGCTGTATAAAAATTGAACAGTCTTCCCAAAAGAGACAGCCTTTCTGATAACTTAATATTTTTACATTAAATATTCAAACACTTTCTGAACAAAAGGTCAAATTCTACTTACAGCATCTGTGTGAAACAGGCAAGCAGATGCTTAATGCTGCTAGACAGATACTTTCGGCACAAAGAATGATAAAGAGTTGGCGATCAGTCACATTTCCAGGCTTTAAAAATCAGCTTTCCTTGACTTCTGTTCCCTAAATTCTGCACTTACCATTCACATGTAACAATGCAGACCCAAATTATGGCCTGTTCCTTCCGTAAGAGTTAGACAGTGGTGTGTTAAATGAAATCCTGACAGTGAAAGTGCTGTCTACAGTATTCATTGCATGTTATGAGTATTACACCAACTCATTAGGGATTTTGTCTTACAAAGACTACTGCGTATGACATTACTTCATTTAGAACTTGCATACAGCATTGAAGTAGTTCTCACTTACCACCCCTTTTATTCAGATGAAAGCCCATTCGAGTTCCAGTCACTTCTGAGTTTTTAAGATGTGAATGAGTAGAAACCAATTCAAGAAACATGCTGGTAACACATTATATTTTCACACTCACAGTGATAAATATGAATTTTGGCAACTGTAATCAGTTTCTTTAAAAATAATTATCATCACTGAACAATCCTTATCAGTGTATCAGTTGTAGTTTTCAGCTGACTACCTGAAGATGTTTACTGTTCTTTTGGCACTAGAGCACTGGCCAGTGCTCATTGCTCACATGTCAGCCTTTCTAGCTTACAGGTTTACTGAAAATAATTTTCAAAGTTGGTAACAACTGTATTAGAAAATATCTTTTGGGACAACCACCATTAAGTCTTCCGTGCAACGATGTATGGAAATGTATGCAACTTGTGAAAGGCCTGAAAACAGTCCTAAATACACAAAGGTGAAAAATATGTACTGATTTAAGCACACTGATATTACTGATATCTAAGTTAATTCTTTTTTATTTCATGTGGTGTTTTTCACAATAAAGAGGACATAAGACAGAACTCATTACTCAGGCTAACGACTTAAACACTAAACCAGATCATAGAATCATTTAGGTTGGAAAAGACCTTTAAGATCATCGAGTCCAACCATTAACCTAGCACTGCCAGGTCCACCACTAAACCATGTCCCTAAGCACCACATCTACCCGTCTTTTAAATACCTCCAGGGAGGGAGACTCAACCACTTCCCTGGGCAGCCTGTTCCAATGCCTGACTACCCTTTCAGTGAAGAAGTTTTTCCTAATAGCCAACCTAAACCTCCCCTGCCGCAGCTTGAGGCCTTTTCCTCTCCTCCTATCGCTTGTTAATAGGGAGAAGAGACCGACCCCCACCTCACTACAGCCTCCTTTCAGGTAGTTGTAGAGAGCGATAAGGTCTCCCCTCAGCCTCCTCTTCTCCAGACTGAACAACCCCAGCTCCCTCAGCCGCTCCTCATATGACTTGTGCTCTAGAGCCTTCACCAGCTTCGCTGCCCTTCTTTGGACACGCTCCAGCACCTTCATGTCCTTCTTGTAGTGAGGGGCCCAAAACTGAACACAGTACTCGAGGTGCGGCCTCACCAGTGCTGAGTACAAGGGGATGATCCTCCCTGGTCCTGCTGGCCACACTATTTCCGATACAATGCTTTACCTGGTAAATATGCTGTGGGTGAATGAGAGTGTGGAAGACAGACTTAGAAAGCATCTTCATGATCCTCAAATAATTCTGCACTGCCTATACCAGCAGCTCGGAGTTAGAGCTGCAGATGCAAGGGATGAGGAAGATGACCTGAATTTCCCCCCACCCCAAGCATGGCTGGTACAAGACTGAGTTAGCTTTCAGCTAGAATCAGTTTCCTGATCCCTGCGAGGCCACATGAATGCTCCTGCTGGCACAAGAGAAACGGTGGGGACAAGTGGTCAGGACAGGGTTTTGATGGAAGTCCAAACACACAGCAGATTAAAACGCCTGTGTAAGTGTAGATGTTGACAAAGTAGTGCCAGCCATAATAAAGAGGCACCTGAAAGGATTTCTAGGCATTGAAACTTTGTCAGCCTATTTAGGAGGAAAAGGGAGAAAAGCAGAAGAATGCCAAGGTTGTCATAGGGTCTAAAGAATCTCTTTTCCAGGAAGTCAGTGCACCAAACACATTTCACTGCTTTTGATGGGAGTCATGTGGGAGACAGACAAGTGCAGAAAAAAGAAACCTGAGAAGACTTATCTCATACTATGATGTTCTGGAATCACCATTATGTTAATGAAACTAAATTTCTTGAAAAATCTTTTTTGCCTTTGGAAGGAGGATGTATCTTTTGTTCAGAGAAGCATGGGCACTCTGCCAGCTGACACAAAAAATGTGTTTGTATACTTGCTTTGATACCCACAATACAACTTTCATTAGCATCAGCAGAAGCCTGATGCATAGATGTCAAGGAAAGGGAGAGAGAGAGATCCCAGAGGACAAACTTAGCTCCCAGTCCCAAGGAATGAAAACATATGCCCACATTTTGTACAGCCATGACATAACAGGTATTCTTTGGGTTATTTTAAACTTCCTTAGAGCTACCAGATCAAGTTCAAGGGGAATCTCTTACAACATACACAGTGAGACTGTCCTATTTTTCCTCTACATTTTACAGGAAAAATGAAAATCTGTGTTTACCTGTCAGCTTTGGTAGAAAGGTTTCCATAATTACACCTTGTGTATTGGAAGGAACCTGGCAGTTTTTAACATCACTAATACTAGTCTGGAGAGGTACAACACTGTAGGAGCTTGCTGAAAAATAACAATAAACCTTTATTAAAATTTCCAATTTTTGCAAAAACATTTTGACTAAATTCCAACTCTACTTAAAATGTAATTCAATATTTACATTTATTCTCTAATAAGTATTGCAAGTAAATCAATTTCCTAATTATCTTAAATTTTTGTATGGTATACAATTACTACATTTTGTAATAAATGCACAATTCTAATGAAAAAATAATGATCTTGAACTTTAATAGAGCCCTTCATTTGAGGAGATGAAAGTGCTGTACATTCATTCATTTATTATGTCTTACAACCCCCCTGTGATGTAGGTACTATTATCATCATTTTACAGATGGGGAAACTGAAAGGCTAATTAACTTGTCCAATTTACAATACTCTTAGCTGTAAACCTAGGGCATCCTATTGTACTCACAGGCAAAACAAAATTCAGCTCACCTGTGATGAATATTTACTACAAATTCTTAAACTCCATAAGCATTTTACTTATAGGAGAGAATATATTACATGCCTTTGGAGAGTTGGTTTTGCATTGGTGATGGCTTTGAGTGCCACAGAAACGTGCTGCCTAGAAACAAACACCAGAGCACCAGTTTATTGCAAAGTGTCACCATGTTTCCCAGCTAGTTATGGAGATGATGTGCGTTTTCATTTAATGTTATTAGCCATTCAAGCACACATTTGTGCATTAATTTTGTACGATGTATCATACTGCACTTAGACACACACAAAAAAATACTGTTTGCCGACAAACTCATTCTCTCAGTTTACTTATGTGTTCCATAAACTTCTTCACTCGGTCAGGATCAACACCATTTGCCCAATAACCTTCTTTCTTGAAATACGAACCAATTATTAGGGCGTTTGCATCCAAGTAATTCCTCACATTCTCCAGAGTCACTCCAGACCCAATCAACACAGGAATCTTCACAGCATGTTTAACCTCTGAAGAGAAGAAAACCAAAATTAGGGTTAAGTCCCATCTTTGAAGCTCAATCAAGACTCTTAATTTGCATAGTTTTTCAACAATAAAGAAAGGTGAGTATCAAGAAACTCATGATCACAGTATTTCTTACTTCTACTATAGAACGAAACAACTTCTCTAGAAAAAACAGCTTTAGCTCTAAACAGCTGTTAAGAAAAATCTCACTTTTATTTTATTCTGCATTCTGTTGTTGTATGAAACACTGCAGAAGAATATTCCTGGCCACATATCAGAGGATGCTTTCAGTGCTACGGAAGATATGAAAGTTGGGTCTTGGTATCATACCTGTATGCCTCTTTATTCTTAAGGAACAAAATTTAAGCAAGATGAAGTTGAATTGGTTGGTAGAGAATGTACTGCATTTTACTATATTCCCTCATAAATTAATTTTTATTCCACACCCCTGGTAAGAAGAGATGCTGGATGCAGAAAGTTTTTGCACAGCAGGACCAGACCCTTTTTTTACTTACTGTGACTGTTACCATCACGCTTAGAGGCTCCATTGTGCTTGAGGTACTACATGTACGTGGAAAGGAGCTATCGTTCACTACTGTGTTGCAGTAGCACCCAGTATAGATTGCAGGCAAACCAGGTCCATTGCCTTGACAAAGGATTTACTGATGTTGGAGTAACCATGTGGGCTCCATGCCCCATGTGGAGTCTTAACTGTGTTCTCAATTTCCCTCACCTTAAGACATGAATAATCACCTCCCCCAATCTTTCCACAAAGTAATCAAAATACAGCTGCAAGAATAAGATGCCATTCTTGTTTCCATTCATTGTATCAGCTCAGATTCTTTTTTGCAATTCTGGTGAGATCGTTACAGTGGCAGAACTATTCAGTAGAGCTGTGCTCATTACAATTCTTCAGTCATCAGTTTAAATCACAATAATGGTGGTTGGACTGATGTGTATTTCTGCCAGGTCTCCTTGCCGAATTTATGCTATCTTGACAACTAGTAGAAGATCTTCAGTGAAGAAAGAAGGGCCTTACTCACAGGGAATGGAAAAGGAACGTGTTCTCTACTTCATGAGAAATTTCAGAGACTCGGAAGTAGGAAAGCAAGCAGTGGTCACATAGACTACATTGATAGCTCCAGCTAGTTTACCAGAAAGCAAAGGATAGTAGTGATAAAGACTAGTTATGTCTCTATGAATGGCAATGGAACAAAAAAGCCAATTATTTTTTCTATGTACAGTATGTGTTACTTAATTATCTGGGCCTTTACCTGGTTCCAAAAGGAAAAATAGACAAAATATCAAAACGGTGCTCAAACTATTACAGATCCATTTCATCCCTCATGCACAGGGGTGGATTTCAGGCCATGGTTCAGGTGATCACATTCACTGTGAAATGCATGCATTCTGATAGACTGACTGTGCAGAAACTGATTTATGGCTCAGTCACCGTAGTTTACATTTTTTAGAATAAAAAGAAAAGGTGATGGCTGTTTTGACCATGGAAAGGTTCCCCATAGATAAATAAAGGTTATTAGAGTATTTTCTGCAGAACTTGGGTCAGTACTAGCTCTGGAAAAAAAAAAAAAAAATAAAAATCCCAGTTCCAAGAATTACTAAGCACCCTTCTCATCCTTTCATTTCAAACTGACCATCCTAAGAGTCACTCACAAGACTGGATGTTTCTTCCCTAATGCCATAAGGCATTACTTCTGACCTTTAAAAACATGTAAACTGCTTTAATTGGTGATAAGCTGATGTAAAATGGTAAGAGCTTGAGCTAAACCAGGGAAAGCATATATGTAACATATAAAAGTCTGCTTCAAAACACTGTTTAAATAAAGTTTCATCAGGCACCAAACTTATTAATTATGCTTCAGGGAAGACTAATTATTTATCACCTTCCTACTTCACCAAAGAAAGGGGATCGATTCAAATGCTCTTGGCTCTCTTTTTAGGTCACATGCCTTACCATTTTTCCATCTAGGAACAATAACTCCGTCTTACAAACATTTTAACACAAAAATAAAACCATTCCACACAGCCCTTATTGAAAATTTTAAACAAATCAGGTGGATCATGCATATATGATTAAAACTATAGTTATTTCTATGCATATTTTATATTCTTATAGTCATGCTGCTTACAGCAACAAAATAATTCATTTTTAGTTATTTATAGCATTATTGCTGAAATCTTGTTCTAGAAAAATCAGAATTCTATTTATATAGTATCTACATTCTCTTGGAAGTGTATCTGCTTTACATAGATACCAAGGCATAATTAAGGTGCTACAACTGACCGGAGATTTGTGCAACAGTACTTTACTGTATTCCCAGAGGAACTTCATTCCAAGTCAATATTTGTTTTTACAACAAGTGCGTAAGGCACATACACCAAGGTAGTTGGTTTACAATTATTTCACATCAGCAGGAAAAATGAAGAACCAAATAATTAAACAGAGCATGATCACATGGGTGTAAGACAATAGCTTAGTCCTACTAGGCAAAGAGTAAAAAACAGTGAAATCTGAGACTGCTGTGAAACTATGAAAAACCCCAAAGCTTTCCAAAGTAGCAAGCTATCCAACTCTTGCTGTGATCCATACATGACACACAGAGTCCACACACATCTCTCTGTGCTGGAGATTTATTCAGACTGACAATGTGAAGAATGGCAAAGGGAGTACTCGGTCTGCCATGAGACAGGGTTACCTAATTAAGTATGCTACAGATGCTACTGTTAAGTCATTTCCAAGCACATCAAGGCCTAAAGTTGATTAGTAGGTGATTTGTCTATTGGCTGTGTTAATACAAATTCTAACTTGTAAAAGAAAATAAAGCAACAGTGGTGAGATGTGCTTTTGCATGGCAATGTTCAGTCACTGTCAAGATGTCTCTAAATACAGAGCTTTTCTTTAAATCTCAGCTTTCTTGGCTTTCTTCTTCTGATTATATTTTTTTGACACAAAGAGAAAAGGAGACAATTCTGTGATGTTAGTGACAAGATCCTAAAGTTTACATAACTTGTGCATTTCTCTGTTTCAATAAACTGTAACTAGAGGGCACTGTGCTCTTTCTTGTGACAGTACATCTGCAGACATGTCTTTAATAAAATCAAATTAAATAGTGCTTGGTTGCAAAGCACAATGAAAGCATTTGAACTATGGTATGCACAAGTTACATGAAATAAAGGCCAAATGCTCCTAGCTTGAAAACAATGGCAAAGAGCAGCGTAAAAATAAGCACCACTGTGCCAATAACTTGCTTGACTACTCTTCTTTAATAGCTGTTTCATATGCAGTAATCACTGCAGTGTGCAGTACCGTACACAACACTATGTTTATGGTAATGCTCCACTGTAACACATTTTAGTGTTTTTAATTCAAAGGACTTTCTCTGTCATTAAATCTACAGTTTACAAAAAGTACAGATCAGAGACTTGCATCTCCTGTTTATCTCTATGAAGGTACTGCAAAGGCAGCAGCCTCTATTTTGACCCAAATGTACCATCAAAAGGTGAGAGGGTGAATCAGTCTTGATGTCCCTTTTATGAACAAAAAGGAAGGAGGTGACAGTCACAGCCAGCTGTTGAGTTTCATGATGTACCCCATTTTCCACTGGTTACTCAGCGGAGACCATTTGCTTTGTTCACACAGATAACTAAGCAGTCGTTATACAAAGCTTTGATCACTTAAAATACAGCCTGGATGTGAAGCAGGTATTTCAGCAGTTATACCCAAAGAGAACACCTGATAGATTCATTCTCCAACCAAAGAACGTTTCACAACATAGCAAACTAGAACAAACTTCTATAACCTCTTAAATGAAAGTATGGTTTATTAAATAAATTAATTGTAATTCAAAATGCTCAGCTGTAATTCCCGCTCCTTAATCACCTGAAGTCTGATTTTTAGACCTTGTACTCTGTTGACCACTGGAGCCCGATATGCCCAGAGAGCCCCAGAGCAAAGCCTGCCAGCCGCTGCGAGGAGCGATGCTTATGGTTGCCTATGAGAAGGCGGCGACACAAACTACCAACAAAACCCTACTGAACACCGTTCTCTGGCTTGACAGGGAAACACTCATTTCCCACACTCCATCACAAATCAGTCAATTCAACACAGACACAAAGGCAAAAACACTTCTGTATTACTGCACAACAAAGCTGAAAAAAAAAGACATGACAAATATCTCATCTGTCTCTTGGTTCTGCTTTCAAGAGATGCTCTGCAGTGTGATGAAAGGTGCCCAATTGTATGTATCATCATAACACAGCACTTCCAGGGCTGCATAAATTCGTGAAATGCAAAATTTCACTCACATCAACACCAACTTTGTAGACTGTATATCTGATTCCTTTTAAGAATCTGCTGACATAGATGTGCCTAATTTGTCATTTCCTTATACCCTGGAATATTGATTTTTAAGTTCTTCTCGTAACTGTTTTAAGCCAACATCCTTCGTACAAGAGGGCCTGCTAACATCCAAAATGCTGTGACTTAAGTAAAATAAATCCGTGACCCACAGATTCTTTGCTTTCATAGCAGAAATCCAAACACAAAATTAATGTGTGTACTTCATTACAGCTGCCAACTCTGATTCATTTTGTTCTTTGGACCCAGAAAGAGAACAAGACGGAGACTGACATGTTTGTTCACATGAAAGAAAAGCAGAAGCCATGGTGCTGTCTCGTTGGAGTCCTGTGATAAAAAGGCCTAGAGATCAGGTTTTGCTCTCTGATGCAGGAAATCAATGGAGGTTGCACATGCATATGCAAAAGCAGAATTTAACCTAGGATTTTGCTCTAAGACTTATCAAATCCTTTTTTTTTTAATTATTTAATCTGCATTAAGGGTGGTGGAGACATTTATTGCAGACAGGGCTGGAGCTCTAGAGTAACAAAATTTTGTAGTCTTGAAAATACGCCTGGCTTTCAGGGTCACTTGTTCCATGGATCATTTCTAGTTTACCGTACCAAAAGACCCAACTAATTGAAGAGTTCAATATTCACACCAAACCATCATTTTCTTTTTAGCATTGGTGACTGAAGCGTAGTAATTTATAACCTATTATTTGGCAAAAAGTTCACTTAATATGTATTAAATAAAAAACCATTTTGACAAGTTCAACATTCATTTTAAATGCTGTTAAGCATGTATGATATAGGTAAAACCCTGAAAACGCTAAATGATTTCATATTATTTCAAAAGATGTTTGAGGTCCAGGTATCTATGGCAAGTAAAGTATGGTTTTCACCCTCATCAGCTAACATAAGTTGAATACAATTCACTCTGCCCTAGAACTTCAAAACATGCTAAGTTTAAGCATGTCAGCAAAAATAAAACCTAAAAAATACACATTCTATTTTATGTAGTGAGACCCTCAAGTTCAAGCCATTAATCTAAATTAGTGATGAAAATCAAATGCCCCCATGATAGAACTTTAATTCTAGCATGGGAGCAATCCATTTTCATGAAGACAGCCCAGACTTATGCCAATATAAAAATATGAAGAATCATATAAAATTTTTGCAAAGGTCAGAGCTCATGGGTCAAATGACTCTCCCTTGATAAAAAGTCCACACCATTTAAAAATTATTTTGATGTAATATCTTTCTATCTACCAATTAACTTACATTCTTTCTGAAAATCTTCTAAGCAGTATTTTCCCCGATATTCTTGTTTGGAACGTTGCCTTACCAAAATGCCTCTTTTCTTGCAGGACTTCCATTTTCATTGTGAAAGATAAAAATGCTTAACTCTTCAATGGAAAGACTTATAGTTAGTTTTCTAATAAGGCTATGAAGTACCTTTTTCTTATATTAAGACTTTTTAGAAATGGAACAGGTAGGTTTTTAACCCATTTTACATACATTTTTTACATTTTTTTCATTTAAGCCTCAACATCATTCAGTGTCATAAAAGCTTGAAATATTTTTCATTTTTGTCCCGCCAAATTGTTGTTTAGAAACATACAACAGCCAATCTGAATAGCACCTCAATCACATTAGTTCTGCTACATCAAACCAAACCCTACGGTGAGAGTTTTTCTTCCCTCTTTTTTTTTCCTTAGGGACCAGTGGACATATAGATTTCTTTCTACATTAATCCAGAAGCTGATTCACTGCCTGTTGTCCGACCTTCATATGACAGCTCTCACCTTTCAGCTCCTGAGGATCTGCGGGCAATCCGGTAGCCGTGCCAGTCAGTACGACCCCATCAGCCATGAAGAGCTCGGCAGCAGAAGCGGTCTCGGCCACACTGACATCTGCCGTCAGAGCGTGAGCACTGTAAACAGCAGGAACGTACCCTGTGGTTACTGTCGGCACACACATTTGTTATCCATCTTGTTGAGTGTTTAGACTGCATTTCTTCATCTTCCCCGCTGTCAGAACAACCAAAGGCAGGCTTTGCAAGACAGTGCAAGTAAGTAAGTGTCCTGTTTTAAAACGGGAAGCAAAATTGCAATACAAACAAGAAGAAAAAACCCAACCTCATCATCATCAGGGAACCACAATTGATCCGTCTATTGCTCTGGGTCTCCTGTCTCTAAAGAGTGATTGCTAAGTGTGAACTACCAAGTGTCAATTGAGACAGCTGCTTACATGTCAAGCACCTGTATTTCAGAAATGTTGAGCACACACAGCTCTCCGACTTCAAGTGGGAGTTGTGGATGTGCAGTCATTCATAAATCAGATCCTGTTGCCTAGAACAGAATTAACACCCTCCACTTCATTTCACAAAGTCCAACTAACAGAAAGTATAGTTATTACCTATGATATAATCACAGGAATCATCTTGCACAACAGTTACAAACATCAGTTACCTGCAACCTAGTTTTTCAACAGCAGTCTTTCATATATGGGTGGCGCACTTTATAGCAATAGCAGCTTTTAATTTAAGCAGTTCTAAACTTTGAAAGAATTCCAGCCATTGCTGGTTCAACACGTGACTCTGTTGTTTCTATATTTCCATTTAAGTAGAAAACAATGGCTATGGCCAACATGTTGCACTGATGAGCAGTGATGGAGCCAACCTCTTTCCTGGATCAGCCTGGATGGACAACGCTCTGGGGGGGGCCATACTCTGGCCATATTCAGAGGCAGCGTGTGTGTGCAGTGCGTTCCACTGATGGCGATGGATGCAAAAACAAGTACACTAACTCCCTTTCTGCAGCTGGAGAAAGGCAGGCCTAAGTACCTAATACATATAATGACGTTGAAACAGGACTTAAGAGTAATAGGCACCCTAAAACTAGCACATAGAGGGTAGCTGAAACACAGCACGTAGACTATGAAAATAGTTTCTCCCCATTTAAAGAACAGAAGGCTAGCAGCTCTCAGTGGCGGGCATGCTTTTCTACATTAAAAGACTCAAACAACAAGTCCTTTAACACTTCCTTCTCAGCTTATGAATCTGCCTGAAACAAAAATCTCTTTTCCTTTCTTAAAATGCAAACCCTTTGAACAATAGGAAGTATAATCCAAATATCAATTCATCAATTGTCAAGATAAAGGAAAAAAAAAAACACATGATGCAATCAATTTTTTATAAAAAAAGCTAATGCAATGTGTTTTTATTTATATATATATACACACACATACATATACATATATATATATATATAAAGAAATCATTAGAAAGAAAGCACTCTGGAAGGACCTTAAAAGCTTAATTTGACCACATCACATTGTTTCCTTTCTATTTTGAAATTTATTACCTGTTTATTAGGTAATTAAGATCTTCCTGACTTGGTTATTCTCACAATTACCCACATACTACACACAAACATTTTAATTAGGTTATTTAGCATGTATAATACATAACACTTGAGCAGTTCTTTGGGGGGGGGGACAACGATGACACACAAAACCCAAAGAGTGACATCTAATAGCTGAAAGTACCATGTGACAGTTATGATAAAGTATCAGCAGAAAAGAAACTGGATTCATCTGTCGTAAGTTCTTTCTGTTTGGTAATCATAGAACATAATCCATACATAGACAGCACTGTTTTAAGTAGAAGAAACCAGTATTAGGGGCAGAAAAGAGAAAAAAGAGAATATCTTTTTAAAAATGCCAAAATATTATGATTTGGATGCTTTTATATGGCAACTGCTTGCATAACTAAAGATCATCTTGGATGCCTAGCCTCCAGAAACAAAATTTCTTTAAACATAACAGGCATATACACAAGTACACAAAATCTCACCTAATACCAGATGCAAAACTTTTACAGTCTGCATTTATAAATCTTGAAGGTTAAACAACTGCAAACTTCACAGATGCAGCAACCTGCAGCTTACAGGTGCAAATTTATTTTTAAACGTATCTCCTAATAGCACTGCAAGACCTTGCTTGAACAATAAATTTCTCCCTATATCATTAACTTTCCTGACACTAAATAGGCATCAAAAAAAATCAGAAAATGGAGAAAAACATAAGATCATTATTACATTCATATTTACATAAAATATTGCTTGTATTTACCTATGTTTCTTTTTAATATCAGCAAAAATCTGAATGTTCTCTGCTCCAACTTGTTTTCTGTATCGTAGCAGGTTACCTGCGCAGGCATTTATAATCCCCTCATCAGCAACATGAGAAAACACAAACCCTTCAGCCCGGATAAAATCAAGATCTGAAAAAAAAAAAATTAGCAATATCTTAGCTAAAACTGAAGACTGAAAAACAGAAATACTAAAAACAAACAACTCCCCACCTTACTGCCCCTCTTATTTAATCCCAGCACAAGTTGTTCCATATGCGCTAGGACTAACCAACCTTGCTTTTCCACATATTTAAGTTTTACATTCTTTATTTTCACCCATATTCTCTCCAACTTCTTCTTTCCATTTTACCACCTTCAACCCCCTTCTCTCCCATAGAGTCCACCCGTTTTCTCCCTATCCCCACGGTTCCCTTCTCTTTCTCAGCCTCTATCAGTTTGTTCCCATGTGGCTCCGAGCAGGCAGCTGCACACCCTGCCCTCCCTCTTGCCACAACCTGCCAGTAGGCACGTGCCGACAGAGGACAGGTGGGTTAAAACACAGCTCCTTTGTCCTAATGATGCATCTTCTCTCCAAAAAGGGTCATTAACTTGGGTGTCTCCCCTCCTTCCAGATACTCTTTCATTGTATTCCTTCTTTTCCAACGTCTATTCCCCTGTTAAATATGCCTGAAGTTGGCCATCAGAATCAGAGGAATAGCATTAAGTCTTCTTTCTTTAGGAAATCAGGCAAGAAGACACAGCCTGCGACACAGGGTATACAATCTGTTTGACTCTCCATCTGAATGTAGCTTCTGTTTTCTACACAGCACAGCATCAACAAATTACTTCTAGAGCTGTGCCAAAGGTACAAAAAGATAAGGTTTGGGAGGAGTGAAACATTTTCCACTCTACCCTGAACTTACTCCAACCATCAACTCTACCATGTTTTAGCGACACAGATTCCACCATATTCGTTCATTTTTTGCTCTAGGAAGGTTTTGTGGGATGGATACTTAAGAGGAAGATTACAAATAGCAATGACTTCACACAGGCCATTCATCTACTCTCAGGGACCCCCTACACGGCCTTGAAATATCTGTGTTGAAATACTGAAGCCTTGGGCCATGGTGCAATAAGCCCACAGCTGTGAGGCACAAGATTGAATCCTGACTCCCTTATTGTATTCCCCTCTTCTCTCCAGTCTTTCATAGCCTTGAAGTGTATTTCACCTGTCACTTAACATACGTGTAAAAGCTCTGCATTCATCTTGTCCAGCTTTTGCTGTTCTTTCAGTTTACTTTAGAGGTCTCTTCCAGGCCCTTGTGAAGCTCTGCTGCGGCTCCAGCTTTGGAGTCAGCTGCACATTTAATTAGAGCTGACATCGTACCAAGGAAACCAACACATGTGAAGGCAGCCATCAAGGATGCAATCCCACCCACCAGAGAACTGCTTAGGCAACAGAGGCCTCACCTTAACACATTTCAAATATAAACATAAACAATCTTTAAAATCTATTTACCAAATGACAAGGTGCCTGTTTATTTTTAAATTTCGGTTTCATTCCAAAAGCCCTGAAGTTGCAGAAACAGAAGCTTATGCCTGATAGAGAAGAGACCGTATTGCTTAGCAACACAGACTCCAGCAAACAAGAAACATCACAGATGGATGCCAAATCAAATACGAGCTGTCCTGTGCCTTGAGATTAGCCGGTGGAAAGCATGGAGTATTCTCAGGATCCAAAGACAAGAGTGTGCCACAAGTATTGTTATAGGTGCTAGTAGACATTGGGTAATAAACACTGCACAAATAGCTAGATTTCTACGTCTAGGAACAAAAGCTACAGGGTCTGTTTAAATCACCGAAGTTTACAGTACAATTCAGACTTAAATAAGAAAAATTACTTCTCCTCTAATCATAAGACTATCGATGAGTCCAGAGGTATGTTACATTTCCACAGCAATCACAATATCTAACTCAGGACAGGGGCTATTTATCAAGTAATTTCATTTACTGAAGTCACTGCTTACATGTTGTTTTTGGAAGCTTGGTTTGTGTTTCCTTACCTTAATAATTTAAGACTTTCTGCTAAACATTAGGATTGTACTTAGTTTAACAAGGCTGCACTCTCTATTTGGGTTTTTGGGGGCTATGAAAATACAAATTTTAACCAACTGTAATAGGTGCAGGCACCAAATCATTACCCTTCTGTTTTATGAAGCCATAATCAGATTCTGCTAATGAATTCATTTTTACGCTCATAAAATTGTGAGAATGATACTATTGCTTACTTTCACATTTGGCAAGTTGAAAAGTAATAGCCGTTGAATAGTTAATAGGCAGTGCCATTTCTGACTTACATAGGAACAAAAAAATTTTGTAATCTCACTGGAAAACAAGAACAGGAAATTTCCAACAAAACCTAATAAACAGAACTTCAAGACTGTATTAGGAAGATGATAGAATCAAGTAACCAGCCGCTGCAGGGCCTGTTCAAGGAACTTGAGCTTGTCTCTTTCAGAAGTTAGTGTTACTCCACTTACTTTAATCCGACTTAAACAGCATTACCCAAACAGCTGCAGAGGTCTATCAGTTGTAGAGAAAAGCTTTAATTTTTTTCTTCCTTCCCATGATAATTTATGATTAAAAGGAAAAAAAATGACAGACTGAAACACTTTTGCTGGGTGAGAAAATATTGCAAGACTGAGTTGATGGAGGAAATAGTACTTTTCCTTTATCCATCTTAAATGCTGCAAATGTGCTATCGCTGCATTTTAACACCACAAAACAGTGAATTCAATGCAACCATTGAGAAGCCCTTTCTCAGGTATGTTCCTTCCTTGAGTTATAAAGTCAAAAGGAGCTGGGAGCTAGGATTTACTGCTTTCACAGAGATGGGATCTGGCCTCTGCAAGGCAGCAGCTCCTGGTTTCTGCTGAATTCTGGACTTCAGGTAAACATCTTTGCCTTTACACAAAGGTGAGATGCTGGAGGTAACTTTACTGGTGATATCTTGTTTTATATGCACAGTAAATCCTGGCTCCCAGCTCTTCTTGCCTTCCTAATTCAAAAAGAATCTGAAAGACTGATTTTGTGCTGAAAATGAAAACTCAGAGGAGTATTGACTTTGCCTGCTATTGATGCTAGAGGCATACACTCTCTGTGCCGCAAAGACCCTTTACTACTCAGGACATTGTCTTACAGCAGCTCCTTCCACGCTCAGCAGGATTTGCAGGCCTGGAAGAAGCGTCTCCAGCAGAGTCCGCTGCACTCAACTGCCTTGCCCCACAGCACCTGTGGATGCTCCCAAGGCATGCACACCCCTGCTGCAGTGCTCAGCTTATCTGCCTTCCCCCCACCACAGCATTAATATGGTGGCAGTTAAAAACAAAAAAGCAGTATACAATTCTGCCCAATTCTATCCCACCTTAAACAGTATCATGGGCTGTAGCAAGTAACTCCCGTGGAGGATATCTCTGCTGGTGGGTGAGGGAAAGGAACGGTCTCAGACAGTAAAGCTGTGTTTATAAGAGACATGGAGATATCTGGGTACCTGGGATATCTTCTGATATGAAGCTTCACTTAATCAGCTACCAACTGTGTCATTATCATTGATGAAGACTAATTCAGAAAGGGGATTTCAGTAACATGATCCTTAAAGGAAAAAAGGGCAGTTTTACAGTCAGGTGGAGATGCAGTTGGACTAGATGATTATTTTAAGTCCCTTCCAACCGAGCTATTCTATTCTAAATTTATGAGATGAGAGAAGATAAATGTAAAAACTGAGCCCTGATTCACGATGAGCATAACACAGGCTCACCCAGGTGTAGAGAAGTTGCACTCTACAGTAGACCCCACAGTCCTTGCTCCCAGGCACCCAGACTGAAGCTCTGGCCAGTACACAAGAGCATAACTTGCCTCTGGCCCACGTGCCTGGGTTTTCCACCCCGTGGAGTCAAGATACAACAGGGAGAGGCACCTGGAATATCAGAAACGTTCCTGTGCATCACTACAAAGATAGGGCTATGGGGACTGTTTTATGCCGCGAAGATCAGCAGATGGCCAGGCCAATATTCTACAACAGCAATATTTCTTGAAATCCTTCTTCTTACCATTACCTTTGTCTCCATTAGGTTAATGATGGGCCAGTTATTTATTTCTTCTCAATCACTGCTACATGTTGGTAATGGAGAGCATGCAGAATGTATGAAATAATAAAGGGAGTATCACCAGCATATACTCCCTGTATTATAAAGGCTCTGCATCTCCTCTGCAGAGACCTACACTGATAGATTAGAGCCAAGCAGAACATCTCACTAACGAGGAAAAACACAAATAGCAGCTGAGGGCTTTTGGGCAATTCCTCTAGACACAACAGTCCCCTCTAATATGAATAGTCCTTCATAATTAGCAAGCTTTCAGTAAAAGAAAAGCCATGTAATTTGGAAGTAGATCAACAACAAACAACATGAGTACATGAAATTAACACAATGGTTAACTTCAGGAAACAAGACATACTGATAAATAAGTAAGAAAACCAAACACTATGCCTCAATCTGACCCAGACTTAGTGAACATATTGTGGACATTCCTGAGCACTGAGAAATGATAACCAGTAATATTTGCTAAACAAAAATACATAAGGGAGCATTCGTATTTTTATCTCCTCTACAAATGCTCATAGAACCTGCTTATATATATCATTCTGTTTCAACCTCAAGCAGATGTAGTTAATTAAATCAGAAACTACAAACAGGAAATTATACACCTCTAAAAAACACATGGTACCCTTGTTAATAATGAACCAATTGAAAGGTAACCCTAGCAAACAAATTCTGACTTGCTTCTCCACAAAGAGCATTTTAAGAAAGAAGGAAGATAGTCTTTGGAGGGTGTTATTAAAATGAACTATTAAGGGTTGTTTTTCTGAGAATAAGTATTTGAGATTAAGATGGCTTCCAGTCAAAAATATAAATACAAAACGGTACTATTCTGTATTGTCTCTATGTTTTGCACTCTATGGTTCCTTAGGGATGTTACAGTATTTTAAATTAAAATGCCTACATTAGAAGAGTATAAAAATTGAGCAGCAGAGGACTTTAATATTAAAGAAAGGTGTGACATGAATCTCCCCCACGATTTGTGTATATAATGACACTAATTTTTGAGTGGGCTAACATTGCCATATCTGCCCTTAGGAACTGAGGGAAATCCGGCAGCTTTCAACACAACCTCTTGAAGTCAAAAGCGAAAGCAAAAGATGAGATGCAGTGAGGCTGGTTTGTGGGGCAGACGGAGGGGGAACACGGGCCCTGCAGCGAGGCCCACGGCAGGAGAATGCCATGGCCTGTCGGATGGATGCCCTTGGGCAACCGCCTCCTTCAACGCCCTGTGGTGGACCTGTTGGAGCGCTGAACCAGGAGCATTCAGCACTGGTGTAACAGTCTGCAATAACCTTTTGGAGCTGGGAGGATGCTGGCAACGATGGTTTTGGCTCAATAGTTGTTTTTTGATAACATGAAGAACTGCTTGTTTGTCAGAAGAGTGCAGACACAGTGGTTCCCTTTTTCCTGAACATCCCCCACTGTTTTCCTACCACTGCCCCATACCTGTGGCTGAAGCACCCAGAACAAACACATTTTTGCTGGCATTCCTTCCTTTAGGTGCCTAGTTGAATAAATAAATGTTTCCTAAGGAATCTCAATAAATTAAAAAAATTCTCAGCCTTCTCAGATGCCTCATCCCCTGATTTATTACCATTATTCTCAGATTTATCCAATACCTTGTCAATATACTAGGAAAATTCAGTAATTTCATCTGTTACTACTTGGCTACCCACAACATGTTTATTAGCATTAACCATGTGTTGCTGATGTTGAGCTCCTTCTAGTCACATTGTAAACCTGCTGACTTTTTTCCCCCTTCACAAAATAAAATCATTAGCTTCACCTAGAGACCACTTATGATTTCCCTGTGCAGTTCTCTTCAGAATGGTTATTTCTACCAAAGATAGCAGTTTCCACAGGGAAAATGACATGACTGCATAGTAGCAGGAGATGCTACTTATGCTTTTTGGCTAAAATACCTTCAGCAAGTATTTTTTGTAGTGAAAGCATACAGGGCTTGCTTTATTAATAGCTACCTATTAAAATTGTATTGACATTAAAGTCACTACTAAGTTGCTACTGAAAAACTACTCAAAGATTTGCTACCTACAATGTAGCACTCACTTTACTATGGCTTTGCTTAAAGTGATTTTCTTTTATTTTTGCTTTCCTGTTCAGTGAACTTGAGACAATCATTTTTAGAGAAGTTCAATGAAATGCATTAAACACAGGCCTTTCCTAGCTGGCGTTCTCCAGTTACAGAGCAAATAGTGCAGAACAGTAGTAGAGCTGAGCAAAACCCAAGCCCTTCAGGAATTCTCTCCCTCATTAATAATTGCTGAGAAGTAAGAGAAATATTGTTCCCACACTATATCCCTTATTTAGTAATCAGGTTTGCTCCTAAAAGGATGCATAACTCACTAACAGTTTGACTATTGCTTTTAAAAAATAAGATGTATAAATATTTTTGCAAATGCCTATGTACGTTAAGTATCCTACATGCACACAATCCCTAAAAACTAAAACTGGATTCTGTTAGCATTTTTATTTTGTTTTCATATAGGTTCCACTGCAGCAATAAAAATTAGGTTTTGTCAGTTTTTCAAGTAGCTAGATACCTTGAAAGTGTCAGGTTCTGATTTTAAAGCACTCAAATCTTTGTTCAAAACACACCTATTAACAAGAATTTCCCCAAGAAAAAAGGAATTTAAGACTTTTAGAACATATTCAACATAATTAAAACTGCCACTGCAGATAAGTTAGCCTACATTATTTTACCTGAAGTATGGTTTTCAATTAACACCAACATCTTAGTTTTGCATTCTTACAAAATTCTGCCTGTTTATAAAATCTGTACATTCAAAAATGTGCAACCTTATTGTAATCACATATGCAATTTGGGCAAAAACAGGCATTAACCTCCATTTATGAAGTATTCAGGAAGTACAAGCCTTCCATATTAAACCAGCCTCCATCTTTAAATCATGGAATGTTACATATGGAAAACTAAAATTGCTTCAGCAAGCAGTAGGAGCAGAAAGGTTAGTAAGTCTAGGATTCATGCAATAAAGATAGATTAATTTATCTTTAATTTCCCCAAATGCAATTTAATTTTAAGTAGTTTGGCTAGCTGTACACTCAATTTTTTGTTATTATATAAAAAGCTTAATTCCATCCATTCATTAAAAAAGGCAATGAAAACTTAGTTTTAATGGATAACAGTAGTAGCAACAATATATAATTAGATGCTGAAACAGGATGCTTAACCACAGTGGGTTAAATTGATCCTCAAATATAATTTAACTGAAGTAAATAGAGTTACACCAAAGGTGGCTTTTAGACATGAGTAGGTTTAAACTAATCATTATATTTAGACAGGTTTCGCCTAGAAAGCTGTGGCAGCGGCCTTGGGAGTTTTAGCTGCCTCCTACTGAAGCAGTGCACAAGTATCATCTATTATAATCAAGCAGGCATCTTTCTCAAAATCTAATTTCTGCTTTTTCAGGGTACAGTGAGCTTTTCATGTCTCATTTTTCATGGTATCTATGTTAGTACAATGCACAATTTGCAGAGAGTAAATGCCACAGCAAACAACAGTAATAACTGATGAGTCATTTCTATTACCTGCAGCAAGAGCAACTGCTATCGCCTGTTGATTTGCGGCACAGAGGATCTGGACACCCAGCGCGAGATGGGGGCAGGTTTGTCTCACTGCAGAGCTAATGACTGTCATCGCTGCAGTTACTTCAGGCCCAGGACACACCGTGTAAGGAAGATCATGCATGTTTTCTACTATCAAGCCATCCTGTGGAGATTATTAAAGAAATATGATTAAACTGGAAAAAAAGGAACTTAAAACACATGGCTAGTTTACCATTACCTTGTTTTGTATTAAAAGACACAGGAGTTTAAAGGTTTTCCTTCAAAGGAAGGATTATCTACAGTAAATTGTGTTGATGCATACAACCACTTATAAAAGTGCTTTCATCAACAGCATGGTATTTGCAGGAAAATCATGACGAGAAATAAATGTGATTTTAATTATACATTCATCAATTTGGTTTCCTTTGATCCATCCTAAAATGTGAACTATAGGAGAATGAGTTAAATCTTATACCTCATTAAAAACAGCATAAAGTCAAACTTCAATTATCCAAGTGGAATATAGGATATTGAGTATGTTTGGATAACGGAGGATTTAGAGATAATCAAGGCAATTTTCAATTCAATTAATGTCAGAAAATAACTTATTTTGGATAAAGGAATTTTTCGTTTGACTATTATTGTGCCTTTTTGCAGTGTGCCTAATACCATAGTATTAACTAGTGATATTTCTCCCATTCCAGATTCAGAATTACTTGACGGAAGATGTTGCTATACCTCTCACTCCATACGGACATACTCTTAGCAAACAACACAGTGATGATAAAATACTCTGCTGATATAATTTATGCGATTTATTGAAAATCTTTGTACATTATCTGGTACCTTGTACTTTTCCAATCATTGTATAGTATATACCAGAAAGTTTTCAACAACTGCAAATCATATATAATTTTGTCAAGGACTAATAACAAGAGTAAAAGTATAGCCTTGAAACATATTTCAAGCCTGATGTTTTGCATTTGCAGTAAGAATGTTAAAAGAAGCTAGAAATTTCTCACTTGCTTCAATCTAAAAACACAAAAAGTTTAATAGACAAGTTAATTGTATGTATAGAAAATAAATTTCACTCTCTGGAGTATTATCACACATCTTAATCCTTTTAAAATGAGATCTTTACGTTTCAAAGATATTGTAACTGAACCAGAATAGAAAGAATAACAAAAATACAACTAGAGATTAAACAAAAAAGTTTGGTTAATAATAACGTAGAGAATCAGGAAGCGAAAAAAAAAAGGTTTCCTTTTTTAAAAATTTTCATATGTAATGCTTCTTTAATCTTTGTCATAGTGTAGAAGCCCTTTTGGCAGTAAAAGACAAGACAGTATATAAAATGCAGTTAGCATTTAATGGCCGAGTTACAGGCTAAGCCACAGACATCATAAATGAACACCTAACATGGAGGATGGGGAAAACTGAGAATGGAAATAATCCCATGGAACAATATGGTCAGTCCAAGCACACGACCCACATACAGTCAGTGTAGCAAGGTACAGCTGCATATTTAAATACACAAATACATGCTACCTTAAAAACAAAAGGACACAACCTATTAATGGAAAAAAGTGATCTAATATTATGAGCACCCAACATTAGGCCTATGCACTATTCGGTGCCATTCATCAGCATCTTTAATTACAGAATTCCAGTCCAAGAAAACCCAGCTAGGCAAAGGAAAACCAGATACGGTCACTAACAAAACATCTGTCCTTGATTTTGTTTCTATGTCCAATTCAATGTATAATTTCACATCCACACTTCTCCACCTGTGATGGGAGGTAGCCGTACAACAAAGATGACAACCAGTCCCCTGAAAACCCACAGCATTTTCAGAAATAATGAAAAAAAAAAAAAAAAAAAATCACAAACTTTTAGTCAGTTTCTCTGGAATGAGGTCAGGACTGTTCCAACAAACCTGAACTGACCAAATGGTCTTGTACCTCAGGCACAACTACTGAATCCTTTGTGGCACCAATAGAAAAAGAAATCCCTTAGCCTTTTGCCCTCTGGACACATAAATATATTAGGTCAGGCTAAGCAAGAATGCAAAGTTGGTCAGTAGTAGTATGTGACAAAAGGGTTAATGAAGAACTATAATATTTTAACAAAACAAACTCAAAAAATGCAACGAACCCTCACCCTCCGTGAGGCCACAAAACCTGGAAGCCCTTGGTCTTGGCTCAAGAATGCTCTACTTGGCAGGCTTCACCAAAACCTGTATATCTGGGAAACTCCAAGCTTATCATAAGGGCAAGGAGCTAGGATCTGCAAACCAGAAGCCCCAGGCTTTCAGGCAGTCAAGAATCAATCCCAATAGGACATGCAGAAAGAAAGGTGTCTGGGAATGGGGCTTCAGATACTCGGTTCCTGAAGAGCCATGCTAGTAGCCAAAAAAGCAGGAGAAAAGGCTGGCAGAATTCCACAGGAATTCCACAATGAAACAGATTTCCCTGAGTTGCTACTACTTCTACAGCTCAGGATTTGCATAAAGCAAATTATTCCATTAGATACATTAATGAATTAATTCATTTAAAAATTAATTAAAAACTCTGGCTATACTATTGTGCATAAAAAGTATCTGATTGAATTCTAGTTCAAAATGTCAGCATATGGGAAGATTCCAACGTTTCTCTCTTCTGCCTTAAACTTATTATATTCACTTTTCAGCAGTTATCTCTTCCTGTGGTTTCAAGGTCCACAGTTACAATGAATATTTTTGTTATTATTTTAATAATGTGTTATTCTTCTGGTACCATCCAACAGACTATGTTCTTTTGCATATTATGTTTTGTTTAATTAAAAAAGAACAACATATGTTCTGCAATACAGAGAGCTGAATTACAGATGCATTAACTCAAAGCTTTCTTTCATATTTTATATAAAAATTTAACACCACAGATTTCTGTGTTTACTGAATTGATATGTATATAAAACAGACTTCAGTACTATCAGACAGCTAATTAAAATGGTGGAAAGAAAACAGTTATGCTAAATTCTTGGAACTTAAGCTTATAGTTTAGAAGTCTATAGGAACAGCTACTATATTACAACCTCCAAAGCAGAATTTATTTGGATAGTATGAGATAAAACTCTAGCAAATATCTTTTGTGCTCTTTTTCCATTGAATATTAAGATGATTTAAGTGTTGCTTATATATAATAGCCTTATTATAAGTAATTCTCAAACAACATATTTCCTTTTTACTTTGAATGACTTCTGAAGTGCTACATATGTGCAAAATACCTCTTGTATCACAGCTAGCTACTGGAAAACAGGTCATTTAAATAGTGCTCTGATTATATAGAAAAATAACTTCCTTAGCTTTATTCCACTTACAGAAATGACCTCTTAAAACACTTCAGCCACACACACATATATCACAGCAGACAAGCCTCAAAAATAGTCACAACACTACAAACCACAACAGGTATAACAATCATACAAACTTTAACTCACCATCTACCTAATATAGCTTTTACCAAGGGCAACTTTAACCCCAGTGTTTCCCTGAACAGAAAGGCTTTACCTACAAACACATACATACTAATACAAACCTTTGCAAGCTTAAACTAATTATTCTTTCCTACAGAAGAAAAGGTTTTTTTGCACCATACCCATTATTATATAGGCTCAGGTGTGCACTAAGACAATTACAGCCTTTCCCACCACCACAGTCATGTGCCCCTTATAAAGGAAATCAGGTACCTTTGTAGAGCATTTATTTGCTGTGTCTAGGCACAGCTTCCTAGCATTTCCTTTAAAAACTCTACCTCCAGAGCAAGAGATTACTGCCTTAATATAGGTAAATAGGTATTTTATGTTCTCCCACATATACCATAGGAGGTAGTTGCAGGGAGGTTTGTCTGCTATTTTTTCCTACTGTAATATAGCCAAGATTTGAAATGTTAACCTCAGTATTCCAAGTGATAACTACCTACATGTTTCTATACAGAAATACTAGTTTCTTCTGTCTTAACTGTTATTAAACTCTAAGTAATTTGAATTCCAACTATCATTGTAGCTATAAAAGTAATAGGCTTGAAAATTATTTTTTTAAAAACTTCAATGTAAAAGATGTACTAGCAACTACTGTTCCAGGTACAAAGACAAAAGAAGGGTCAGGAGGATCAGAACAGCAATGCATGCGTCTCCAGAGACAGCACTGGTAAAAGAAGCAAACCTAAAATTTTATGTGGTAAGAAGCACCATAATATTTGTAACTCAACATAGCTTTATAATTTGGGGTTTGTTTTTTTTTTTAAAAGAAATAGTTTTACTTAGTGTATCTCTAACTGTCTTTAATGTCAGCTACTCAAGTAGCTACAGCTAAATAACAGCAACTAGTAGTAAAGTGATCTATATCAATGAAATTAGAGGGAACTTGTGCTCTATTTTCTGGCTACAAAGTAAGCATTACCCAGGCTGAACAGAATGAATAAAAGTTAACTCAAATATATATTTTGTATTTTTCTTAAACAAAAGCAGATACAAATTGGAGGGATCATAATGCCTCATAGCTTGCTGCTTATAAAAATCTTGTCTAGGGAATTTCATTGTTTAGCAGCACACAAGTACAAAGCATATACATTTTGAGCACAGATGGCTTCCTAACTGAGCACTCACTTGTTCTCATTACTGTGCTCTAATATCACAAATCTTTCATATTTATTATGTTAAGCTGCTAATGTGCCAGACAAGTCACCTTTTTCTGAATATACTAGGATTTACTTCCAAGTGCAATGCATACTGAGTGAGCAAGACCATATACTTTATTTTTAAATGTTAACACCAATTCAAGCAACTTGAGACAATATGTAAACATCCAGTAGCAGCAAGATGGTTACACACCTTCTTAAAGGCTACTGTAGGCAGGCAGCATTTAGAAATACTGTCAGTAGAAACATCTGTGGAAAAAAACTTTAAGTTTCCAGCTCTTCTTCCACAAGAAAAACAGCTTAACGGCTCACTCAGAGTACCGAGGGGGAAACCTAAGTATATTCCCATTAAAGAAGCAGGATAGCTAGTTAGGCAGAGTGGTGATCGCTGTGCAAAAGCCAGGAAGCTCCTGAAGTATCTGTCACGAAAACTTGCATTTCTCTTAAAGTACCAGGAAAAACTGAACAAGTGAATTGCAGAAAGTGTTAGGCAACCATACTGATATTTATGGAAGCTCTCCTGATTATCTCTGACCTTTATGGCATTAGTAAAGGATTTGTTTGTCATATTGCTGTAACATTATTGTGTACAGACCTTTAGAATAAAGATTGGTGTGGAATGTATACTGATGTTCTTGTGACTTCTACTGGAAATGGACTAAGCATAACTTTAAGTCCTGAATTTGTCCAAATGTGTAGAGAAACAACTGCATTCACCTCATCTGTCTACCTGAGAGGTAGGTTTAAAAATATTTAAATTTTTATTTATATTTAAATATTTAAAAATACTTAAAAATTCAAGTACAGAGACTGCAATGCAGTAGGAGAAAAGGTAAATGAGTTAAGACTTGGAACAGCAGAATTTATTACAACTGTTAAAAAGACAATAAGTATAAAACCCAAATTAAAATTTTGTGTTAGTACTGATTTTAAAGTTGATCGTAAAACTGTTCTGGCTTTGTGCATGAAAGTGAAAGTAACTGCTCCTGTACACTCCCTCACCTTTAGGTATACTTGGTGTTTTCTCCCTGCTGCGAAAGGTTTCAATGTGTAATTAGTACGTAAGGGAAATGGGTAAACAAGCACCGGAATGCAGGGCAATGGCTTCAAGAGTTACAGATCACTTGTGTAACCACTTCCTTTAACACAGGAAGACAGAGACTAGTACTTGTCACTCTTCTGATGTAGATCAAATCACGTTATACCTCATGTTGATACAGTAACTGTAAAGGCAAAATATAAAGTCATAGCACAGAATACAGAGCTATTGCACACCTGTTCTTTCAACAGGCATGAAAAGGAAGAAAACTTACTCATTCTGTACAACTTGCAGTTAGAGATTATTCTAACTGAGTGGACATCTTGCACATGGTCATCTGGTTCATAGGCACTGAAGCCCGCCTGTGTAAACATCATTCTTCTGCACTGCTGTTTATCCTTTCAACAATTCTGTTCTCAGGATTCTTTCCTAATTTAGCCTTACTAGTGCTCTGCCCCTTCTATAATTTAGACTAAGCTCTTATATTCAATTTTGTTCAGTCTGTAAAGTATCATTCTAATTTATGCCATTAAAAAGGTTTCAACTGGCTTGTTATTAAATTTTTGCAGAAAACAGAAGCTTAGAGCAATGACTACTTGTTCATTTAAGATATTTTCAAACCTTGGACATTAGGACATCACCTTACCATGCCAGAAAATGTACATAATACTGTAGGCAGGTCAAAGAAAAAGCACATCAACACCCGAAGACAAGGTGCAATGAAATGTTTAAAACATATCTGACCTTTCAAAAGGACATACACCCTGTTAAAATCTACTGACCTATGAAGATTACTACACCACTTTAGGTCCAACAGCAATTCAGCCAGTAGTACCTGCCTCTTCTTGCCTCTGGCTGACACTGGCCTTTTGGGCCTTCTTTTCTAGATGTGCAAAGCAGGCATGCTTGCTGTGAGGGGGCTACAACAGAAGGGTTAAAGGGGGCAGAAAAGGGCCTGAGCTTTTTTTTTAGTCCCTGAATAATCTGTGCTCTTTTGGTACAAACACAAATGTGGGGTGATCCTGCAGCCTACAAGTGACTGAGGTATGTATGCAGTGCCTCAGCTGTGCACATGGCATTCCTCCATGACTTCATGAAACCAGAGTGTTGTACAGAGCTAAAAATACAGTGGCTTGTCAGACTGGATGATGAAGCATTCTACAGCCAGATACCTAGAATGCCAGCAACCATCTGTGTTGCAGTCAACTTTCCTTGTCTTTTTTTCACCTTAAATTGACTTGTTTCTTCGAAATTGATGGTAATCCAACTTAAGCAACTTGAACTGCACAATTGGAATCTAAGCTTTTTCAACTGTTTTGGGTGCATGTGATGCTTACTTTAGTTTTTGCAATCTAGAAGGCCTACTTACTATGTTGAAATAAAAGAAGTGGATTTAAACATCTTCCTAAAGTGTGTGGTTTAAGATCACAGAATGGCTGGGGTTGGAAGGGACCTCTGGAGATCATCTAGTCCAACTCCCCTGCTAAAGCAGGTTCACCTAGAGCAGGCTGCAGAGGATCGTGTCCAGGTGGGTTTTGAGTATCTCCAGAGAAGGAGACTCTACAGCCTCTCCGGGCAGCCTGTTCCAGTGCTCTGTCACCCTCAAAGCAATGAAGTTTTTCTTCATGTTCAGATGGAACTTACTCTGTTTCAGTTTGTGCCCATTGCCCCTTATCCTGTTGCTGGGCATCACTGAAAAGAGTCTGGCCCCATCTTCCTGACAGCTGCCCTAAGATATTTGTAAGCGTTGATAAGATCCCCTCTCAGTCTCCTCCAGGCTAAACAGACCCAGCTCCCTCAGCCTTTCTTCATAAGAGAGATGCTCCAGTTTGCTAATCATCTTCGTAGCCCTCTGCTGGACTCTCTCCAGTAGTTCCTTGTCTATCTTGAACTGGGGAGCCCAGAACTGGACACAGTACTCCAGATGTGGCCTCACCAGGGCAGAGTGAAGGGGCAGGATAACGTCCCTTGGCCTGCTGGCCACACTCTTCCTAATGCACCCCAGGATATCATTGGCCTTGGCCACAAGGGCACATTGATGGCTCATGGGTAACTTGTTGTCTACCAGGGCTCCCAGGTCCTTCTCTGCAGAGCTGCTTTCCAGCAGGTCAACCCCTAACCTGTACTGGTGCATGGGGTTGTTCCTCCCTCAGTGCAGGACCCCACACTTGCCTTTGTTGAACTTCATTAGGTTCCTCTCCGCCCAGGTCTCTAGCCTGTCCAGGTCTCGCTGAACAGCAGCACAGCCTTCTGGTGTATCAGCCACTCCTCCCAGTTTTGTATTGTCAGCAAACTGGCTGAGGGTACATACACTCTGTCCCTTCATCCAGGTCATAAGTTGAACCGGACTGGATCCAGTACTGACCCTCGGGGAACATCGCTAGCTACAGACCTCCAACTAGATTCTACACTGCTGATCACAACAAAAGCAAAGATGCTTTTGATGAATTATAGACTCAGTTTAAAATATTGGCTATGCAGAAGCAGCTTTGTGTAAATGCTGCCATAGAAAGAAGGAAACCAAAACTTACAACTCCAGCATCCTTGTAAGCTTCTGCCTCTTGACAAGCTTGGTCAATGATCTGGGTCAATGGAAGAGAACTTCTTGGTGTCCCTGTAAGAATAACGCTGCTTACCCCAGGGCACGCACAAACCAAAACCACATACAGTAATAGCTTTCAGGCAGGATAACTATAGGGATTGGGATACTGAAATAGGGAGAAACAGGGTAATGTTTCTAAAAGGCTGCTGTATCTCCTTGTGACATGCTTTAGTGGCATCTCTTTCCTTAGCTGAACTTGACAGATCTGCTGTGACCATTCAGCTCCTAAATCTAATTCACAAACATGAGGAATATCTGCTATAATCTCTTATTGTACCAGGTCTGCTCTTAGCTTGCTATTCCTGTACTTATTATAGCTTATCCTGCATTAGTGATGCTCCACGCAATACCACCTATGGTGAGACTGACCTTTAGGTCTGCAGAATACCTATGCTAAACAGCAGTCAATTTAAAATTAGTTAAACCTATCTTAAACTCTAATCTGCAAGGTTGATTGTACCTGTACAAGTGCTTCATGGCAGAAATGAACATGCGTGGATTTTGCTGGAGTTCAATGAACTTTCCTTAAGATCAACTCCAAAGTCTGATACTTGGGCTCCTAAAACCAGGCACTGAGAGTCTGAAATGGGGACTGAGAAGAGCCCTCTGACAACTTTGTTGGATAGTCTGCTCTGACAGCCTGGGGAAAGCTGGCCGTAGTGCCTGGAGGCTGCTTCTGGGACAAGGTGGAGCACATTGAACTCCGGGCACCAGCCTGTCAAGGCGAAGGTCAGCAGCTGTAACCGGCTCTGCCTCCCCTGAGCCCCCGGAAAGGTGGATGAGGAGGTCGGGGTGGAACAAGCCCTGCCTGCTGTTGCCTGAGCTCCCTGCTGCCCCGCAGGACCTGCGAGAGCTCTACCCAACATCTGTCCTGTCCCAGCGCTCGTTTGTGTAATTTCATAACCATCGCCTCACGGCAGCGGAGAGCTCACCAAAACCAAACCCTCGTTTTCCCAGCCTAGCTCCCCACATGGAGGTGTCTCCTGCCTCTTTTCCCTCCAGGAAGGGGCGATGCCCAAACCCGGGGCCCTTCACGGGGGGCCCGCAGCGGCGGCTGAAGGCACAGCCTTCCAGCGGAGCGGGCTCTGCTCCGGGGCCGCCGCGGGGCTGGGGGGCGACGCCGCCGGCAGGGCGGCAGGGCCCGGTCCCGCCGGCTGGCCCTGCCCGGCCGCCGCTTACCTGGCAGCGCTCCCACGTGCACCACCCCGACGACCGCCGCCTTCAGCCGCCCGCGCAGCCCGGGCAGCCGCATGCCCTGCGGGGAGGGAGGGAGGGAGGGAGGGAGCGGGTCAGCGGGGCGGGCAGGCCCCGGCCCGCCATGGCGGCGGCCCGCCTCCTGCCGCGGGCAGGCCGGGCCCGATCCCGATCCCGTCCCCGTTCCCGCTCGCCGGCGGGGCGGGCGGGCGGGCGGGCGGACCCTCCCCTCCCGTCCCCTCCTCTCCCCTCAGCTCCGCTCCCCTCACCTGCCCCCGCCGCCGCCAGCCCGGCGGCCTCCACCTGTGGCGGCCCCGCGCGCTGCTGCCGCTGCCGCTGCCGCTTCCGCGTCGGCGCCGCCGCCGGCCCCGCCCCCGCCCCGGCCCCGCCCCGCCGGCCCCGGCGCGGGATCCCGCGCCCCGCGGCGCCCCGCGCCGCTCCCCCGGCGCCCGCCGACGGCCGGCGGCGCCCCGCCGCGCCCCCCGCAGACCCCGCCCCGCCCGCGCGCCGGCCCCCGCCGCTGCGCGCGGGGCCACGTGTGCGGGCGGGCGGGCGAGCGGGGAGGCGGCCCCGCGCCCCGCGTTTAAATGTCCCGCTCGGCGCGGGCCGCGCTGTGCGCAGGGACGGGAGCGGCCGCGCCGTGAGGCAGGAGGCGCCCAGCGGAGCCCGCCCGCGCCGCGCTCCCGCCCTGCCCCTGCGCCCCGCCAGCGCCGCCGGGCACCCACCCGCCGCTCTCGCCCGGGAGGGTCCGGGGCGGCCGGCGCGGCGGTGAGTGAGCGAGTGCGCGGGCAGGGGGCGGCGGGCGCCCCTGCCGCCTCCCGGGGTGCCCGGCCGCGGGGCGGGGGGAGCCGGCGGGGCCGGCCCGGGGCTGCGGCCGCCCTTTCCGCGCCGTGCGCCCGCGCCTCCGCGGCCCTTTGTGGGGGCTGGGGCCCGGGCCTGCTCGGCCGCTCCCCGCACGGCGCTCCGCTCGCCCCGAGCCGGCCCAGGCGGGCACCATGCGCCGGGAGAGGTGAGTCCGCCGGCCCCGCCGTGCGCGGGGCCCTGTAGGCCGAGGTCGCCGTCAGGCGCCCCGGGGTGGGCTCCCCGCGGCCGGGGCGCCCTCAGCTTCCCCTCTCTTGGCAGCGACTGCGCGGAGGAGAAGGCTCCCGCCAAGGGGGACGGGGGTGCGGAGAGCGCCATGCGAGCCCGCAAGAGGAAGGCCGATGTGGCCACGGTGAGTGCGGGCCCGGGCCGGCCCGGCGGCCCTGCCTGGTGCCCGCAGGCCACCGCCTGCCCCGCCGCCGGGCTTGGCCGCCGGGCCCTCGCCTCCTTTTGTTGGGGGGCTGGGGGCCATGTGGCGGCCTGGGTGTGGGGCAGGCGGTGGTCTGCTGCGGGCCGGGATGCTGCGGGATGGGGTGCGTGTCGCAGTGGCTAGCGGTCGCTTGTCCTGCGGTTTGTACACCTGAAATTATATCTTGCTTTTTGTAGTTCTTACAGGATCCTGATGAAGAAGTTGCTAAAATGGAGATGACTAGAAAAAAGCAATACGAAAACCAGGTAATCCATTTGGCTTTAGACCGTGCTCCTGTAATCTTAGTGAACCCTATTATTACTTTGCAGTACCTCATAATGATTACAAACATGGTGCAACAGATACACAGCTACCATGTGCTGTGTAGCAATGGGCGAGGGGGACTGTCAGCCCTGGGTGATGAAGAGTGCAAACCACGTCAGGTCATACAGGTTGCTTTGGAGTCTTTGTAAGAGGTGGGGCCTGTGTTGGTCTAAAGCATCACATTAATACTTCAGTATATCCAGCTGTCCTGGGACTGCAAGGGTGCACCTTACAAAAGCCTTAATATGCATTTAGGCCTACATGGAGAGACTCTGGATTGACTTCTCTAGAGAGTTGCAAGAGCACAGTCATGTGCTTATGTGCCGTACTTTGCAGGCCAAAGCACGAGACACTTAAGCATACAAACAGGATCATCTTCTGAGATGATTCTTTTTGCAGTCGTGTCTCCACTTACGTATCACCTGGGAAAGATAAAAGATCCCCCGCTCCTTGCACCATCAGCTCCATTCCTATTGACAAGTGTCATTATCAGACTGACAGAGAGTACGAGGTTCCTGATTAGAACTTTGAAGTTTATACTAGATACTAATGCGGTAGTAAAATAGGCTTCATTTCTCTGCAGAACAAAGGGATAATTTCTGTAAAGTCGCTTAGCTGTGGAAATCAGGCCTGCAGTGGAGGTTAGTAGTGACCATTGCCAGTTTTCTCAGTAAGACATTTAGAATGATCTGAGTTACAAAGTCAAAACTAACTTTAGTAGTGTCCTCTTGCTCCCTCAGTGCCCTTCCTATAATCTTTGAACCTGAGATGCTATTGGTATCTGTATCAGATGCTATGTTGATATATGGTATTGAAAGCATGATGCTTTTGTACCTTGAGATACCCACTCTAAATAAAACAGAGTAGCCTGTTTTCTGAAACAGGTTTATTCCCCTCTTTTTTTTTTTTTTTTCTTGCACGCACACACGTGCTTGCTCAGTCACCGTCACTAGGACTTCAGCCTGTTAATGCACATGCAGGGTGATACTTAAGCTGCAAAAGTCATGATCAGGGAGTACAGACCGTACTCATTTGGTACGCGGGACTACGCATAATGTGGCACATCTAACCAGAAGTGGCAGCTGGAAGTTCTAAGACTAAAGTGCTACCATAACAGATGGGCATCATTGTTTGGAATGGCCTCTGCTTGTTGCAACTGCGTATACTAGTTATCAGTCAACATATTAAGCAGGGCTCAAATGGTGAGCATTTAATGAGGGGATCTCTCCTTCCCTTCTGTCTTTCTTTTGTGCAGTATATTAAACTAATTTCTCACTTCTGACAAGGAAGAGCTGCCTGTCCTTCACCACAGCTCTCTCCTTCACTAAAAGATTTATTCTGTTTGAGCTGAGCAAGGGCTCCTTGTGCATGTTTATTGCATAATAGTAAGGTAGTGTTAAAAAACCTTCAACAGGGGCCCAATTTCACCTTCTTCCATAAAGACAGTGAAAAGAAACTTGAAATATATTTTATGTACATTGACCTTCAACTTTGAAAGTAGATAAAGACTTAGAATTTTTTGTTCTTCTTTGTGTTCCTGGCCTGGTGGCCGTTCAATGTTACTTCTGGAATGATAGGTAAATTAAAATTTGGATAATTTAGGCAGTAGGCATCCAAACTATTTACTTGAGAATTTTTCAAGTTAAGCTTAGGATACTGGTGGGATTTGGCCCTTTGATTCTGTAAACCATAAATAAAATGGGTACCTGTATATCCGTCCCTACATAGGGAAGGTTATTTGTTGTGACAAAGTAGCCAGATTGTTACAGATCTGTTTAAAAAAGCTAACATTTGGCTGCACAGCAGCAGCTCTTCAGTCTATGGTGTGACACAAGCTATTCTCTGATATAAATTGCCATGGGCCACTAATGAGAATATGTTTACGGTTCCAGCAGCAGTATAGCCGGCTTGTATGATAGCCAGTGAGATAGTTATTCTGTTGAGGCACAACAATTCTAAAATGCAAGTAGCTATAAATCCACTGCAGCCTATACCACATGACTTCTACATTAAATAAATTGTTTACTGACAGTAGTTTACGCACAAGGCAAAATATCATAGTCACATCCCACTTTATAGCATCTTCATAGTCAATTCATTAGTTTGCTTCTGTTGAACATAAGGCCTGAGTTCTTAATTAGGATGCCGTTACCCTTTATGTGATGAAAGGGTGGCTATATCATCAGGTTTGTGACAGCAGAATATTGCATAAATTCTGTGTTTGATTTTAGAGAACTGGCACTGCTGTAATTCTGCTAGCAAATCTCATATTAATTCTGGCTGCTTTCTGTGGACGGATATACTTCCAAGGCTCCGTGTAAAACAAAATTCATCTAACTAGATTAGAGTCATCCAAGCAATTGTGATACAAATTACATGGCCACCTCCATCTAGAGTGGAGAATGGAATCTCAAGTCAGTTTCTTTGGATGAAACTAACCAATGTTTTCAGGTGAAAAGAAGATGGAGTAAACTTTCAGGAAATAGTTTTGATCAATTTATCACTAGACACTTTTCCAGAATCCGGTCTTAATGTTGTCAAAATGTTCTACCTAACTGGTTTGAAAATATCCTCCAAAAAGTTTCTTTAACTAGTCTAGGTTATCTTTGGAAGATCCAATTTAAAAAACAAAACAGAAACACCAAAAAACGACTTACAAGTCTTCAGACAAACAGATAAAGTTAAACTATATCCAGTGTGAGAGCTTGACTTGGCCCAGATTTGGGGCAGGACAAAATTCAGACTCTTCAGAAAATTAAAAGCAGTAGAAGTGCCTATGCTATTCAGAAAGAATTGGAACAACTTAATAATGGGAGTTGCTCTTCTCTCTCCTATTTATTAATTCTGGGATCCCTTTCTGATGGCAAAGAAAATTACTATACTTCAAACTAATGCATCCTGTGAGTGAAAAATGGCTAGATTTATAGGTCTTACTATTTTTGATGCGCAAACTAAGGCTGCAGTCCAGTAGTTGGTATTAATGTCTCTCTGTTATGGGGTGCTGCTTTTTAGGATGAGACAAACAGGCCTATCCCTGTCCTGTTTCTCTGCCTTGGATTGCCATGCAGAAAATCCTCTGACCTTGCTGTTTGAATGCAGTTCTGGGTCACCCTCTACCTCTGCTTTCCTGCTGCTCTCCTCGCCCTGGGTCTGTGGAAGCTTGTTCTGATGGCTCCCAGCTCACGTCTAGATGCTTGAGTGTCTCAGCAGCTTGTGTTCTTGGGTGTGGCTGCTTCACTGAAGGCTCTGCCTGTAACCAATAACCCCAATGGTTGCTACCTGCTCCATTTTGTGTCTGGCTTATATGCCTGAAGGATGTCCAAAAGATCCGTTTAAATGAATGTTTGATATATCAGTAAATGATGACATGCTGCAGAAAACTCAGGTGTGGGAACATTTGAGCTTAAAAAAAAAAAAAAAAAAAAAAACCACCACCCCAAAAACCACAACTCAACCTCTGAACTGCTAGGTGTTTTTTCTTTGGAATTGTATGGGCTTGACTGCTCTGATGGACTTCTTTGGTCACCTACCTTCTGCCCTTCTTGGTGCTCCTTAATGAGCCTTCTTGTGTCCTCAGTTTAGTTTCTCCGATGTGTATCTAGTTCTCAGGTCTGAGATACAGATCCTATTCCTGTATCTGGAATATTACTGTGGGTGTCACCAAGATTTCTTGCTGGGTTCCACATAGATGTCAAGAGGCAGTTTTCCCCACCGATTTTTGGCTTGCAGCTCCTATTTGCCTCCCAGGACTGTAGGATTTCCTCCCTGAGGCTGCACAGATTCTCTGTAACATCTGTCGCTTTCTGGCAGCTTCCTGCTCTTGTATTTGCTCTGTGCAAGCCCAAAGGAAGCTCTTCATGGTTTCCTCACACCCTCCCCACCTTAAACTGTTTCTTTTTTCAGTGGTGGCTCCTATTTCCTTACAGTTAGTGTGATGTAATGCAGTTTCTTGATATTGTTTCTTAGTTTTGGTTGAACGTTTTGCTAAATCTGCTTTAAAGAGTCTGATTAATACGCTCATTCTCTCAGCCAGAGTCCATGCCAGAGCTATGGTGTTCCCTCACTTACGCTAATTCAGACTCCTGTCTCCCTTCCCAGTAGCTTCTTGCTTTTGAGGGCCCTACGCCCCTATGCATTTGTTTCCTTCTTGCCTCTAGCTAAGCTATATGCTTTTTCCGTTGTGTGCGTCTCTTCCCCAGTCCTCTTGGTGAGCGACATTACCTAGTCAAAACCTTTGTTTTCACCTCTTCTCAAAACATGGAAGAGGCTCTTGACCCTTGATTTATATTTCCATATAGAAGATTGGGAGTGGTGAAATCTCCTAAATCAATTGTCAGTGTTGCTGACATATAGTATGCGAGGTACCTGCTTTGGTTGAGGACTTTCTGGAGCAGATCCCTTGTCCTTCAGAAGCTGCTGGTGTAGTAGGCACCTTTAAATATATGTTATATAATCTACTGCCTTTCTGTTGATTTGCTGATTAACTGATAAATCAGCACTTCTCCAAAGGCTGTTGGCAGCTGGGCTTGCCATCCAGTTTGGAGGACAAAGTGTGACTAAAGTCTAGTTTTGAGGGAGGACAAAAATTAACTTAAAGCAATGCTGATGTGACACTTTTATACAAACTTTCAGTTCATAAGGAATCTGTAATTTTTAAGATAAAGATACTATTCCCTCTTTTTGCTTTCCCCCACCCAAATTAAATCGTGGCATGGCTGGGTATGTAGCTATGCTAGATTTGCATGTAGAACTCCAAGAAGAAAATCTACCCATCTGTGTGTCAGTAACTCAAAGTACAATGCAGTCTTAGCTGTGAGCGAACTGAGAAATGTGCTTTTGGTTTCATCAAGTTAGTGGTTTCTGTTTCTGAAGCTGGTGCTAGGAGGTAGCCATTTTGCTGGAAAGTGATGTCATTTGTAGCAAGGATAGGGCAAAAATCAGGTGTGGAAGCTTATTTGTGAAAGGCAAATTTCCTGTAGAGCATTTTACTTGTTAGCACCTAATGATTCTTCTGATTTTTTTTTTAATTTTTTTTAAGTACATGAAGAATCTTGTTACCGCGTTCTGTCCTTTTAGTGCTGCAGAGAACAGATCAGTTTGCAGCAAGATGGCTAACTTCACTGTTAGGCAGAAATACCAAATTTTAATTTGCTTAGACATGATGACATGGGGCTGGCTTTGTATTCTACTGCAAAATAAAACAGGTAGTATTTTCCTGGGGAACTGTGTGAAGCGTACACCAAGATCTTGTTTAACAGTTAGCCAGGAGAAAAGTAAACCTAAACTTAAGTTCTGGTCCAAATAGAAGTAAAAGGATATGATGAGTGAAATGTTGGATGTCTGATGCTTGCAGACTTTGGCAAAATTCTGTATATGAAATGGTCAACTTGATACTTTCATGGCAGTTGCTTAACATGTACTTGCTTCATTCTGAAAACAATTGGATCATAAGTGCTTTGTTTTTTTTCATCTTAGCACTGCACGATGAATGGGTAAGAAAAATTCTATAAACTACTCTCTTGCTGTGTTCATTGTCAAGGTTGCTTTGCATGGAATCACAACTTTAGGCGTTGCATCTATGTATTCCTTACCAGAAATTCTGACCTTGTATTTGTATAATTATAATCACAAATTGGGTTTTAAAGTTCTGTCTGCTTATTCTTTACCTGAAGGCAAGCATTTTGCTTTCATGCAAAATCTTTTTGGTCAAAACAAAAGGTAACATGACAACAGGAGACTCTGACTTGGATATTCTTCCATGAAACAGTTGTGATCCTTCAAAAGGAGAACAGGGTAAATGTTCTTCAGCTTTAGTTGCAAACTTTCTCTACTGTGACAATAAGCAACACCTCTCTACTCAGCACTGGAGAGGCTACACCTGGAGTACTGTGTCCAGTTCTGGGCTCCCTAGTGCAAGAGAGACTTGAACATACTGGAAAGAGTCCAGCAAAGGTTCACTAAGATGATTAAGGTACCAGGGCATCTCTCCTATAAGGAAAGGCTGAGGGAGCTGGGACTGTTTAGCCTGGAGAAAAGAAGGCTCGGGGAGATGGTATCAATGTATATAAATACATGAAGGGACAATGTAAAGAAGATGGAGCAAGGTTCTTTTCAGTGATGCCCAGTGATGAGACAAGAGGAGGTGAACACAAACTGAAGCACAGGAGGTTCCCTCTGAACACCCAGAACCACTTTTTTTAGCGTGAGGGTGAATAAGCACTGGCCCATGTTGCCCAAAGAGGTTGTGGAGCCTCCATCCTTAGAGATACTCAAAAGCCATCCAGACATGTTCCTGGGCCGCTGGCTCTAGGTGGCCCTGCTTGAGCAGGCGGGTTGGACAAAATGACCTACAGAGGTCCCTTCCGATTCTGTGAGATTCTGTGCAGTTTAAAGCGGTAATCATGGTTTCTGTCATAGTTTCTTGCCAAGTCTTGTCGTCTATTTATAGCTAAAATGATTATTTTAAAAGGCACAGCGTGTAAAGTCCTGTATTTCATTTAACAGCCATCCTGGAATAATGTTCACAAAAATGCCCATATGCTGATTCCTACTCCGGATAAAGATGATGATCCAGTTGGTGTTGATTACTCTCACTTTATACATCTAAGTGTCGTTCCAACTAGAGCTTCACCATTACCAGTTCTAGGGTAAGTGTGCTACTTTGCTGCTGCTTGTCTGCATGCCTTTTGCCTTATGATTCGAGACTAAACATTGATCTGTCTTAGCTGGGCAAACAGAGAAGACGTATGGAAAAACATGATAAACAAAGAAGAGATGTATGTGAGGGATAAACTTTACATGCAAAGGCACCCTCTCCTGCAACCTAAAATGAGAACAATTCTTCTAGACTGGCTAATGGAGGTAAGCGTCCATGCTTGTGAGTATTTCAAGTGTGCTTTTGTTGAAGCACATTAATAACTGTCATGAGTACATTTCATGATCTTTGCATAGCACATTTAGCACTAGACACTTGTCTTTATCTTAAAGTTTGTCAATTAATGGCACCAAACTTTAAAAAAGAATATATAATAGATTGAGTTGATAGTGTACAAACTGACAATATATTCTGATATTCATTTAGATTGATAGTGCATAATAATCGATTTGTCCCTAAAGCTCCACGATGTAAGCTTTTTAAGGTCACATTGCAGATAAAAGCTGCGCAAATGATTATGAAAGTCACTGTAAAAAGGAAGGTTGTGGTGGCTTAGAGACCAGATGCATCTCACAACCTCTCTGTCTGTTATTGGCAGGTGGAATGTACTACAACTCTGCTGTCTGTATATGAGTCTTTTTTTGCCGTTTGGCTGACTTGGTGGCATAGTCTTTGTTCTTAATTCTGAAGTGTTTGTGAGGATTTTCTCTTTTGAGGTGTTGGAATGATGCAGCTTTGCAAAAATGAGGAACTGGTGTTCTGACATTGTTAGAACATGTGCTTGCATTTCCTAAAAGGGTTTTCACTCTGATCTCTTTTTTTTTTTTCTTGGGGGGGGGGGGGGGGGGGGGGCGGGGGGGAGTTACTGTAGTGGCAGTTGTCTTGTGTCAAAGGAAACTGTTTAACTCATGCTCTTAGTTAGCATGTTACTTCGCAATAGCAGTGAAGCAGAAAGCCAATATGAAATTTGTCTAGCTCTTGTGCTTTTTCTAATACATCTGTAGCATCTGTTTTTGACTCTATAACACTGTTCTTGACCTTTGTAATCTCTGATGTCTCTCCAGGTTTGTGAAGTCTACAAGCTTCATAGAGAAACTTTTTATTTAGCACAAGATTTCTTTGATCGGTTTATGGCAACACAACAGAATGTTGTAAAAACACTATTGCAGCTTATTGGTATCTCTTCTTTATTTATAGCAGCAAAGCTTGAGGTAAGTATCTCCAGCTTTACTTAAACATAAAAATGTGAATGGACAGACGGTACACTTATTGTACACTAGATGCATTTTGGCATTCTTTATGGAGTTTGCTGTGACTTTTCAGCTGAGAGACGGGAAAAAAAATGCTTTTTTTTCTTTTCAAAAGTGGCTAAAATTAAGACTAGGTAACATCACCATGTATCTCTTAAAAGGGTAGTCTTTTCAGTGTTAGAATAAATCTAAAGTTTTTAACTGCAGTTGCTAAAGGAGTTTTTTGGCTGGCTGCTGTATACAGAGACCACTTGTTGCAATTCCGTTGTCAGTGGAGTACCTACTGGATGATAGTCTGAGCTATTCTTTATTTACTGGAACAAATTGAACTATTAAAATACATAGTGCTTTTTAAGTTCTTACTGTTTGTCTTTTAAGAGGGCTATTCTTCAATCTGTTCTTCTCAAGCAAGGGATAAAAGGCCTTTTCTTTAGGATGTGTAAAAAAATCTTGATGTCAATTATGGTACCATCTCAGTGGTGCTGTAGTCAAACATAATACATGTTGTACTGATCCATTAAAGGTGAAGGCTATGAGCACGAAGGTTGAACAAGAACTCTGTGTATATTAAAGGCAGAAGAGAACACCATAAGTAATGATGAGGGGTTAGTTCTTTTTTCTTTTTTTTTTCCCCTCTGTTTTGAAATGCTGAAGTAGTGGTGGATTGTTCTTTTCTTTTTTTCTTTTTTTCCTTCTTTCTTTTAAGCATGTGAGCCTAGTTACAACCTATCCCACAAATTAAATACTTGATCTCGTATCTTTCAGGAAATTTATCCACCAAAGTTGCACCAGTTTGCCTATGTTACAGATGGAGCTTGTACAGAAGATGAAATCCTCAGTATGGAATTGATCATTATGAAGGTAATATTTCAAAGTCGAATTAGTTCTACTTTAGTTTTTAAAAACGTATAGCATAATCAGACTAAAAGCAGAGAGCCTCAGTTAATCTTATGTGCTGCTAAGAGGCACAATTTCTCTTTCTAATTAGAATATAGTGTTCTCTAGGTAACAAGTGATTTAAAGCATCCACCAGTCTGTGCGTATTAACAAAATGAATTGTTCCCCCACCCTATCAGCAGGAGGAGGTACAGGAGAGGATAGATTTGCATGTTTCAAAGATGCCTTGACCACCTGGAATTACAGCTTCTGATCTGGAGTAAATAAAGTTGCATGGTTTAAGTTAGGAACTCTTTATTAATACTGAAGTCTTGTGCATGTCTACTCTTTCAGGCTCTTAATTGGAACTTAAATCCACTGACAGTTGTATCATGGCTAAACATTTACATGCAAGTTGCATACTTAAATGAGCTTTATGAGGTATTGCTGCCACAATATCCACAGCAAATATTTGTACAAATAGCAGAGGTAAGACTGATTTCTTCCTTCAAATGCTATGTCACCTGGGAAAAAAAAGTGGTCTTGTGATAGACTTATTAAGCATCTGTTGTCCTGTAGCTCTTGGATCTCTGTGTGCTGGATATTGGCTGCTTGGAATATACATATGGAGTACTTGCAGCTTCTGCTTTGTATCATTTCTCCTCATCTGAGCTGATGCAGAAAGTTTCAGGTATTGGCATTTATAAACTAAGTCTAATATGTTTACAAACATTAAGTCTTCATTCAGGTAGATAAGCATATATGTCTTCCAGGTTACGAATGGTGTGAGATAGAGGAATGTGTAAAATGGATGGTTCCGTTTGCAATGGCTATAAGGGAAGTAGGAAGCTCCAAACTCAAACACTTTAGAGGTATAGCTCCTGAAGACTTGCACAATATACAGACGCACATAAACAGCTTGGATTTGCTGGTATGTATGTGCATAATGAAGACAAAATCTGTCTGTAAAATCTTCTAAATCTTGTTTCTTCTTTGGTTAGAACATATAGTAAACTTAAGTGAAGCATTATCAGATTGAGACTGAGTGTATTCAGATGATAAAAGGCATAAGGTTGTACTCCAGTTCCAAACCTCTTGGGACAGAGACTTGTCTTGGGACTGACTTGTTCAATTAGTTTAAAAAGGTGATGTTGACTTAAGCCTCTCATCTCAAATGGCAAGTAATTCCCTAGTAATCAGAAGCATATTTCTACCCTTTGGGATACTTCAAATATTGGATGTTAGACCTTTCTCTATAGGAAATACAGGCAATACAACCTTGTCTGATGAAAAAGAAAATAAAGACTGATCACTTGAGACTGATCTTGTGGGACTGTTATGTGACAGCAGTGGTTGACAAGAAGTTGAGCAAGAGTGGTTTTTAGCACAAAGAACGCACAGAGGATCAAAATCTTGTCCAACAAATTGTAGTTAATCTAAGCTATTGGGCTTTTTTTCTATTTAGGTTATTTAATTGTAGTAGAAGTGAAAGTTCTTCCTCTTCAGTTGCTTCTGAATTTTGCTTTATTGAAGATACAAGTACCATAATGCTGATCATCAGATTCCAAAAGTTAATACTGATTTCTTGGGGGTTTGTGTTCACTAACTATTATGTACTGCATGATGTATCAGTTACTGTTGGGGGGTTAGATACAGATATGCATTTCCAGATTAGCAATCTATCAAGTTATAAGACACTGAATTATATTGATCTATTGCATAGATGTACCAACGTAAAGATATTTTTTTTTTTCCTCCTTTTCCTGTGCTTTCAGGACAAAGCTCAAGCAAAACAAGCCATATTGGCTGAGCAAAATAGGACTTCACCTTTCCCCACTGGTGTCCTTACACCACCACAAAGTAGTAAGAAACAGTCTTCTGGACTGAAGCCAATATGACTATAGAAACAGTTGACAGACAATTTTGCTGAAGTGCCTGTTCTGCTGGTTCTAACTCCTGCTCCATTACAGAAATGCTGCCGGTGAAGTTCATAAACTTTTATGGAATCTGAAAAGGAAACTTTACTTTTTTTGGGACAGAAGAATTTTTCTATTTGAAATATTTTTATTGAACATTAAAATATTTTAAAGAAATGGATCAAGTACACCAGCCACTTAAAGAACACCGAAGAGTGCTCCAAATGCTGCTATGGAGGGTGATGCTTGATGTGACCAACTGTTCAGAAAAAGGGCTTGATTAGTTACTGTGCCTGTTTGTCCTTTGGATAATCTGCAGTCATACTGTTATCTGTTGACAAATGGGCAAAAAGTGCTGTGGAAGGCAACATTTCAAAGCCTCTTTTTCAAATGGTTGGCTTACAACTTGATGCCTTTTTAAAAACTCTTTATTGTAAATGCTGCTATGTCTCTGTGTATCCATTTTTAATAAAAATGCTGTCTAAGACAGCTGGTTTTATGTATATTCCTATTTTTCTTTTAATTATGGTCAGCCAAGGTTTTTCAGACTGTGACCACTAGTAGTGTGGGAGTTGGGGATGAATAATGTAGTAACTATTGCTTTATTTATTTACCACTACTGGCTTATCAATTAAAACTTCCTTTTTGGATACTAAGATAAAATTGTCATGTTGGGCTACTTGGATTTCCCTTAGCCAGATGCAGGTGGCTAGGGAGGGGATAATAAACATGACAAGTATATGGGGGATCCTTCCACAACACACTTTCTAATGATCAGTGTATTGGGAAATTCTTGAATTGTCTAGATTGTTATGCTTAATAGCAAGAAATGATTGCTGGGAAAAGCCTACCTTTTCGTAAAACATAATCATTTAAACTTTGGGATTTTGGCGTAGTCTTTGACAACTAATTGTCTTCTGTGCAAAATTGAATTCTGGAATGGTGTGTGCCTTTTTTCAGGAACAGTTGTGCTTCTTGACCTTTGCAAAGTCTGAGAATCTGAGAAGTCCTAGTAAGACGTTTTCTGGAAAGTCATGGTGCTGGAGAAAAGGGAGATAGAGAAATAAATGTAAAAAAATGCTTGCTTGTTTTTCTCATGATGTTCACTTTGAAGGACTGTTCAACAACACTGAAAACTTTTGAGACTGCCAGGGTTCATCTCTTCCTGTAGATAAATGTACAACACTTATATTTCAGGAAGCTCCTACTCTGCTGTTGGTTAATTTTTCTAAACATTAGTTCCCAGCAAGGCTGCTTTTTTTTTTTTAAGTTATTCTCCCTTTTGCTCTTCCCTGACCCAGTATTCTGATAAATGTTAAAGCTTTAATGTAATAAAAATGCCTATGGTAACTAATGGTAAACAAATTATGTGGTGCTGCTGGCTTTTTTTTTTTTCCCCTTGCAATGAATGGTTATAAGTTCTGTGCTAACAAAACAATGTTAGCTGGTGAAGTTAGCTGGTGCTGGTTCAGAGAGGTTTTAATTTCTCAGGGAACTACATATCCTATACAAAGGAATGTTATATTTACCTATTATTGAAAAAGTTTGTAACATTGGAGGAATTGTCAAGATACATTTTGGTACTTTGTCCTTCAATTTAGAACACGCAACCTGGGGCGGGGGGAACAGTAGCCCTCCTCAAAGGTAGTCTCTAGGCTTAATTCCTAAATCACCAGCCAAGCTTCAGTACTAGTCCTTTTGCTGTTACTTTTCAGTCCTGAGTATGTTTCATCTGTTTCTAAAAAAAAAAAAAAAAAAAAAAAAAAAAAAAAAAAAAAAAAAACTAATTTAAAAACTTTAATTTTAAAAAATCATATTTAAACTATAACTGGCCCCTTATAAATAGGGATTGCATTTTCTTTGACTTTTAACTGTTCAAGAAAATACTCTGTAAAAACATTACAGATATGATGAACTTTCAGTTTAAGCTAAATATACCTTTTTGGTTAATACCTATTCAAGAGTGAATGCAGGTGTTCCATGTGTTCTCAGCTGTGTGGGAAACCTGTATATGAGAGAGACACATTTATCTATGAGTGAAACTGCTCAGATAACAGGCCTCTTTCTAAATTGGATCTGTGCTTTAGATGGTAATCTTGCTAATTTTGTAACTGCTTTAGATGGTAATCCTGCTAATTTTGTAACTTTTTTTTTTTTTTTCCCCTTCCTGAAAGGACAACCTGCTTTATTTTGATGGGAAGCAGTCCGCTCAGAGCATGGAGGTGATGGCTTTGCCGCTTCCCAGGTAGGAACGCAATCACGCACCAGCGATGCGGTACTTTCCAGCAGGGGTGACTTACCTTAAGAGCTATTTTCTTATTTTGTCATCTTTATCTCGTGCTTTAAGAATCTTTGTCTCTGGCTGTCTTGCAACACGTGTGGGTACTTATGTCTGTCTGACTGTGCTGTCTTTCTAGGGTAGCTTGAAAAAATTATGCGCTGGTTACTATACGCTGAAAACCATCTTAGGGAGGAACGGTGCAACTAATTTTAAGGAAGATAATTGTCCCTATTAAAGAACCCCGAAACAAAACCAGGAGGGAGTTCCCTCCATGTTTCTTTGCCTGAAGATCGTATTCTAAATTCTCTCTGGTCCTGGATCAATCTGGAGACAGATTGACGGCGGGCAGGGGGAAATGAGTGGGCAGTTCTGCCTGGCCAGGTAAGAGGAAAAGGTTTAGTGTGTTTACAAGTGGGTCGAAGTTTGTGCGACAAAGATGAGCTAATACCAAATAATATGTTCCTGCAAGCTGTCTCTGACTTTAAGCCTGGCACCCTGAGAGGTGGGGAGAGGGCTCCAGGGGGGGATGGCCCCGGGGCAATGTGCGAGGCTGCTGTTCCTGGCGCAGGAGTGCGGGGGGCTCGAAGCTCCTGGGGAACGCCGAGAAAGCAATTTAGCTGTGCATTGCTGCACGCTCCTCCGCTGGAAACTCTCTGCCTTAATAGCTACAGACCGGCATAAAGCATGCTGCAAAGTAAATTGAATTCTGCAGTAACCCAGGTGGCATATGATTATCTTCCTCCTCCTGAAAGGTTTGTCATAACTATGTATCAAAACCTCACCTTGGTCTGAAAGCTGGGGGCATCAGAGAAACTTTGAACAAGAGAAATGAATCCAGTCCTAATTTTCTATTACTGCTACTATGAAATTGAAAGTTGGCAGTAGCTGTGACTGTATGGAAGGAAATAGCCCCAAACGAGGGAGCGAGGCCGCAGTTGTGAGCTGGGGCTGGGGAGGAGGAGCGCTGGTGAGCAGAAAGGAGGAAGATGCGGGAGTCTGTGCTGTGAGCCTGCCAGATGCTAAGCTGTCGAAAATGCTGTAATTACCTACCAGTACTTCATAGGAATAGTTCTGCACAGCTTGGCTCCCGTAAAGCAGTAGGATGGTCTGCCTGTGGCTATCAGTTTCTAGGTCTCAGGTCAGCATCTCCTCTTGGTTCTCAAGAATTAGTCACGAGGGGTTTTATTACATCCTCGCTTGCACGAGGTGGAGGTAAGCAGCTGGCGCAAGTTCAGTGGAGCGCTTGCGCAAATGCTCAGCCAGGCATCCCATGGGAGTTACAGGCCCTCTTAGCTCCTACAGCCTGGCTCGAGTTTCTCTCAGTTCCTGGGTGCCGTTTCCTTCGGGTGGCTTGTCTCACAGCAGTATCAACCTGAATTCAAGCAGCTGGGTAAAACGGTCTTCTTTTGACCAGGCTGTGAAGTCGGACCTTGGTGCAAGCATACAAGGTTTACTGCAGCGTCGCCTCTCAGTGGGTGGCATCAAGGCACCTGAACTTTAGCTTGGGAATTGCCAAAGGCTACAACTGGCTTTCCTCCAGACATTAATGGGAGTAATGTGGGAGTAACCCAGCCAGGGCACTGCAAGGTTAGGTAAAGTGTGTTAGGAAATCGTCAGGGGGCCGGTGTGTACTGTGGCGGGAGAGCAGGCCGGTGCACAGGCTGATATTGGATGGACCCACTTTACCTTGTTTGTTGGCATAAATCTTCTCTTATTTTGGCAACGTGCTTCATCTAGGTATTTAACAACATGTAGCTAAAGCATTAGATTACTCACACCCTCATCTTCCAAACCTTCCTCTGCCCTCAAAAAAAGGGAGACTCTAGCATGTACTGTGAAATAATACAGGTTAACCCAGACTTTGCCTAGCCTTGAATTTGTTGGGGATTAAGTACAGCTCCTCCTTGCTGTCAGGGTTGAGACCAGCTTGACCTGGGCTTTTGTTCTGTCTCTGGAGATCTCCTGCTCAGACTTGGCACGTAAATAGGGGGTGCAGCTCCGTCGTGTGATGCCTGTGGCAGGAAGCGGCATGCCTCTTCCTTCCTCTCCTCCTGCCCTCGCCCCGGCCAGCATCGCCGGTGCCGCAGGGCACCGACTGCCGAGGGCAGGGTGGGCCGTCAAGGTGGGGTAACTGACAGGTTTGGGGTTTTTTTTATTTTATTTTTAAATTTTTTTTGTGTCTGTGAGATGGCAGGAGGTGATGACTACGTACAAATGGGGAGAAGACTTTAATGTTCATTTCTTGCCATTACAGCACTTGCAAAGCTTCTGTGCTTTGAAGTTAAGACTCCAGCAATAAAAGTCAACTTGGCTTGGGTTGTTGAACAATAAGTATTTTGGTGATGGGCTCTTTCAGCCATGCTACCTACAAACAAGTCACATTGTCTTACCTTTAAAGTACAAAACCTGTTTCTCTCAAGTTTTTAATTGTCCGCTACTGACACAACTTATACTTAATCAAACATTTAATTAAGACTGCAGAATATCGCAATACTATGTAATCTGTCTCCTTTCAGTCTCTTGAAATAAGCAGTTCAAGTCAAGCCCAAAAGGATAAGTTTGTGTATGATGCTTTTTATTTCTGTTTATGGTGAATTTGAGATTATAAAAAGAGATAAAGTATTCTTTGCAGACTGAATAAAACCCGGGTTTTCAAAACTCTGCAGACTGGCGTGTTTGAGGGCAAATTAGATCAAATGGCTATCAAGGAAGTAAGGAAAACCTTTCTGATCCCAGGGGGCTTTGGTCCTACAGCTGCTGGCAATTCAGAGGAGCAGACTGTCTATTGGAACTGCATGCTATTTGCAAACTGGTTTTGTTTTGCCGAGCTGAACATGCTCTTGTGTAACAGCAGAGAAAGAAGGCAAATGTATTTTATAATGTACTGATTTTTGATGTTTTGGCAGGGCTGCAATAATACTCAAGGAGGAAAAATATGGAAGGCCTATTTCTGTTTGGCTTAGGATATGTGATCACCTGGGATATAAGGAAAAATAATGCAGAGAACTTCACCCTAACCTTCCTTTTGCTGGTGGACTCTGGCTGAGTAGACCTGTCCTTCCTTTTCCCATGGGTTTCAGTTAAATATCTGCTTGTTTGAACTGAAGAGACTGCCACCAACATGTAAGGGGGGTGAAAATCCCCTACTCTTTGGCATGAGACTAAGACCTTACTTCTACCAACTGGTGCCTGTACTCCAAGATGTGTGCACCAGCCTCTGCGCCTGCGATGGAGAACATGACCTTCTCTGTGGTTGAGGGGGAAGTATTTCCTTTATCAGCCTGTTTTCCTGTGATGTATTACAAGTCTCAAATGTTACATTTCTGACTTGGGCTTGGCTAGAGAAATAAGGGTTTAGTTGCTTTCTGAAATTTCCATGAGCATTGGAAAGAGGAGGAGCTAGTGTGTTTATGGGCAGCGGCTGTGGTGGGGAAATGGTTCTCTAAATGCAATTTAGTGTCTTTCTGGCAATATTTCAGTTGGTCTTCACTTTGTTTAAAAATAAAGTATTCAGCCACCTATGTTAAGGGACTCTTAAGCTATAAAGACAAAATCAAATGATCAAATGTTTGATTTTTTATGAACTGTATACAACAAAGTTCCTTGAAACTGAAATGATACTGGTTTTAATCATGAGCTAAACAATTTTCCTGACAGAGAAAAGCAACAAGCCTAAACATTTCCTGGAAAATCATGCAGCTAAAGGCCATGCTACAGACATGATTTTCCTGGTACTAAAAGCATATCTTCGTATGTCATATTTTCTTCTGTTGGAGGCAGATTCTTTTATTTTCAGTAGGGTCAGGGGTCCAAAGTAACTTGTGTACAGATGTGAGCTCTCAGAAAGAAACCACCATATACATTGATGGTGTAAGGATGCAAAGTCCATGAAAACTGAGAGCGTGAGACTGCGGCTGGTTAGCATGAGCGGGCAGCACACCCTGCTACGCTCTGGATCTCGGATCATTGCTTTTTTCTTAAATATGGATGGAAGAGTTCTCGTGTAGAACTAAAAATAAGTGGCTTGGCTGGAAATTAGGCGCTGACTGCAATGACAGTAAAGATGTAATAAAGCTGTGTAGGAAAGGGTTTGATTTCCCCCCCCCGCCCCCCCGAGGCAAAAGAAGTAGGGACAGCTGTGATTTGCCAGGTTATCGTGTTCAGACTCCAGTTACATGAGTCTACCTATTGCGTGCCCTGCGTGTAACTAGGATAAATGGTTTGAGTGTTCTTGGATTGAATCCCAGAGTAACAACATCAGACAGAGAAGAGTAATATGGTGCTTAATTTTATAATTCTGTGTAAGGTGTTTTAATTTTGGGGGGGGTGGGGGGTGTGCTCTACCAAAATGCCAGCCTCTGCAGCTCAGCACCTCAGCCCAGTCCTTCTGTATGTTAAAGAATTATTGACCATGACAAGAATTAAAAGAAAACCTTTTTTTCTTCCCCACCCCAACATTAATCTTCCAAGTTCCTACCAGACATCAATGTAATATTTGGACCGTACAGCTCACAGTGAGGTTTGGTCATTACACCTCAGTTTAAGGTCGGTCTGAGAATAAACAAGTCGCTCTCTCATCTCAGCCAGATCTGCAAAATGTTGCTGTCTGATGTTCGTAAAGCTGGTGTTTCTGGGCTTGCAGGACGCATGCCTGCTTACCTATGCCAGGATGATGATGATGTTATTTGGGCACAGTAGAGGGCAAGTGAAAACCTTTTTACATCTTGGTTTGGGAAGTCTGGTTGTCAGCCACAGGCTTGCAAGATCAAAGAAAAGTGTTTTAATTTTAGCCAAAATCTTGCAGAATGAAGAATGCACTAAGGAAAGGTTAGCTGATCCTGCATGGTTTTATTAGTATTCTGGGCTTCAGTCAGGAGATTAATAATGGCCACAGACAGTGTCTCTTCATATTAAAGTGTCTTCACACGAGTAGTTTGGGTGAGTGCAAAAGGACCGCAAGGCACAAGCAAGCTGTCATGTCTTGCCCCAACTGACAATGAGTCAACACTTTAATATAAAGAAGAGACAGTTGGTAACAGTCATTAACATAACAAAGTGCCCTATAGATCACTCCAAATTCATCTGACTGTTTTAAGCAAATGTTTTCCCCTGAGAAGTGGCAACAGAACAATTTGTTGAATGTTTTGCTGCCTGTGCCACCCTGTTCTGCTGGGAGTGGGAGAGGTGCTCCTGCTGGGTGGCTGATCCTGAAACGTAATAGAGGATGGTATTTTCTTGCAGTGATAGTGTACAGATTTTTTTATTTTTTTTAGCCTGATTTCCTATCAACACTGGATTCATGGGGTTTTTTTATGGTGGTTTTCCCCAGCCCCTCCCCCCCCCCCCCAATCTGTTGGCTTCTTCCACTGGACAACTTCAAGAGGACCTGACTTCTGTTAATATAGGTAAGAAAAAGGAGTCAGCCAGGCTGCTGATCCTCCATGTGAAGGAGAGGCACAGGCTTGGCCACTGTGCTGTGTGCTCGGCCGGAGCCCTGGACGAGTGACAGCGGGGGCTCCGTGCTGGCAGGATGAAAGGTGGGAAGCAAGAGGGAAGAAAGAGTTGGTGTTGTAGCACTGGCAGCCGTGATTTACATCTGGCATTGAAGGGGGCTGAGTAGAGGCTAAGAGTGGCTCCAAGGAGGGAAGAAGCGCCATGCACAAGAGTGGGCCCGTTAGTCTGGTGCTCATGGAGAAATTTGCTTGGCTTCTGCACTACCATCGCACTGGGATGATGCAAGAAATGCATTGGTTGAATGTACCAAGAAGCCATTGTGTGTCTGTCCAGAACAACCTGGTTTTGTCATTGCTGTAACTTGCAAGTGCTCTTGAACTATGGTAAGACGGCAGGTTTCTCCTGTGGTTTCTGAGGGCTGCCTGCCGGTGGCAACAGGGCTGGGGTGTGCTGGCAGCTGCAGCGAGTTTGGATCCTCCTGCTGCCAGGTGGACTTTGCTCCCCAGCAGCCTGTCTGAACAGAAACCCCGTTTCCTGGGATTGACGTAACGGAAAGGTTCGTCTCTGGAGAAGGGAAGTCACAGGAGTCTGGGACATGTTGCTGGTTGGCACCAAGGGCACGCATACCAGAGCAACCCAGCCGGGGAGTAGTTTTGAGAGGCATCAATTCACCACTTATAATTGTGTATCTGACTTTGCTGCGTGCTTACAAATAGGTCATCACCTCGAGGGCAGCTGCAGGCACATCAGACGCTGGGTTTGGGATGGCTGTGTGTGTTCTGGCACTTGTTGCTCATGGGCGTGAGAGAAATCCCTGACTCTCCCCCAGCTGTTGGTGTCGGGGGGGAACCAGACGAGCCTCTTCCACCTCCCTCTCTGCCCACTGCGGCCAGGGGAACCATGCGTGCTGGGTGTTCATCTCTCTGGGGTGTGGGGGAAGCATGAATGCATCCCTTTGTGTGGGGCCGCGCTGGGGGTCGTGCACTCCTTCAGGGATGCAGAGTGGGTTGGAAGATGTCTGGGTGGGACCTGGCTGGGAGAGGGGCTGCGAAGATAGCGGGAGCAGCTCAGCAGCCCCCGCGCTCATTGACTTAATTGGGGCTGTGCTGTGGGGCTGGAGGAACGCAAGATGGCCGGGATTCTCACGGCGTGGGGAGGCTCGCCGGCGATGACCAGGAACCGGCCAAATTATTAACGTCAATTAAGTACAGAATGTGTAGATTACTGACATGTTATTGTTAGGGCTCTAAAAGAAATATAATTAATAAAACTCCCCCACCCACACCAAGAGGCGGCCCTTTGTGTTCCCTGTGCTTTTCCCTGCCTGCAATGTCTATCTCTTCCCGCAGCCCCGTGCTCCTTTCAGCAGCCTCGGACAGCATTAACATTTGAATTAACATAAAATCACTTTCTGAAATCTGTTAACATTTATAATGTTGCTGTACTTTGCCTGATCACTGCATTTTTTCTGTCGGTTTGAGCTTGGTGAGTTTTTTTCAAATGATACCAAACATAGACCTATTATGCTGCAAAAATTGCATATTTGTTTAATGATTTCCCATTGGTATCTTTGTTGCTATGAACCAAAGCATTAAATAGAAGCTAGCGCGTTAACGCTGTGTTGTTCTACATAATAAATTTGAATATCCCCAGACGAATATTTTTAACAGGGATTTTCTGAATAAAATGCATACGTGCCAGGGTATTAGTAATTACTTAAAATCAGTTTTTGACATTTAATGTTGACATCTAAAATATTTCCTTTAATTTTTGGTTGCCTCTGCAAACAGAAATAATGGCATTCGTCCTAGGGAAGGCTGGGTGGACAAATAACACTTTTACTCATAATGAAATGAAAAGCAATAAAGAAAATGTGCTAAATGTCAACAGTAAAGCATATCTGCTCTTCATGTATTATGAGGAGAATATACCCCAAAATGTGCGTACACACCACAAAAATCCTTTAAGTGACTTAATATGTTTGAATATTAATGGTTTGAAAGTTGATCCATTGCAATGGTTCAATTTTTTGAAAATTGGCTATTTAAATACTTTATTACCTCAATAAATTCTCTATGGTCACTGTGGTAGCCATAGTACGAAAAATAATCATCATAAATCTGAATTTACACAAGATCTCCAAAATTGCACAGTTTTGCTGAGAGAAACAAAAGATGAAGTATATATTATTTAACTCGATATATTTAGTCCTTGCAGGAGTTGCTTGTCTAAAAAACCAGCAGATGGAGTCTGTTGGAGGACATGACGGTCTGGCAGCAGCCTCAGAAACCAGCTCGATTGCATAAGCAAGCGATGACTGAAAACCTTTACCATGTGAGATGCAGTCTGGAAACCTCTGCTAAAAAAGTTGGTCGATGCTGAAGCATCTGCATTTGCAGAGAGCAGCTTTGCTGGGAACCTGAGTGAGACAGTATGGGATCCTGTGCCCCTGGTAGAAGGGATTTGGCCAGGAGCGGTCAAAGATGGCTGGTACCATTGCTGCCGCTTTCTGCTGGATGGTGGAAAAACCAACAGGCTTTGGTTTCAGCACAGCCAACTGGTATTTTTCAGCATTAGCAGCTTTGCATTCAACTGCACAGAAGAACAGGAGCGAGGACGTCCGACGGGGTGCAGGCAGGTGTGCTCTGACACAGCAGCTGCCCTGGGCCCTGCGGAAGATGTAGCCTTGCTGGGTGAGCATCGCTGGCCTGCTGGAGCGGGGCGGTGGTTTGGGGGTGCAGGAAGGCTCTGGGAGCCGCCCCGCAGCACAGCTGCACTGCAGGGCAAAACTGCTGGGGTGGTCTGAAGGGAAGATAAACGTCATGCTCTTATCTTTCCACACAAGATGCTGCTCAGCACTGTAACATCTGTCTAAAGGCAGGCTGTGATGGTTTGTGTCAGAGAGCATCTCTGTGGAAGCTTGGATGCAAGAGAGGCCAGGGCAGAGCCCATGTGCGAGGCTTGTGCGTGCAGTCAGGTGGAGTGGGAAAGCTCCTTATCCTTTCTCTTCTTAGTTTTTACAATTTTTTTGTTTAAAATAATTATGAGGAAAATCATGAAGCACCTCCACACTTTTGCATCCCTGAGCGTCTCTCACTGTGCACAGGCACATGTCTTTGTCCTTGAAATTCCTGGGGTTTTTAACAGGAAGAGGATTGTTATTTGCAAGTGTTGGCAATCGCTGGGATGTTCTTTGCAGGGAGTTGGCCATTCGGACAGCAGTGTGGCAAAGTAGAGGGAGAGGATACCTGTGGTTTCTGAGCGCTCCCCTGACGCTTTACCATAGCAGAAGGAGGGTCGTGATCAGGGACTTTGCAAAAAGTAGCAGACAGCAGGGCCTGCAGGAGAATCAGGGGCATCGCTTGTGTCCCAGCACTGCGGCACTTGGGGGGTTACATCGTCATAACAGTAATTATAGGCAGAAGAGTGAGGACTGCTCCACCTCTGACTTTATCTATTCCCATGCCATCTATTCCTCATCATCATTTTCAGCTCCTGCCCCCTCAAGGCACCTCTCATGCACGTCTGAAAATCCTTGTGTAAGCATCTGCAAATGTTACTGGCTTTTGAATTTTTTGGGCTGCATCGCTACTCAGCTAATGGCATTCAACAACAGTAGACCTCGGTGAGGCAAAACTTGATAAGCTGATAAAATAGTGGCCCACGTAAATCAACGAGAAGCTTTGCCATTATTATTATCTTTCATTTGAACTCTTACGAGGAGAGTAACCTGCGCATACCGTCTTAGACATCCATGCTGCTCAGCCAAACATGTTGTACAAGCAGGAGGAAAGGAACCAAATGACTCTCAAGTCCCTCACGAGCCCTGAGAACGGGGACATCGCAGCAGTATGTGAAGGAGCGTGCCCAGGCGGCAAGCACAGTGCAGGTACCCCCTTTCACAGGGTGCAGAGTCCCGACCCGTGTATGCAGGGACCGACCCTGGGGTGCTCTCGCCTAGCTCAGAGTCGGGCATCTCTGCAGGTTTAGGCATACAGCAATGGGACTAGCTTCGCTGCTAAACACTCAAAAAGCTGAGCACCCTAATTATGAATTACAGCCTTTCCTTTCATATCTGCAGCTGAGTTTGACATGTGTAGCTGCAGCTGGCCCTACCTCTACAGTTTTATTTGATAAATCTGATTGATGAGGGTTTTTTAATTCCTCTCAGTCTCTTTAAATTAAAAAAAAAAAAAGAGAGAGAAAAGTTGAAAAGAGCTGTAATTGCAAGTGAGCACTATAGAAACCTACAGCCAGCAGGCATGCTTCAAAGGAAACAGGGCCAGCCTGGACCCTTTAGTTGCTGGCTAGTGAGGGCTTCAAATGTGCCTGCATGGTGACTGTGTTTTAATTTTGATCCATACCAAAAGAGCTTAATTGGAAGATACTGGGGGTTTTGATGCATACGGCCTCTTCAATTTGGTGAGCAGAGGACACTGTTAAAGCAGATGCCAAGGTGGTCTCTAGCGTGATGGGGCGGGTGTCCCGGCAGCAGGGAGCTCGCTGCCAGATTCCCCCACTGCAGGCAGGCGCAGCCCTGCCTCCTCTCCTGCCTGCAGAGCTGTGGTTTGTGTTTGATTGGTATCGAGGAAAAGTTTCCTCCTCGAGGGGCAAGAGACCTGCCTGGTGCATTTAAAGCCCCGATGCTTACAGAGCAGCCTGGCTATGCCCTGCGCTCTGACCTTCCTGGGCAGCAGGCAGGGACACGGCTCTCCCCTGCGCCTGCACGTAAGTAACTTCTCTGTGCCCTCGTGTCCGCCCGCGCAGCGATGCGGCCGTTGCCTGTGCTTCTGGGCAGGCACAGCCAGCTGCCTGCGCGCCCTCCTCCTGCTGCCTGTCTGCATCAGCCCCCGTCCCATCCCTCCATGCCCCAGGGAACGGGGCGCAGACAGCAGCAGCCTTCCTCGGCTTTCCCACCACTTTCCTTGGCACGCTCCCCTGCATCGCCGGCGAATTAAGCGACTAATTTTCATTAGTGTCAATGCACCTGCACCTAACTCTAAACTACCAGTTAAAGTTATCGATTCTGATCAGCAAAGGTACTAAATTCCAGTCGGAACTGAAGAAGCAGGTACTAAACTCACAGAGACGATCTGTTTAATGCAGCCATGGATTAAAGCAACCGATTTATCATCTTCGTATCTTTACAAATGCTAATCCTCAGGATATGGGTCTGGACCAGCTCCTGTGTGTTTGGAGTCTTCTCATTTCGTCCGACCGGGACAGATTTGAGCTGCGAATCTCCAACTGTTGCCCTTGAATAGCTGTCTCCTCAGAAACAGGTTGATTTTTTTGGTTCAGCTGATTAATTCTACAGGATGATTAATTATTGTGTAAACGTAATCTTGTGTTTATTGGTTTGGGACATGAGAATTTATCTGCACTCTGGAGAAGGTATATAACATTTTTCTGTTCTAATTTCATCTGACTGAAGGTTGCATCCAAACAGTCATTGATTGTTAGGATAATTTGTCCTGGAACATACAAAAAGGATGCTTCATCCTCTGTTACTTGGTCTGAGTTGATTCAAGAGGCATGAACGTCGGCATTCCTCTGCAGCAGGAGTGACCTGTGTCTGCTCAATGCATAGCAGTAGTTTAAAAAGCTAATAGTATGTTTGAACTACGAGTGAGAGAGAATATGAAAGAATATTATAATTGTGCATAACAGAAATTTCTATAATTAAAAATGGAATTCTCTGGCACTGGAGCAGAAATAGCAATTTTCTACTCAGTGAAGCTCCAAATTATTTTAGAGGGAATTAGATGTATTCTCCTGGACTGTGATCACTCTGAAAGATTTTTTTGATGCTAAACTGTATCTGAATATTGGAAAGAGCAAGTTGTGTTGTCCTCTCACCTGCTGCTAGCTTGGAAGTGGAAACATCAGAGACAGAAGTGTCATAGCTTTTGGATTTGTTACACAGTTATGTTCTCTCTTCACATGATTACGACGTGGGAAATACCTTCTATAACCACTGTGTATTCTCATGCGCACATTTATTCACTGTGTTTGAGCCAAGATGGCTATTGCCTTTACACGCAGTTGTATCCTGAGCAGCTACTTTTATGGGTTAGCAGTGGAAAGGTGCAGGGGATTGCTGCTCCAGGACAGACAGCCCTGTGTGAAGAGCCCTGCAGAGCAGGCTGAGCGTTCCTGATGTGAGATACCGGCGTGTCCAGGAGCTGCGTGGCCTGGGCATTCCCAGATGTGCCATCTCACAGTCCCTCCAATGTAGTGGCAAAACTGAAGACCCCTTTTTTTTTTTTTTTTTATTTTCCTTCTTTTTTTCCCCTATTTGTTCAAAATCGGCTTGTGCTGTAATCAACCGTTTCAGCATAACCCCCAGTGTTTCTGGGTTTCCCAAACCTGATCTTCCACATGCCAGAAGGCTGCCTAGATGGGCTCTGGAGATAATGGCAATTCAATATTTGGGATATGCGTATATGCTAACACTGGCACTAGGTTGCCCTGTAGTTTTATTTCCACTGCAGTTCACTCAAGGCTGTTGCTATCTAGCCCAGGTTTGTCTGAGCAGTGCTCCTATTCATCTTCCAGTCTTACATAAAGTATCGGCCCTAGGATAAACTACATTTGTATGATTCATTTTACTGAATTGGGGAAAAATTCAAGTGAGCGCTTGCTCGCATGAGAAAATATCCTGGCAGGCTGGCTCTAGCCCAGTCCCGTCGGTACGGGGTGCTGGTGTAGCTCCCCTGGGCACAGCTGAGCATCCTTGGGAAAGGTGGCGGAGGGACTGACTCCTCCAGCTGAGCTTGGCTATGGCGTGTTCGGTGTAAATCATAAGAAAGCAATTGGTGTTTACCTCCATTAGCTCCGATATAAATATTGCTGCTCTGCCCTCGCTATTGACAGCGAGCGTTTTTCTGCTCGGCAGCCCAGTGCCAGGCGCTGACAGGCTGTTCCAGTACGGGGGCTGCCTGACCCAGCCTCTGACCTGGTGCTGTGGAGAAGAAGGTTGAGTTTGTGCTTAATGTACTGGGCAGGCACCCAGGGGAGCCTCTGCAATTCCCTGTTCTGCCTCAAACTTCTCCTGTGACCTGGGATAAATCATTTAATCTTTCTCTCTCTGCAGCAGCTCCCCTTTTGGGGAGAGAGGTGGGAGCAGCAATAATAGCCTTCTTCATCTCGTCTGCTTTAGGGCTATATTTTTAATAAAGTGTGGCATCAGACATCTATTTAAAGGGCTGCCTTCCCAAAACAGGTCAGTTTTTACTTGGCAGTTAAGACTTAAACTCACATGTGACCAGGGCCTGCACCTAAATTGGGGTATTAGGGCTTTGCTGTGATGCAGCAGGTGATAAAGCACATTGCTGCAAGAGCCCGTCAGTGCTTCTGGTCCCTCCGCCTCTCCCCTCGCTGGCTGTGTCCTGCTTTTCCAAAGGAAACTCTCCAGCTGTCCCCTCATGGCTGTGATAAAGCAAGAGACAGCCAAATGCTGCCCTACCTAGCAGCATGGGGAGGTCAGACGAGGGAACATACTTTACTTGCAGAGCTGACATAATTGTTTAAAGCAAACAGACAGCTCAACATTTTTGCTAACTTACAAAATCTGGCATCTTGGGAGAACGTGTTTGGACTCAGCAAGGCCATTTTCACAGGCAAAGCATTGTCATTAATCTGCGTGTTTGGCATTGCTGCTGGAGAGCCTCCTTTTTGCTTTGAATAAGATGTATATTCATGGACTGAAAGTTGCCTGTTTTGTTTTTATGCTGGCCGCGTGGTTTTGATGGGGTGGGATCTCCGTGTGCAGGCACTCGTCTCTCCCAGCTGCACCGGCACAAAAGCTCTGGTCACTGCTGCTGGATTGCCGAGCAGAGTGCGAGCTGTGATTGTATCGAGGCCAATGCAATCATATCACCTGCCAGTCTGGGGAAAAATAGGGTCTAACTAAGATGACGAGTGAACGATGTGGTCAGAATTAAAAGGATAAACAGCATCTTTCCCTTAATGAGCTCTGTTTAACATGTGAGAAACCCACACATGCTTTATCTGTATTCTGACCAGCGAGGAGCCTTACCCAGACTTCATACAACAATTCATCACGGCCCATTTATGCAAGGCATATTTGAGATGTAAGATGTGTGACTCAACCTCTTTTATTCCCTCATTAATTTTCTATTCTGCCTGAAATGGGTTCTTAGAGTGCTCATCACCAGGGTATGAGCGCTGGTGAAAATGGGGCGTCAGGATTTCGGCTCTTATTTTTGTCACTGTGGTTGGATAAAGGGGCAGATGTACAAACACCTGGGCTAGGCGGGCTGGGTGTCCTGAGTTGCCAGCACCTACTTCCACCTGCAACTGCTCCCATGCATGTGCAAATCTGATAATAAGGGCTGATCACTCCTGTACTGTTGACAGTGTTTCTAGGAAAATTGGTGGCTGAACAATTGGAGTTTGAAGTTTTTAGCTCATGTTGATACTTTTGAAGACCCCACCTGAAAGTGCTTGCAGATCTGGTTTATTTGGTCAACTTGCATGCACATCTGCTGTGTATCTTGTGCAGATTTGCTTTTCTGCTCTGGTTCTTCTCTCCCTTTCAGCACTTCTGTACATGCTTCTCGCTATGTCTTTGTATTGTGTGCTTTATATATCTTTCTGCTGTGATATGTATTAACTACTCAGACTCCCAAGGGCCTCAGAAGATGAATGGCTTTATCTATAAGATTCCAGTAATAATCCATTTGTGTATGAAATGTGCTCTTCAGTATTAGCGCATCACAGAGGGTTGGCATTATCTGATAGCTGCAGAGGAGGCTATGGGCAGCAACTGTGTTCTGAGCTGCACCTCGGGCTCTCCCAATAACTCCTGACAAGTCACTTAAATCCTTTGCAGTTCACTCTATCCAAAGGCAGACGTCGCTCAGCTCGTCGGATGCGCAGGGTGCTGCGTGGCTTCCTGAGGTAACACCTACGAACCATAAAATAGTTTGAGTTGGAAGGGACGTTTAAAGGTCATCTAGTCCAACCCCCTGGCAATGAGCAGGGACATCTTAAACTAGATCAGGTTGCTCAGAGCCCTGTCCAACCTGTCCTTGAATGTTTCCAAGGATGGGGCATCTACCACCTCTCTGGGCAACCTGTTCCAGTGTTTCACCACCCTTACTGTAAAAAAAACTTCTTCCTTATATCTAGTCTAAATCTACCCTCTCTTAGTTTAAAACCATTACCCCTTGTCCTATCACTACTGCCTCTGCTAAAAAGTCTGTCCCCATCTTTCTTATAAGCCCCCTTTAAGTATTGAAAGCCTGCAATAAGGTCTCCCCACAGCCTTCTCTTCTCCAAGCTGAACAACCCCAACTCTCTCAGCCTTTCTTCGTAGGAGAGGTGCTCCATCTCTCTGATCATTTTTGTGGCCCTCCTCTGGCCCCGCTCCAACAGGTCCATGTCCTTCCTGTGCTGAGGGCTCCAGAGCTGGACACAGTGCTCCAGGTGGGGTCTCACCAAAGCAGAGTAGAGGGGCAGAATCACCTCCCTCGACCTGCTGGCCACGCTTCTTTTGATGCAGCCCAGGATACGGTTGGCTTTCTCGGCTGCAAGCACACATTGCCAGCTTATGTCCAGCTTTTCATCCACCAGTACCTGCAAGTCCTTCTCTGCAGGGCTGCTCTCAATCCCTTCATCCACCAGCCTGGATTGATACCGGGGTTGCCCCAACCCAGGTTCAGGATCCTGCACTTGGCCTTGTTGAACCTCATGAGGTTGACATGGGCCCACTTCTCAAGCTTGTCCAGGTCCCTCTGGATGGCATGCCGTCCCTCAGGCATGTCAACCGCAACACTCAGCTTGGTGTTGTCTGCAAACTTGCTGAGGGGGCACTCGATCCCACTGTCTATGTCACTGATGAAGATATTAAACAGCACTGGTCCCAATACAGACCCCTGAGGGAAACCACCTGTCACCAGTCTCCATCTGGACCTTGAGCCATTACCATTACCCTCTGGATGTGACCATCCAACCAATTCCTCATCCACCGAAGAGTGTGCCCATCAAATCCATATCTCTCCAATTTAGAGAGAAGGATGTTGTGGGGGACTGTGTTAAAGACCTTATAGAAGTCCAGATAGATGACATCCATAGCTCTTCCCTTGTCCACTGATGTAGTCACTCCATCACAGAAGGCCATCAGGTTGGCCAGGCAACAAGTGAAGCACCCCAACCTTCGGGGAAGTGCAACTAGTAAGCGCTTCCACTCCAAGCAGTGAATCCAGGCACCTTCCCAGGAGATGCGGTGGTAGTGGTGGTGTGAGTAAGAGGGCTTGGTGACACCAAGCATGCTACGTGGGGGTGTTAAAGAGCCCCCCTCACCCACCCCCTGCAAATCCCCACCTCTGATGGAATTAGGCTTTACCTTGTTTCAGGTAACGCGTGTAGCAGCACGGCAGCTCACTCCAGCGTGCAGTGGTATTCTCAAAGTATTGTCCACTGGCTTCTGATTTAATTTCAGATGATCTTAGTCCAGGCAAAAAAATGCTGTCTGTGCCAATCAAGAAGTATAGAGCACGCAGTAAGTACAGTTCAAAAGCTGCATTACCCTTATCTATTAGTAATGATCAATTAGCATGAAGGTCAGTGGGCAGCTTGGAAATGAGTCAGATAAGAAGGGCAGAAGGAGAATTTGAATGGAAAGGAAATTCTTGATTCATATTCGGTGTTTAAAGTCATAACTCTGTAACAGTGGGGGCGGAGGGTAGCGTTAAGTAGTCCTGCTGTCACACTGACTCAACCAGAGTGTAAATCACAGTGGAGAGAGAGCTGTGGCTTTTTCCTGGTGCTAAAGCATCATATTGTACCACAGAAAGGATTGCAAGTTGCAAGAAGTCCTCCTTGCCCTTTGGCCCACCCTGAAAATTCCTGGTCAGTTTGGCCCCCACAGAGCTGGTGGCTGCTGTCAGTGCCATCAAAAGCTTAAAATTCTGGTCCTTGCCTTGCACCAACACGAGTGGGATCGGTGCTGAAGGGCAGTGCAGGACGGAGGTGGGGGGCCTCCGCGGTCCCCTGAGCATCATCTGGGCAGGAGGTACCGTTCAACGCAATGTTGATATTTTTGGGGGAAGAGGAAAAGATGACTTGTAACCAATTAATTAACTTGCAAATTTTGCACAGATGATCCAAGTGTGCCATATTAAACAGTAATTGGCCCTTCCCAATGTGTATGTGCACTCTGAGATAAATAAAAAGGTATTAAGAAAACATTACTGAGAGTTACATGTGCACAGCTGGGGTAGTGTGGGCCTCTCAACATAAGCATGTGCTGGAGTCTGGTTTCCATTGCGAGCTGTTACAGTCCAGGCAGAGATGACAGGGCACATAGTTGTGGTAGGCAGCATTGTAATGCACTGCCTAAATGCTGTCTTTACCCTGTCAGCTACTTTAAGTAAGTGTGCTCAAAACGATTTTGTCTTCACCTGAGTCTCCTGTGAAAGCAGCCAGCAAGCTGCCGAACAGACAGGTTAACGCAGGTAAGAAAGACATGAGTGTTTTGGTGTAACACCCCATTGGAAGGTGATGAGATGCAAGGCCACCCTGCATTTGGACAGCGGGGTGGTTCTCCCTGACTCCCGCGGTGGCTGCAGGGACAGCAGCGCCCTTTCTGCTGCCCATGCTGCAGGCAGCCCTGGGGCTGCGGCCACTGCCGCCTCGGGAGGGGACCTCCCCCAAAGCATGGGAGCCTCCTCCCTGGGCCAGGTAAAAGGGAGCTTCTTCCGAAGATACATCAAACCTGTTCCTGAATATAAGAACTGATGTCTGAGGCAGCCACTCCGGATTAAAACAGACAAGTGAACTGTGGCACTTGCACAAATTTCAGACAGTATGATACAATCTTTCTTGTTTTCTCAAGTTTAGGTATCCCAGGTTTTCACTGTTGCTGTGGGGCAGGTTGGTGGATGGGTGAAAATAAATCTGCCACTTTTTGGTCTGTGAAGTTTATTTCTGCTTATTTCTCCCATGCATACGTACATGTGCATGCACGCCGAGGCTTAACAAAACACTTCACCTCTTTCTGCGCTGGGTGTGTGAAGGAATAAACGTGCACTGTGCTTCCAGCTTCTGTTCCTGAAGTATCATACATTCTGGCCTGTGAGCTTAAAATATCCCAATAAAGTGATGTTTTAAAGCACGAGATCGCTACACACAGGGTTTCTTCTCTGTTCTCTGGAGGCTAATTAATCCCCTTAAAATAGAGAGATAGTAGTGAGATAGGTGCACTTGGTACCAAGCAACTGCGCTGCCTGTTGAAGATGATGAAATGTAAGTACAAAAGAGAATAGGTAGGGGTAGGTTAAAACCGGTGTTCCTGCCTCTGACAGTTTACTTTGATGAATGCACTCATTCACTCAGCTTCACCATTCGGATCCTGCATAATCAGAGATAACAGGCGGATGGTTTGCATGAATAACTAAGTTTGTCATGTTTAATTTTCTTTAAAAAAAGAAACAGCAGTTGCTTTACCCTCATCCTTCAGGCCCAATACATATTTATAAATTGTCAGGAAATGAAAAGCCTTTTAACAGCACGCAACAAGCATGCAAAGCTACCAGGAGAAATAACTGGGAGAGCGGGGAGCAGAGCAGCCCACCTGCAGCTCGGGCGGGCTCGCCTCGCCTCGCCTGGGAAGGTGGTGTGGGCAGAGGATGCTGAGCAGGTTGTCTGAATTATTAGGATGTGTGGCACTAATATTTGTTTTGTGTTCTGCAGGCAGTGTCTTCTGACAACTTGACATTGTGCAACAAGAAGCATTAAAACTGAAAAATAAACCTGCATTTGGCAGTTAGCTGGTAATTCAGCAACTGACTGTGCTGCTTAATATTTGATAGGGTGCTTGCTTTACAGTGTCTATCCCATCACTGACAATTTCTTAAAACGTGCAGAAGGTGCATCCGGAGTTTGCATGGAGCAAAATGGTGGAGGAACGTCTTCTGCAGAGTGCTACTCCCAGGAGCCACATCGTCCCCTCCAACGCTGGTCCCAGCTGCCCCGGGAGCTGTGCGCGGTGGAAACACGAAGGCGAAAGGACTGACTCACTCCTACGATGGCTTTGATCCAGGACCAGCCCTTCCCAGCCTGTGCCAGGCGTAGGTGCGGGCATCGTGGCTGCTATTGAACACTGCTAATATTACAATTAAAAAAAATCCAGTCTTTTTATTGAGCAAATGATTTCTGCAGAGAATAGAATGATATATTAAAATGTCTGTGTAGAAAGCTCCCAAGGGAGAAATTCAGAAGAAGAAAGATTGGATCACTAAAACTGAGAGAGAAACCAGGAGTCGCTAATGTGAGGCTGAAGGGAAAAGACCAAATCTAGTTAGAGGGTCTTCTAACCAGCATGGCTTTTTTCATAATCATCCTATCAAGATGATCTTTGCAATAGGCGACCTCTGACTTCAATACCAATATATATGTCACCAGACACAAATCCCTCAAGAGCTAACTCAATGATATTTCAAGTAAAAACTACTAGGCAGAAGTGCAATCCGATTATTGGCGTGTATGCAGCCTGGGAGGCATGGAAGATCTATGAACGCTGAAGCTGGGGAGAAGTGCGGGGCAGGAGCAGGCTGAGCCCCATGCAGCGGTCCTGCTGGCCGGCCACCGCTGCCCCTCCAGAAGTCCCACTGATGGCACGTGGCATGTTACAGCAGATCCCCAAAGAAAAGGAATCTTGAGCTGATTAGGGATCCTCTTGCTGGGTTTCCATTTGACTTCAGCATCATTTAAAATGATCTCAGAGTTGCTTTAAATTACAACCAGTTTATCAGCCCCTGAAAAGGCCCAGGTCGTTGGCAGGGTGGGTGCCGGGATCGCCCGCCCTCCCCGGGAAGCCAGCGTCCCTTGGGCACCGCCTCTGCAGGCTGCGAAACCGCTGCTGAGCAAAGTGGCGCTGAAAGGAACTGCAAACGCGTACTTGAGTGCAGTATTCGGATTTAATGTTAAAAATGATAAATCTTACCAAAAATATCACTGAAATGAAAAGTGTGAAGTGTTTGCCACTAGTAGTCATCTAGGGAATAGAGAATAATGAAACAGCAAATTCAAAACCACAAGGGCCTGTAAAACGTCGTTTCCCTGCTAAAAATATCTCACGGAAAAATCTTTAAAGTATCAGTCCCCCTCTTTTTTATAGACCTCGCCTCATCCAAGCGCTTATGCACGTGCTTAGTTTTCAGCGCGTGAGCTGTTCTGCGGATGCTACGGGAAGAGCACGGGTTTGGAGCGCTGGCATGTGGTAACGTTTGGCTGGATCAGCCCGTGGGGAACGCTTGTGGGAATCTGGCAGCGGGTGGGTGTGCAGAGCCTGATTCTCATTTATGCTGAGGCGGCTGTACATGGCTCCCCGGGTGAGCGGGGCTCTTGCAGCGAGCATAAGTGTGTGCGAATGCTAAACCATGTAATTAATTTAAAATCCCCTGAAGTTCACCCCAAAATAGTCCCATACAGACATGGTGGGGCTGGTAGACCACAGGCATCCGAGCACCGCGCCCTTGTCCTTCCCTGCGAAGGTGCTGGCCCGCGTCCCACCGCCGTGGCGGGCTCTCCCCAGCTGCTGCCTTCCCGCCCCGGCTGCTGCCCCGTACATCACCCGAGGAGCTGCGTCCCACCCCTCCGCTCTGAGCATCTCATCTGCTGTCTGGACTGGAGAGCTTGGTCTCAAACAGAGACATTAACATTTCCGTTAATAGGGATCTCTGTGTTGCTACATAGTCTGAATTGGCCTCTATTACTTATTAATGAAGATCCAAAAGTGCATGTACTTAAGACCTTGCTTAGCTAAGGGGAGTCTTCTAGGGCCAATTTGAGTCGTATTTAATGACTAATGGCTATTGAGACATAATGTCCACTAAGCAGATATCACATCCTATTTAGTATTTAATGTTTAAATATTTAATTAATTAAACACTGCCAAATATTTAATTAAACGCCATCAGAGCCATCCTGACACTTCCACTATGCATAATGCAAAGGAAATCAGGTCTTTCCTTATCAGCCCCACAAGTAATGCAGATTCAGCCTTACCCAGAAATAGCTGGGGTCTGTGTAGCCAAAATACCTGGAATATGCACAATAGAGCGGGCTGGTTTTTAAAAACCTCTTTTGGTTTTTTTTTGCAAAATGAGCTGAGCTAAACGTTTTGTTAGTAAATCAGGCTCTGAAGTGACACGTAGGCAGAGCGGTGGTACTTTATGCCGCACTGCAACAAGAATGCTATGCTTGTATATTGACTTTTAATTATTTAAAAGTAAATGACTGCTACTTAGCATGGCATACCTGCCAGCAGTTTACACTAGTTTTGCTTAAATATTTACTCTGCTATTCAATAAAAAATGAGTCTACTGAAGCAAAAAATGAGAACCTACCGTATCACGTGGTCCCTCTCCTACCTGTGGCATGCCAACTTCACAAAGATTTATTCACAAAGAGATGCTAGATTTTGATGGTTTTCCTGGACTAAGCCAAAATACAGGTTTAAATTATCCAGTCAGACTTCCAGCTACAAACTGGGTCATAATTATCAGCTTTTGACATTCGGTTTCATATTTACTTATGGAAACTTGGCACTTAGAAATATAAAGATCTTTAAATCCCAGTTTCAAAATCTGGACACCCAGCAGGTACAGAAACATTCAGGGCTGAATTGCTTATTTGAATATTTTACTACCAAGCTCCATCCTCTGATGTGTGCTGAAGCTGCTAGGTCGTGTTTCATCACTCCCAGCCTGTGTGGGGATGTCTTATTTTAATGTTCCCATATGGGATCTCTCGCTAAAAAGGAATGTGGCTACCAGTTGGAGAAACCATTAAAGTCACATCGTTTTTATGCTTGGATTCAAGCCATTTATTAATGAAATGAGGATACATATTTTGGGCTTTCTTTAGAGGATCTTACATGATCTTATTCGCTGCTCCAGCCGAATTATCTTTCATTGCAAAGAGCTGATGCTCCAGTTGCTCAAATTGGGTTTTACTTATATAAACAGGCAAAAAAAATTGGCCTTACACTGTAAAAAGCCTCTATTGTTAGGACCTTTATCTCTCAAGTTCAGTGATGCTTCGCTTTGTCCGTTTGCATTTATTGAACAATCAGTTGCCTCAACAGCCAGGAGTTTGCCTACATCTATAGGCTGCTGGGATGTTTTGAATTTTCATGTTCTCCCGCCCACCCAAGCAATAACCTCAGACTATATTCATTCCTTTCACTTCTTTGCTCCTTACAGTCTTATAAACAAAGGTATATTGCCACCCAAGGTGGGAGTAAAACGCCATTGTGCCCACACTTTGCCCAAAAATAAATGCTAAAACTGAGCAGGATGGCGAACTCATCCACCTCATTTAATGTAACAGACATTTGATGGTCTTGCCTGATGTAGGTCATATCTTTTAATTAACTTTTACTTTATTCTCATATGTATACATATAACCCCCCATAACTCATTTAAAGCGGGCAGTGGTCTGTGTATCGGAGATGCAAAGGTGCCAGGGAACTGGCAGCTGTGAGCAGAGAGGTGAAGGCCGGTGGGATGCTTGGGTCTTTGGGCTCAGTCCTCCCCACCAGCGCTGCCGGCTCCCAGAGGCTGGCTGGGACGGGCGAGGGAGAAGGCGCCGGCTGTGGCAAGAAAGCGGGGCTCTTCAGAGAGGAGCCTCCCTGGCAAAGCCGGGGGCCGGGAGCGCTCTGCCAGCGCGGCGTGCACCCACTGCCCTCGCCGCAGGTACCGGGGGACTCGGTCCCAGCTGCAGCCAAGGCCGTTCCGAGCTCATTTATTATTCAGCACGTCTTGACTGCTTAATTGAGGAGATGTGTAGCAGTCTCTATTAGTGTGTGAGCTCTCTGGGGGGGAAAAATCAGTGAGGACAGTGATTCCACGTTTGCATTTTCAGTTTATAAAGAAAAACTCCTTCAGCCATCTGCCATCACCCCGCAGGCCCCCAGATACCGTTACCAGCCGCTGAATTTTGAGGGTGCCCTGTCTGGGTTTGCACTGCGGACCGTGCCTCGTCGCTGCAGCTAAAACCAGCCCGCCCCGTCCCACCCTGCTGCAGGGGCCTCCTGCCCGCCCGGGCCCGGCCGCCCCGCGGCCCCCCGCACGCCCACGACCGTGGGGCCCGAGGACGCGGCTCCCAGAGCAGGGCGGCAAGCGCGGGGCTCGGGAGTCCCTGCGGTGGTTCCCACACCTCGTGGGAAATGCCTTCGTGTCCCCCCAGCAGGCGAAGGGCCCCTTTCGGCCCGTGGCACGGGGGACGGGCGAGGACCTTCTTGCTCCAGCAGCATCGCCGCCCCGGCAGCGCTTGGCTGCCCAGCGGGGCGGCCGGGCTGGGGGCCTCGCCGGTTGCTCCTCTCACCCTGCCTCCCTTGGAGGATCGGCTCCTGGGAAGTAAAGATACTCCAGATACAATTTTCTCCTGTTGTTACGTTCAAAAGATCTCAACAGCATGAAGTTGCTTATCGCATCAGCGGCACGCCCGCAAGCGGTGCCGAACGCGGCAGACGAGAGCGAGCGGGACCGGGGCAGAGCCGGGCTCGTACGGGGGCAGCGCTTTCCACGCCCGAGCACCGCACACCGGCGGCTACCGGTCCCCGGACCCCGAGTTACCGACGCCCATCGCCGCAGCCCTGCCAGGAGGATTTCCGCGGCGGGCCTGCCCTGCCGCCCCGCAGACCGCCTCTGCGGGCACTTCCCCCCGCGGCAGCCCCGCTGCTCTCCCGCCCCGCGCGGCTGCGGGCGGGAAGGGCGCGGGGCGGGGCCGGGCTGTCCCGGCAGAGCCCCCCCCCCCCCCCGCCGCCGCATTGCAAAGGGTCTGCTGCCACCTCGTGGGCCGCGCCGCCACCAGCCCCGCCGGGCCCCGCCGAGCCCCGCCGAGCCCCGCCGAGGGGCTCCCGCCCGCCGGCGCCGCGCCCGCCCCGGCCCCCTCCCCGCCGCACCCGCAGAGCCACGGCTGCACCCACGCCGCTGCCTCCCCGCCACCCCGAAATAACAAGTTTCCCTTGGGAGAAATGCGCTCGCTGAGCAGCCTCACCCCGGGGAGCCTCACCTGCCGCTGACCGAGCCACCCGGTCCCGCCGTGCGTCCGCACGGACACCGGGAAACTCCCGGTCATCTCATGGGATTTTGTTTTCTACGCGAACAAAGTTTGGGTTTCGATGCCCACGGACTCAGAGAGGCACCACCGCCGTGTCCTGGGAAACAGCTGGTGCAGCTGTGGGGTACGATTTTCTGCGTTGGAGACAAAACTAAACCAGCTCACTGTGTTTAGTATCCAAATACAAAGATTAAAACCACTTCACTTGTTTGGGGTTCAGCTTTTTTTTTCCCCTCAGGTATGTGAAACACTACTGGAAGCACCATGGTTTTGGCCATACAGGTTTATGGACAGCGACTTTGTGCTTACATAAGGACTTGAATCAATGTGTAGGTGGAAAAGGCCATTTTTCTCTCCACACTTTCAAAATGTATGTATTACGTTTCATTGTCTCACATAAGATTTTATCAGGCATGTTGTTTTCACCGCACATCCTGACTTAATGCAATGTGGCCTACAAAAATTAGTCATAACACAGTACATCAGCCAGGAAGAGACAAACATTTCCATAAACTGCATGTTCCATCAGCACATCGGTGCAACCTATGGGCAGATGGTTTTGTCCAAATTCAGCGGAATCACATGTTTTCCAGATGGCTCCACGTTCACAAATAATGTATTCCCATACAACTCTGACCCAGACACGGGTCAAACTCAGTCTTGAAGCGGAGGTATATTAGTAACAAATGTGCCGCTCTTTCTCCCTGCCCCATCTCTGGGTGAGCACACTATGAACCACTGGAGAGAAACCTCCTTAATTCTAAAAATAGGCTCTCGAATAATTGAAGATCCACCGGCTTTTATTTGTTGGTTACTGGCTGCTGCGGTTGAGCACAGCCCCGGCCATGCCAGGCGAGCAGGGACGACCACGTGCCGCAGGGCCCGTGCTCGCCCCAGGCTGCCGCAGCCCTGGGTGGCCATGCGAGCTCCACGGACAGGGCAAGCGCTTGGTGGGACCTTGGCCAACGTCCTGCTCCCGCAAAGCCCGGCCGGCCACGGGCTCCTCTTTGCACCAGGGCAGTGCTTTCTGTGCACGGTGCTCATCTCCTAGCAGGTGTCTTTGGGGCACTCACCCGCTCTCCAGCCTTGCACCCCCTTTTACAGAGGCAAAAAAATGAGCCAGTGAGCCGCTCTGGTCATCGCTCAGCACTGCGTACCCCATTTCCCAAGGAAGCTGGGCTGGTGCCCCAGCAGGGCCAGCAGGACCTCCGGGCGATGCTGGGAGGGGACATGGGGGCTGGTGGCTGTGGCCCCCCGTGCCCGCACCCCCGCGCTGTGTCCTGTGGGTCAGCTCCTCTCCTCGCCGCGGAAATGACTGTCAGTTGATCCTTCACTACTTCAGTGATGCCGATCAGCTTTTGAACTGCCGTAAATGAGGCCAATCAGCATTACTTTCGTTTCATTACTTCAAGAGCTTACTCATAAATTTCCTCTTATCCTGCTTCCCCTTTGGTCTGGAATTAGCCACAGCACTTGCTACGAGCTGCTGTACCCAGTTCTCCGCCACCGGAGCTGTTTGATCTTTCCTAGGTTTAGTAATCAACTGGCAAACACGCCTTATCTTGTTTGACTTAAAGTACTACACCTTCTCGCCCATTTTCCTCCGCATGGCACGCGCGGTGCTGCTGGGGAAGCAGGGGGCTAGGGGCGGCACTTAACTGACCTCAGCATAACATGGGAGAGAATGAATTGGCAATGAGTCCATAAAATAATTAGCAACATATTTCATTTAGCTGTGTGAATTTTATTGCTTGGATGTTAAAAATGGGGAGGATGGATTTCATTGCAGACGAAAGGGTGGTTCCCTCCATTACTACCAAGCAGCCCATGGCTCAGTGCACAGCCCGGATGGGTTTGACAGCAACGCTCTTCTGGGGTGAAAACCAGCATGTTCCTGAAAAGGTACAACAGGAATGTAAAATATTTCCTTTTTCGAACCATTTTGTTTGTGTTGGGGTAAGTTGAAACAAGTTGAGGTCTGGCTCCAGCCACACTCCTGCCCAAAGTGCCCCAGAGCGTCCCCAACTTGGATGGCTGGTCCAGGGAGCTGCGGCAGCTCCTCCAGCCAGCAGCAGTTAATTAAAAACAGTACGGGTGTAAAACAGTTGTAACAAATGCAAAGCCCTTCAAATGTGTTCCCCTGTCAGAGGAGAGAAGAAAAGGGTCATTTTCAGAGGTGTTTTGCTTTGACTTTCCCGATACGTAAAGTAACCCAACCTGCTTCCAGCAGAGAGTGAGCAGCAACCATCTTTCTTTTTAACAATGAATTTTTCATAAAATGCAAGTTAAAAAATCATTTGCTTTCTTGATGTTAGAATCTCTTTGAAAGGATTGATGAATAAAGTGAATATTGAAATTGCTGAGACACGTAAAAGGCATCGGCGCAGATCATTTGTGTGAGCGCCAGTGCTTAGCCTGAGCCTCCTCGGCTGCCCGTGGGCAAGCCTGGTGCTTAGAGGCTCTCAGTCCCTTCCAGCCTCCATTGACCTGCCCTTTGGTGATGGGCCATTTCCTAGCTAAACACAAATAGCTCCACCTGACACAAATTACAGATTTTTCTGGGGATGCTTAAATTCATGGCACCTGGAAGAAACCAAAGCTGCTCATAAAAGAGTCCGGTGCTTTTGTGAGCACTGTTGGGGCTTGAGCTCTTGTCCTATGCCTTTTTATTTTACAATTCCTGCCTTGGAGTAGACCCAAAGCAAACAATTGTTGCTCCATGCTGTGCTGGTGGCTGGAGAGGTAAGGTGTGATCTCATCTTTCCTCTGTGTGGATCTAGGGGTCCCGTGGGGGCCCTCTGGGGCAGGAAAGCAGCAAGTAGGAGCCTGGTGCTTGCTGTGCATGAGGGCTGGCTCTAGTGGTACGTCAGCATGGCTGGGAAGTTTCCCACCCTTCTGCTGTTGTAGTGTGACAGTCTTTCCCAAATCTCCCCTTTTTTCAGAGTGACATTATGTGCATGCAAAGCAAGAGCTGGTGCGGGAGCGCAGGCTGAAGGCTCTGCCCGGCTGAGGCTTGCTCTGGCCATGCTGTAAACTGTGCGCTCGAGGCAAGCAGCGGCATCCTGGTGACTCCCATTTATCATGTGTAAAGTGGGGATAATAATAACAACCTACGTCACAGGGGTGTTGCAAGACTTAATTAATTAGTATTTGCGAAGAGCTTTCAGATAATTGGATTAGAGGTGCTATATTAACACAAACTGTTATTGTTATTATTTATTTATTATGAACTTGTACAGTTCATCTGCACAGGATGTTTTTGCTGAGTCTAGCTTCCAGATATAAACAGAGGAGATTGCATTGAATTAAAAGGAGTAAAAGAAGCAATTTCTCATTCCAGTTCTTGCTTGTGACCTCCCCAAGGCTAACATGCACCCAGAGGCTGAGCGACAGTTACGAGAAAGTTTTCAGTGGTGCCTCCTGTTGAAACCAGGAGGATCTCTCTATTTCTGCAAAATGCTCAGAAAATGGATGGGAAAAGGTCCCACAGTTTAGGAGGCTGTTGTACAACACGGCCCAGGCTTAGCTTTCCTTCCCTACCATCAGGCATGGGATGATGTGGAAGGAGACTGATGTGGGATCCCAAGACCTATGTGCCCATCCCTGGGTGAGGTTTGCAGCCCAGCAGCAGGGCATGGAAAGCGTGGCACTGTTATGTATGTGGCTTATCGAAGTTGTGTAGTCTGGATTTATTTTTTAAGTTGGAATATATTTTTAGGACTTACCTAAAATGGAAAGACCTGAGAATAACAGAAATGATCAGGCGGAGCAGCACTGTGGGGATCCAGTGCTATGGGAATGGCTCCTGCCACCCTGGGTCGTGGCACCAAATCTGCACTTTTTTCCACAAAATGAAGTTACTGGTGAATATGTAAAATAAGCTTCCTGAGGCTGCAAATGCTTTTCCATCTGACTCCAGCTTCTCTAGGTAATTCACCCCTGAGGTGAATACTTGGGTCAGAGTTAAATACAGCTGCTTTGGGATTCTGTGGGTATGAAAACAGACTAATTTGGTGCATAAGTCATTTTTAGTGCACTAATTTCCTGTTTTACATGCAGAAATGGTCCATAAATGGCACAAAAGTCTTCAGGAAACTAAGCCTAAAGCATCTTGTTCAGATAGACTGAATGCTGGAGTCTTCCTTAAGAGCATATTATATGAAAACTCTTGGTGCTTCACTTCTTACTAGAGACCAGCAAATCTTTATCAGTTTATAGCTCTGCATAGGTTATTAGTTGTCTCAGGCTTGCATAGCTCTGTTTTTCTTCATTAATATTAGGCTTTTATCCTTTCAATTTTTTTTAAGAGCTCCAAGTCCACAGCTGAAGATCTGAAGTCTTTCTTCATTAAAAAGAACAACAAATGGCATCCCCAGGTGCTGCTGCTGCAGCATCTCCCCCTCGGCCCTGAGGATGGGCACCCCGGGGCGGGTGCTTGGCTCTGCAGAAAGGTGAGGTGCTGCCCCACAGTGCACCGTGCCCCAGCCGCTCTCCTCTGCCACCAAAAAATACAGTTTGAACCTACAGCAACGGTTCTTTTGTCTGAATTACTGTTCCATTTGCAATAATAATTGATAGCATTTGTCCTTGTGTAGCTTTGTCCCATACACAAGAGCAAAGCTCGTGTTAATGACAGAACGAGAGCTTGCTGGGTGCCTTCTGCCTGGACGGGAGTGACTGTGCTAGACCTTAAGCTCCTCTCTTGTCTCCTCCAGGCCCTGGCTGGAAATGCAGCAGTCCAGGGTGACTCAAATCTACTGAGTCACCTTGTCTTGAGGGCCCAGTCTAAACTTCCATACCTGCTGCTCGGGGTAGTAACCGTGGGAACCCGTTGCCTTGAACCAAGACCGGGAGGGACTGTCCTGGGGGAAAGGCGCTGAAGTCTGGAGAACTTGTGAAAATTCTGAAGAGCAGCCAAGTCTGTATGAAAATCTTTAGGATGAAGTTCACTTCTAGTTGCTGCTGAGTTATCAGCACAGGCAAGCCCTTGGCAGAGGCCTGGGTTAGGATTTCACATGGTGAGAGAAGCAGCCTCCTCAGAGGAGACGTGCGGGCTCACCCTTTGGGTTGCAACCCCTGCCTCTCACCTCCATTTCTTGACCATGCATTGCTCTGCGCTTTCCTTACTCCATCGCTTAAGCTTTCAGCTGTGTATTACAACAGTCTGCAGTACTGATATGAATGCAGTTGCTGCATAGATGGGATCCCGAGGGTAGCACCAGCAAGATGCAGGTGTGGAGAGTTCGGGGGCTGGCTCGTGTGCCACGCGGGCAGAGCAGCAGTGAGTCCGCAGCAGGCTTGGCGTGCCCAATTTATGGCCATTTACATGTGAAATTGCTCTGATCTAATTTGCATATGCAGTCATAGTAATCGCAGGCCAATTAAACTTGTAGTTCACAAAATCTGGGCCTGAAACCTTTACAATTCTTACGAACATACTAATCTGAGTGTATATGTCACTTCATCAAATTCATGAAACCATAAATTGTTCCTGTCTGGCATCACCAGCTGCACGCAGGAGTCGCTGGGGCTGGGCTGAAGGAGCCATCGGCCCCATGCAGTGACTGGGGAAGATATTTTTAATGAGCTCTTCCCTATTCAAGGATTGAATCAGAGCTGTTAGGATGTCAGTGTAAGATTCATTGCAATATCTATGGGAGATTTATCTTTACTCTTCCATTTTTTTAAAAATGTTGTTGTCCTGGAGGAGTTGTTACAATGTCAATAAATGTGTCGTCTACATTTGTTAGTGCAAATGCAGTTATAAAATGTCAGAGATTTGTCTCAAGTATTTTATTTCTACCTCACCATTGAGGAACAGAACTGGCTTCAAAATGGGCAGTGTGAGGGGCTCGTGGGTGGGTGGGGAGCGAGCCTCTGGCCACCCTGGCCCTGGAGACCCCATTTCCCTGCTGAGGCTTGGGCAATGGGGTGTTTTGAGTCTCCAGTCCCGGGGTGGGGATAGTGAGGGAGCGTGGAGGTGGCTTCCCTGGGCAAGCGGAGCCGGGTGCTGCACTGGTACCCTCCCTGGCATGGCACCATCCCACCGGCTGCTCCCAGGAGCTGCCTCCTCCTCAGCTGGAAGCATCTGTAAGCACCCAGATGGCGTTTGATCCCTGTGAGTGCAGATTTAAAAAAACTTAGTCTGTGTCTAGCCACCTTTAATTGTCGTCTTCTTGAGTCAGCGAGGCACGTGCTTAATACCTTATCCAGCCTTCCCGGGACACTGACAGCATCTCCACCTAACCTTTATGCAGTTCAACTTCTCAGGCGCATCCTGCTAATTTAGCAGTGCATCTCTGAATAGCTGGTGTTGGAGCAAGGCTTTATCGTAGCCAGATGCTGTTGATGACTTGAGGTTTGGCTTTTGTTCAGTGCGAAGAGCTCTAGCTATTGAAGCACTGAGTCTGGGGCTGGCTATTGCAGAGCCAGATGGTTTCGTTCCAAATGTTTAAAATCTATAAATCTTTAATCTATAAATTCTGTTGTCACTATGAAAATGATAGGTTAAATTTTGCAATCCTCACAGATAGTTACCCTCTGAGTAGATATCATCAAAGATTAAAAAGTCATTATTTCTTGGCTTTTTATATATTTTTCCTTCTTTGTCATTTTTGTGTAAGTTCCTACAGGGGAAAAAAAATTATTCTAAGCTCTGAGTTGAACATCAGAAATCAGCTTCTCTGAACTGGATTTGAAAGAATTTTTTCCAATGTATTGCTTCTCTTTGGTCTAGCTGCAATGTTGAAGGCCTTGGTGTATTTGTGAGATTTTTGTTACTTATATTCCAGCCAACTGCAGATTTTATTCTCTCTGATATTTTAACACATTTTGCAGAAAAGTGGTTACTCCATTTTTCCTCTTGTATTTCTGTTTTTAGGCCTGTAAGCAGCAATATTTTTCTTCTCCCTTAAATCTTAGTAGGGGCTCTGGCATGGTAGCTCATTGCCTGAGGCTGGCTGACTAAGGTTTAAGGGCACTGTGCTATGCCTGTCTGTCACCTACATCATTTTTGCAGAAAAACACAGCTTAAAAACCTTACAGAAGTCATGTTTCTGCTCAGACTTGCTATGCCGAGAGGCAAGAGGCATGGCTACTTGTGGGGGACGGCACGATGGTCTGCCTGCCTGTCCTGCTGAAGGGCTGAGCTGCAAACTGCTGACATTGGGATGTGGCTAAGGAGCTCATGGTTTTCCCTGCCAACACCGCACTGCCCTGTCTGCTTGGTTTTACCTGTTCCATGCCAGTAAGCATGTGGTGCCTTGTACCAGCGGGGTGGTCCTGCATGTAGCAGGTTATACCATAGGCTGAGGGAATGCATCTCTGGCTGAAGAACACAAATGAGAGCCAGGAAACCTGATGCTTTTAAAGCAATCTCAGTGTCTTGCAACAAATTTTATACCTGATCAGTTATGGATTCGGGAGATAAGAAACATACCTGAGGGTAGATTTAGAGTAGATAGAAGGAAGAAATTCTTCACCCTGAGGGCGGCGAGGCAGTGGAACAGGCTGCCCAGAGAGGTTGTGGATGCCCCAGCCCTGGAAGTGTTCAAGGCCAGGCTGGATGGGGCTTTGAGCAACCTGGTCTAGTGGAAGGTGTCCCTGCCCATGGCGGGGGGGTTGGCACTAGGTGGTCTTTAAGGTCCCTTCCAACCCAAACCATTCTATGATACCTTCCTGAAAAGAGAAATACTGGCTTGGAGGTTGCTGGGGGAGCCTGGAGTAAGTGGACTTGCAGATCTGACCTAGAGGCTTAGTCAAGGGAAGAAAGATTTGTTAGCCTGCACAAATCTAAATCTTTTCCCAATGTCAAACCACATTTTTATGCACACCTGAACTATCTACTCAGTGGCTGCTGTGGGTAGCATGGGACTCATCAGCACCTCAAGGACCTAATGCTGGGCTCCAAAATGTGGGAGTAAACCAGTTACAGGCTACTCTAAAAGTCTGAGCCTGAGAACTTAGGTGCAGTCATAAAGCAACTCTGGGCTCCCTTGTTCTACCACCAAATGATTGCTTTACTTCTAATTGTATGAAGTTACATTTTTGGCTACCTAGCAGCACGTAGTATTTTGAATACTCACATGCACACATGCCGTACTGTAGCCTGGGATGTGCCTGTTTTATCCCAAGAGTGCTACCGGGGCAGGGTCAGGCCCTGCTCCCATGCCCACGCTGCCTGCCCAGGTCGTACCATGTACAGAGAGGAATACTTGCCTGCTTTAACCAGCCCCGCAAGGCAACTGCTTGCAATGAGCTCTTATGCTGGAGCAAAATGCTAGCATCAACTTTAAAATTGGTAGGGACAAAGCTTTCAATGTATTTGCCTGAGTTTATGCAAATTTATTAAAATTAATGCAAATTGCAATCTATTGATTTTTTTAAAATGATATTGGCAGGCATGAGTGAGGCAGAAAGACACCGCACTGATTTTTTCACTATCTTGCATCTTTTCAAGCACTTTACTCTTGTGCACAGTGAACAGAAGTGTCTGAAACTCTGTTTTATGCTCACTTCACAGAGGCCAGAAAGCCGAACATGCAGTGGAGATAAATTGAGCCTGAATTCATTAACCATTTTGAAAATAAAGAGGATTACTGTTACCAGATCCATGTATCGGTGAACAGAAAACACATGTGGAGAGGAGCAGTTTGTGCTCAACGTGTGAGAACCAGAACAGCAGTAAGTTGTGAGCGCTGGCAGGAGTGAGCTTGGGAAAAATCCCAGGAGGGGAGCAGGCATCAGGCAGGTGGGGAGGCTTCAGCAGAGGTGCACAGATAGCCAGCTGCTAAGGCACCTCTTGTGGTGGGTGGATATGGGGAGGCTGTGTTGGGAACACCAGCAGCTAGTGGCAAGGCAAGCTGCTGTTGAGGAGGCAAGGGGTAAGGCAGCCTGCCTGCCTCCCGGCCAGGGCACAAACCTGTGGCTGAGTTGCCCAGAACTGGGGATGGGCATCTGAGCCAGACTAAAAGCAGCAGGCAAGCCCTGGGATGCAGGAGCTGTGCACCCCAAAGCTCTGCTCCTCCTTGGCTTGTGCGGGGGGAGGAGATGTGGCCTCGGCCCCCAGCTGCAGCTTGTAGCAAATGACTTGGTAGTTTATTTTTGAATTCCTTTTTAGTTTATAATAACTGGGCTGAACCTTGGATTCTGCGTCTCCTTTCCATGTTGTTTTTTGAAGTCTTTGTTATAGAGTAATAGTGTCTATCAATCCCACATGGTTTTTATTTACATGAGTTTGTTAAAGGATACACAAAAAAGGTGACTCAATATTGTATATAGGATTGGCAGGTTGGGTGGGTGCTGGCGGGGGAGCGACTGCTGCTGTGACTTAGCTGCATACTGGAGAGTATCAGCCCTGTGCTTTGATGGTGGGTCAGTACACAGGGCCATGCTTAAAGCTTTTTATAATTTAACTGTAGTTTCCTTCTGTTTGTTTGAAAAATGGTCCTGTGTTTTCTTTACAAGGTGGAAGGAGTTTCCTTTGCAGTTGGTTTGAAACTGAGGGCTGGAAGGCTTGCGGAGCTGCAGAGCAACTGAGCCTCTTGTGAGGGTCCTCTTAAAGCTGGAGTGAGAAGCCAGGCAAGCGTGGGAGGCCACTGGCAGAGGCCGCACAGCAAAACCCGCGCAGCCGGAGCGGCTCAGGGCCGCCCAGAGGCCGCGCTCGCCGGCGGAGGGAAGCGGCTCTTTCTGTGCCTTCACCGTTGTTACGTGGTGCTTCTCACCTTGACACCCATTCAAGTCCAGCTTCTGCCAGGCATGGCTGGGGACCGGTGGCTAGATGACAGGTGCTTGGCGACCTATGCAAGTGTTGCAATTTTAATACATTCCTTGATGGATAAATATCCACATTACAACTTGAATTTTTTCCTTTTTGGAAGTCCTCAGAGCAAGGCTCCAGGGGGAACGGGCACAGAAGTCAAACCTCTCTCATCTGGCAAATTGCCTTTTAACATCAGGGGCACTACGGGAAAAGGAGGCTTGCCCTGTTCCCAGGCTGCACAGGCTCCTGTCCAGGAGTTTTCATCATCATTAAACTTCTGTGGCAAGTTGAACTCAAACATTGGAGGGGGGAAAAGCACGGGAGGCATGTTTGGTGTCCTCAGTGTTACAAATAACTGCTGGACATGGTGAAAATAATGTGATGAAGAAGAATTGATGACCTCTATCAGAAATGTTAATGGAACATTTCTGTTAGAAGGGAATTACATGGTCATGTTTGTATGGCTTTTCATAGGAAAATATTTCACATTAATTGGCTACAGTACAAATCTTAGGATAGAAAATGCCTCCTCATGTCTGGTTCTGTATAGAAACCAACGAGGTAGAGCAAATTTGTTGCTAACCTGCAGCTTATACAGTATTCTATTTATTGAAGAGTCTAGTTAAATCTTAAACCTGCTGTTATATACCCATTTATGGAGCAAACACTCAATGTTCTTCTACTGGTTTAATATACTATTTGCTTAATGGGCCATTGACATAATCATTTGATATAGATCCCATCATACCACGTTACCAAGCCATGATATATTAATATAGCCACATATTAATGGCGGAGGGCAAGCATGTTATATTATTATCCATGACCAATTAGTTTCTGTCTATCTTAGGGACACAGTTATCTAGGTGTTAGTCTTTACGGGCCTAATTTTTAGAAGTCTGAGTACTCCTAGCTTCCACTGAAGTGAATTGTGTTTCTTGATGGATCCATTATTCAGGGTTACTCGTAGCCCTCTGTCTAATATAATCTGTGAGCATGTCACTGTAATTTCCACTTGCAGTTGGAGGTTTTTATGTTTAATTACTGTTAACTGTTTTCTTCCGTTTTTATCCAATGGATAATCAAATAAGGCTTTTCTTTCCCTTTTTAGCTTTCTACTTGATCAATCAGAAGATGGCCTATAAAGTCAGAAGGGACTGCTTATGTCAGGAAAGCATGACGCTTTGCAGAGTTTCATTAATATAGATATGTTTAGTTGCTCACAAACAGGGTTATTGTGCTACAGTTAAGATATCCAGTGTAGAACTGTACAGCAGCAACTATGATCTCCTCTTCTGTCTTTCACCCCTCTCATGCTCAGATTATTAATAACAATATGAAAATATGAGGGACCAGCATGCAGATTCTGCTCCTTGTGGGATGCCTGCAGAATTAAGTGATCATTATAAATAGGAAGCAAAATTGGCATTTTATCTGTCTCCATACACTGTAATTAAGTAGCTGATTTCTTTCTGATGTGGCAGCAATAGTGGCTATAGAGAGAATGAGAAAGGGTAATGGTCTTCTCGATCAGTTCTGGGAGGCTGCCTTATGCAGAAAAATAAAGATAGAAAGTATGGGAAGCGTAGGTGACAAGGGAACAGAAGAGTCAATCGTAAGGACTAAAATAAGAGGTTTGATTTGCAGAGAGATTGAAAAGGATGGGATGTTGAAATGCTTGGGTGGAAGAAAAAAGGGTGGGATGGTCTGGATACCCAGAGCACTGGAGGCAGTGTGTCTGAGCCACAGGGAGGACAGTGCTGGAGGGGAGGAGAAAGGCCCTCAGATGCATGAGGAGCTCAGCCGGCTGTTTTGGAGTAGGTGTTTTTAATATTCTGGACTGGTTTTAACATAAAAATTCAAATGCAAAATTAAAGGAACAGACTTCTTGAAGAAAAGCAGGAAAATTTTCTTGGTAGTTGCTGAACAGTTACCAGAGAAACCACCATCCTGCCCATCTTACTAGCTCTGATGGTGATGCTTACAGGGAGCACACAGGCTGCTCTGTGTAGCAGTCCCACGCTTAGCCCAAGTGATGAGAGGCACCTCCTGTGACTGTTTTCTGCAGTGTGAAGACTGTCCTATGTTCCCTGCTAAAGTCCTGGCTGTTTTCCCTAGGGTATAATGGGGACTCGTAAGAGCATCTTTAAAAGTGGCTCTGCTAAGCATCTTAAATTGTGTACTTGGCTAATGTCATGTGTAGACGTACATGTTTCATGCTTGCTAATTCAGAGTGCTATTCATGCTGTGCACTGGATAATGTAAAATCCTGTAGAAAGTGTAATATGGGAGAATATAATTAAAACTATATGATGTGGCTGCACCAAGTAACCAAACTGAGGTCTCAAAGGAAACCTCAACTTTGCCAGTTTTTAACTTTCCATGCTTGATTTTTGTAGCACTATCATTTACTGTTGGTGTTTGTAACTAACTTTCTAAGCTTTTGAGATGGAGGAAATCCCCCCTCTCTTTCTTCCCAAGTTGTTCTGCATAGATAACGTGGGAGGAAAATGTATCAAGCAGGATCTGACAGCCTGAGAGAGGCAAGGCTGCTGCAGCTCCGTGCTCCCAGGTCCAACCAGCAGCGAGGCTGAAGATGTATTCCCAGTGTGTACTTGCATACACCACATAAATATATATATATACACACACACATACATACACATAGCTGGCAACGCAGATCAGACATGCATAGAGCGCTTGCACAAATGCAGGCACCACCAACAGCTTCATCCTGCTTTGCTCTCTGGCTAAGCAGGATGGAGGTCTGCCAGTGAGAAGGAGTGTGTGTGTATATATATGTAAACAAGGTGCAACCCTGCAGCAGCTGTGCTCAGACACCCCATCTGTCCTGTAGCTCCCTTCCTTGGGAGCCCTTAGTTTGGGCTCCCACCTGCCATCCTGCCCCTGTGTCCCTCTGGGCTTGTGACGGACTGATGGCCCCAAGGAGTTGCCCTTGCAAAGAGGGAGGCTAGGCACCCTTGCTGAGTAAGAGAGGAGGCGTTGAGGGCTGTCAGCTGCTGCTGCGCTCAGCTCGTGGGGCTGGCCAGGGGCCTCACGCCTGCCCTCTGGGGTTCTCCCTTCCACTCCCTGGAGTGGATGGCATCTCCTCTGTTCCCCCAAACCCTTCAGTGGGTCCTACCTGGCCGCTTTGCTCCCCGAGTCCTCCAGGACCTGCTGTGGGATGGAGCAAAGATGGTCCGAGGCCTTCTCCAAGAAGTCCCTGCAGAGGCTGGGGGAGGAATAAGGATGTGCATGGATTATCCCGCTCGAACTTAGACAACTGGCAGCCATATGTGTAAGCAAACAAAGTTTTACTACTTCTCTCTAAAAGAGATCGTTTTAAAAGCTTTATTTTCTTGCCAGTTGGCTAAGAAGCGAGCAAGGAACAATAGATTCAAGCTGAAATAATTTGCATTTATGATGAAGACAAGGAATATCTACCTTGCATTTTCCTAAAAAAGAAAAATTAAACCCCATTTTTAATTAACTGATAAACTATTAATCAAATTTTTGCAATGTTAGGTGACACATTATTCATTTAGATAGAATGACTGTGAACTTAAACTAATCAAATCTGATTTGCCCACATATGCTTGATTGAAATACATTTTAACTAGCATATACAAAGAGAAAATCTTGGATTTCTTACCTAATCTTCAGAGTATACTGCTGAGTTAATAAGGGCAGTTTTTTTTAAATGAGACCACCATTTCTTAATCTGCATATCAAAATCAAGAGCAACTTAATTGCAAAACACATATTCCTGAAATCTAATCATTATACTGCTTTAGGGTATTTTATTGAAGCATGTTAAATTATGGACAGAATATTAATGATGAAGCTAATCAAACCCAATTAGTCACTTCTAACAATAGTCACATAAATATACAAGTCAGGTACTAAAGTACTGTAGGTATGGTTTTAAGTTTTTTAATATAAAATTTATGTGGTATATATGAATTATATACTCGTTATTTTTAATCTAAAAATCTAGGACAAGTCATTTCAAAGAAAACGCGATATGCCAGAAGACAATGGGACTTGTCCCTTAGCATTAGAACTGACACTCCTGATTTTTGAATACATAAACACCGCTCCGATGTGAGGTTGATGGGCACATGGTTAATAGGACAGAAGGCTGGATCTGCCCAGGCTCCCAAACGTGGGAAGACGGACGTGCACGCGCCGTTTTCTCTCCCGCTTGCATTGTGATTACCATGACCGCACAAACTAGTCGTCTGCGTGAGCAGTCTAGTCTCACACTGCAAGGTACAAGATTTGCATATGCTGCTATAATAATTGTAGTATATAATAATTGCAGATGTATTGTGTCTGCATTAAAAATCAGCATCTTCCTTTAAGCTCAGATAGAGTATCTCGTAGAGATTTAGGCGTAATGCTTATCTTCATGCTGATTCCATTTGAATACTTTGATATTGATATTTTGGGTGGCTTTCAGCTTGTTTCAGCTTCCTACTTGATAATTATGGGAGGGCAGCTGTCATCTTACTTTAGGTCTATCTACTCTATCAGAAAAACCCACACAATGCAGGGGTCACAGATGACCTTCTACTGATGTGTCTTTTGAAAGATGATGTGTTTTGAAAATCCTTTTAAATTGCAACTCTTAGTTTCCATAATTATTCAGGTCACATAAAAGAATGACTTAGCGTATTTATAACCCCTTTTTGCACTTTCAGATTTAAGGACATGTATTTTCTAATTTGTAATCATTTAATTTTAAAAAGGGGTATCCATAAATAATAGGTATGGTTTTAGTGCCAGACAGGGAAGCCCTGACAGGATTTGCGATGCCGTCGGTGCCAGCGGTTGTGCTGTGTGTCAGGGAACTGAGCAGCATTTTCCTCCTACAAGCCATGATTACCGGTGGCTCAGTCACGTCACTGCTGCATGGCCCTGTGCAGGGCTGTCATGGGCCAGGTGTGAGGGCTAGTGAGGACACTGGGTGCTGGGGAAAAAAGACTGGGAAGCCTCCCCCTGCTAGATTTCAGGGAAATGGGTATCGGGTGATGAGCAGGGAGAGCTGTTGTCACAGGTGGCAAAGTGGGAAGGGAGGCGGGAAGGGGGGAGAATGCCTTTTGTATGGAGCTGTCAGGTATAGCACAAGGGGCTGGAGCCCCAAAAGGGCACCAGCGAGGGCAGGGTGTGGATTTGGATAACCACCACATGGCTCTGCGGTAGCGAGGGGCTGTCCAGGAGCGGGTCCGTGGGGCTGCACCTGCCCCAGCAGCGGCTGGCTCCCGGAGGGGTGGCCGAGGCACGGCTCTCAGGGGGTGCTGCATGTGCTGCTGAGGGTGCAGCTCGCTTTTCCACACTGATTCCTTCTCTAATAACAGGATCATATGCAGGTGCTTGTGCTAGTCACCAACCGAACCACGCTGGCTCTTACGTTCAGAAAATAGCTCCATATCAGAGAACCAGGCAATCCCTCCAGAAGATGCTGGGGGCGGGGGAGCAGCCCCTGTCCGCCAACGACCATGTTGGCAACAATCACGGCAAGCCCTTGCAAACAGTCTGTAATGACTTTGGGATCTCCAAAGGGTTTTCTCAAATCAGTGTAAGATTAGTTGAAATCCACTTCTATGAAAAGAAAATACTTCAGTGAAACAAAAGCTGCTGTTAGAAGTAGCACTAGAGCTTTAGATTTAGACAAGATATAAATTTCTACCTACTGTGCAATCCCAAATTGGTTTGTCATAAATGGTGCTCATGTCCACATAAACAGGCTGAGAGACCAAGGGCTGTCTGAACTGATACATGCTTACATACTTTTTAATGTGAGTATATGGCTTTTTCCAAAAGGAATCAAAAGCTTCTGGCAAGTTTGAAAAGGGAGATGACTGATACTGTATTGTAAGTAGTCGAATTAAGACTTCCTCTACTCCTTCATAAACTCTTCTGGAAACCTGCCTGTGCTCTAAAAGCCACAGGCTATTTTATTCTATATTTCATTATAAAAAGATTGAGAAGTGACTCAATTATAATGTATAAGCACCTTTATGGGAAGAAAATAGAGGGTACTAGAGAACTCTCTCACCTAGCAGGGAAATGTGTCAGAAGAACCAATGTCTCGAAACTGAAGTTCAAATCGGAAATAAAGCAGCGGTTTCAAAGTACCTGCTGGAACTCTGCTGGGATTCGCAATGGGTTTTACCTCTGTTGGTGTCTTCAGACCATCAGAAGATGTCTCTGAATGATATTCTCTAGTTATGTAGAAGCTATTAATGTATAAGTATTAAGCTCAATGCAAGGATATTTTGGTGGTCTAGTAGCTTTTGTTGTGTAAGTTGTGATAGATGATCTAATAGTCCTTTCTTGCCCTAACATCTCCAGATTTATGTTTTGTACTTCCTTGTCCATGGCAGTTGAACTTGAACAAATATTTGGTGCTGTGTTGTGAATGCAAGAGGAAACTACTGGTTCCTTGATTATTCTAGGGTTTCAGATGCATAACAATGCATAACAAAGCATTGTCCCCACCAAAAGAACACTTGCAATTAAGGAATTTAGCATTTATTTCCTCTCATTCCCAAATAATATCTGGTTGCTCCTATTATTGCTACATTAAGAGTTAATTTTCTCAAAAGTCTGAATTTGTGCAGTGCTACAAATGCACTCTGCAGCTGTGTGTGTTCAGGGGTGGCTGCCTTCAGCCTTGCCTTTGCAACAGGGATAGTGACTGCCTGTGCGATCCCTTGGACAAGGTCATGTCTGTCTTGCGCAGACAGCCAAATGTCTGTAGGTACTGAAGATCTGCCTTGGTGGGATGGAGCAAATCAGATCATAGTGTACAGCAATTTGGGGGAAGATCCACTTCAACCATAGCTTACTATAGTGTTCTAGAAGAGTAAAATGGGACAGTGCTAACTAGTTAAAGCTTCTTAGCTGGGTGGTTATCACATCATGCCTATACTGAAAATAAACAGATCCTCTGCTGTAGCTAAACTACTTCAGCATGGCTGGAGTACAGCTCTACGCCTGTTGTGTGACTTTGGACCCCGCAAGCTGCATATAGTGTTATTTGAATTCATCAGTGTTTCAAAAGAACATTAAAATTTAACAAGTACATTTAACTAAAAAAAAAATCTATATCTAAATAGCATGGAGGTAGTGATAAAAAGGAGGTAATGCAGGCTAAGATATTGCATTAACTTCCCTGTGAATGGACCTTTCAGACAGCGCGGAGCCAGGTTAAAGTCACTGAACTAATGCCAGTTTCTTTACTCGGAGCCCGTGGAGCCTGTGCCTCGGCTTAGAGGGGCGTCACAGCCTCCTCTTTGGCTTTAACATGATTTTTTTTTTTTCCACAAATAAGGTTAAAAAACCCAAAAAACCACAACCCCAAACCCCCACTTTCTAGGCTATTGAATTGTTTGCTAGTACTACAATGGTATTTTGCTACTAGAATAATCTTTCTGGAAAGTTTTTTTTGCTGCCCAACAGGTCCATTGAACCTGGGCAAGAGCATGACCAACCCATGTATTACTCCAACTTTATCAGTGCCTTTAAGGTTAGTTTCTGTCTCTGTAATAAGTGAATTTTTTGTATCTTAGGTGGTGTACAAGTTCTGAAATATTAGAAAAATATTAACTCCATGTATCTTTGCATGATTGCCTAAAAGTGTCTTCTGCAACGAGAATTGCTACTGTCTTCCCACCTCATGCTCAAACACCTCCAATGGGCTGAAGGAACAAAGCCTAGATCCCTTGAATTCTTTTAATCAAGGATGAAATTAAAGTGCTTACACAATATTGTAGAGTACTCTGCAAATACTGAGTCACCACAGTGAGTTGTCAGTTCTCCTATAAAAATTACTGAAAATCATTATTGTGATTTATTTCCCTGGCAGTTTATCTAAAAATAAAAATCGGACCCAGATTTCCTCAAAGCCTCCACTTCTCAGCTGTTTAAAAACTGAAAGTTAATAGCGAAAGCTGCTGCTTGACAGTTTTAAATCCCTTCTCCTATGTGAGCCAGGGGTATGCAGCATTAGCGGTTCCTGTGGTGTGTGGGAGCGGGTGAGAGCTCTGAGCGTGGGCATCTGCATGGACCGTTCCCACCTAGCAGTTCTATATTGCTGTGTTTCCACATGCCTTTCATCTCAGAAGAGCACTGCAGAATTGCAGGTGAGGTATCATGGAGCAACTCCTCTTCTGTAAGAGTCTCCTACTTGGCTTCTGGATGATAGCAAGGTTAATTAGGAGGGCTGGCTATAAAGAAGGGCTGGAGAGGGGTTGTTGCTGCTTGGTGTGCTGCTGTTTACAGCTGTGCGATGAATGACCCATCCTCCTTCTGACAGCAGGGAATCGGCAGATGTTTGCACCCAAGTTTCCAAGCTATACAGGTCAGGGCAGACCAGTGGGCTACCAAGATTTGTGTGCACTCTCTTTTTGGGGACACATGGGTTAAAGCAGAGACTCGGAATAAAAGCCTGACTCTACTGAAATGAGTGGCAAAACTCCCATTCACTCTGGATTGTCAAAGTGATGTGTAGAGCCCCCTACGATTTGTGTTCTGTTAATAATTATTACTTCTACATAAAAGTAAACTTCTATATTTAAAACTTATAACTTGGCAACCACAAAATGCACATGTCTATAATGAATAACTGTGTGAGCCTATTACTCCAAGTCTCCTCCATTCTCATCCCTTCCTATGTTTTACCTGCTATTCATCTGCCTAAATTTTAGACTGTAAGGTCTTCTGGGTAGAGCCCATTTTTTCTGCTGGCAGAGCAAAGCACCTCTGTGGTTCTGTGTTAAATAAGGCAAGTATTTTAAATCTGGGGAAACAAATGTTCATGCGTTTGACAACTTCAGAATATGAATGCAAGTGATCAGGCATGCGTGTCTAGAGATGTGCTTTCTACATACACATATTGTTTCCTTTTAAAGACATCTGCATCTACTGAATTCAGTCCAGAATTTGGCCTAGAAGTTTACTGTTATTATACCTCAATCCAGCAAAGCGTGACTGTAGGGAGACTTAAAATTAAGCATACATGTAAGTGCTTTGTTGGATGGAGGCCTTTAAGAATTTGTGCATTTGTGCTCTTGTAATTTTAAAATGAAACATATTATTGAAAGTCTTCAGTTCCTTATTCTGTCATTTCCTCACTTATTTTGATTTATTATATATAAATACACGTGTCCTAAATTCTAGATGCTTTAAACAAAAAAATTCAAAATACATTGAAATCAAATAGTAAAAACAGTATCTGCTCTTCACTGAACTACAATAATATTATCTCTGTTCATCAGCATCACTTTTATACATAAACAGCAGCTCCCCTATCAGGGCCCTCTCATGTCAAAAACTTGTTTTAGAAGAGAGCCTGGCTATTTTTAGCCAAGAGCAAACATGTCTGCCCCAAATTTGTTTTTTTTTCATGCAGAAACAGCCCTACCTAGTTTGCTTCCTCAGGTTGGTAAATGTTGCTGCATCTGCCCTTCATTGAGCTACCCCCACTGATCAAAAATCTTGTTGAGCGGGTGTTCAGAAGTGCTGTCCTTCCAGCCCTGCCACCATGGGTGATGATGTTTTGGCTGTTGGTTGGGCTTTCCTGTGGGCTAGCTATCATTTTCCATGCAAATTTTAAACCAGGGAGATGCCAGCTCAAGAATGTCTGCTAGCTGTTGCTGTAGCAGAGTGGGCCAGATTTGCATGGTACTTCAAAACAGAAATGAGCTAGGATGGCCAGGCAGCAACTTGCTTGCGATGTAATGCAATAATGCATGTAAACAGACATAGATTAAAGCTCATCTTGTAAATTGATATGGTGCCCAGTTCAGGTTGATTAAAATAGTTTGAATGTCTCCACAACTATTAGTCAACTAGATCACTTACATTTGATATGCTGAAGGATGTGGAAATAGCTATTTATCTTTTGCATAGAAGGAGTCTAATTAATCCTAATTTGTTGTGTTGTATGAAATCGTATCTATTTGTACGTGTACCCTGAAAACACAGATGGCATCTTTGGAACCATTTTCCTCTTTGGGGCCCATGACTGCTAGCCTAAATAGCTAGGGTCATCTCACTGAGATTCACTCAAATATTTGTAGCTTACATCATTCCACAAAAAATATGCACTTAGTCTTTCATTCTTCTTTTTCTAAATAATGATGATAAACATCTAGTGGAAATCTTCAGGGGTCAGAAAATACAAAGCTAACTGACTTTGTTACACTTTCTTTTCTAAAGATGCTGTGTGAATTCAACAGTGGTAAAGAGCGCTGCATTTACACCGCTGAGCCTAGAGACCTCCGTTTTAAGTGCCACCTGCAGTGGTGGTTTATGAGATGAGGCTTGCTCTCCTAGAAGTTATAATGAGACCACCCAGCCCCACTTACATATGCCATGGATTAGAATTCAGATGGTAATGATTTCTCACTATTACCAAGGCCAGATTTGATCTGGTGACGCAAAAGAGAGTTCAAATTGTGCTACAAGTCTCCTCAGCCCAGATCCTCCAGAGAAACTTTCTTATGCAAGTCATCTGAATTTTTCTCCCTTGAGGAGAGTCTGTGATCATGTAAGTACTTCCACTGAAGCCACGAGGACTGTCTCAGTAATTGGGATTACATGTTTAAGAAAGGGCATGCAGGAGTGAATCGTAATGCTTTTGGTTTTGTAGCAGTGTAAGTAGAGGACAGTGGTTTCTGGCTTCCTTCAGTTTGTCATAGTCTTATCCCAGTTGTTTTCTTAGTAAAGATCAATGTAATGCTCAATAACATTTGGAATTTTACTGAGAGGAATTAAACAAAACTGGTAGGATATCAGGAAAGCAAAGATGTTTTTAGCAACAAAATGCTGTATTATAGAATAGAATAAATATCAAGAAACAAAACAAAAGGTGAAATGAAAGGCAAGTTGGATGATAAGAAAGCAGGTTTAAGCTTGTCAGGGAAATGCCCTATTTTCATATGTCTACATTTGTTAAAGTGTATAAATAAGTACATGTAAATATATGTAAATAGTTCCCTGAAGTGAGTAAGAAATTACAATTAAAAGGATAGACAAAGTTATTAATTGAAAGTAATGATAAACCCAACCTTTGTAGTTACAAGCTTTACTTCAGCCCCAGAAAGGTAAAAAGTCTGGGAAGCAATCTGAGGCTACGATGCTGGCTTGCTGCAGCGTAGAGGAAAATCCACTTATTCAGGAGAAATGCCACTTTATCACTTTGAAACAAGGCAGTGTGAAATACCCAATTAGCAGGCACACATCCTTTTGGGCCTTCAAATTGGAAACCAAAGGAACAGCTTTCTGAGAGTTTAACAGTGTCAAACTGGCCGTCTCTGCTACAGCAAAAAATAATGGTGTATAACCTGCTCTTGATCAATAATTAGCAGAAAAATGTACCTAATAACAGTATTTAACAAGGCCACTTCTGGTTGAGAATTCTTCGTGGGTCTGGTCTAGGTGCCTGGACATGATGCACAACCTGTATTAAATACACTGTCATGGGCCGAAGTCTGATAGCCTTATTTTAGCTTGCAAAAGTGAAATGGAGACCTTCACACAAATTTTATGTGCTACCAGCTTTGGTTTCTGTGTGCAGACTGTGTGTGTGTGATTGCTGGTTCCTATGCTGAAGACAGTTTGTGTCCAAATACTAGAAAAGAAGTCGTGCCTTTGCAGCGGGGAAAACCTCTAAATCTGCTCCCTGGGTCTGTGTAAGGACTGCTCTAGCTCTGCCACCCTCATCATCACCTTAGCAAATGAGTACAGGAGCGTAAACAGTCTGGGAGAAAGACATCCTTAATGTCACAATCTTTTCTTTAATGGAAATGTGAATTAGATACTGCCTGTTTAACAAGCTAAAAGAACAAATTTCATAGTATCCCTCATAAAAACCTCAGAGCTTGATTCTCCTTTCACTAATGCAGGTATAAATCACCACTGAAGTCAACAGAGTTATACCAGCTTTAATCCTGGTACGTATGAGAGGAGATTGAGGCCCTTAAGGTATTCAGCTATCTAGGCTATCTTTACTAATATGCTGCCATGATCAGAAAGCTCTCCTCCTTTACAGAGAAGAGATGAGGGGAAAAAGCCAAGTGACACTAATCTTTTCTGAGTCAGGCTTTCCTCTTGGGTGTGACTACATGCAGAAAAGCTGGGATTTCCAGGTGATACTAATCAAAGATGGCAGAAGCAACTACAAAGCATACAAATAAAGCATCCAAGTTTCATGTATTAAACCAACCAGGACAGTGCTTACGGTATAAAACCTAGGATACAGTCAGCTGTGTTGCTGCAAGGGGCCTGGAGCTTTATTGCATGACAGTAGCATAAAAATAAATTGTTATTATTATTAGCAAACACATAATGGCCGCACCTCGAGTATTGTGTTCAGTTTTGGGCCCCTCACTACAAGAAGGACATGGAGGGGCTGGAGCGTGTCCAGAGAAGGGCAACGAAGCTGGTGAAGGCTCTAGAGCACAAGTCTTATGAGGAGCGGCTGAGGGAGCTGGGGTGGTTCAGTCTGGAGAAGAGGAGGCTGAGGGGAGACCTTATTGCTCTCTACAACTACCTGAAAGGAGGTTGTAGCGAGGTGGGGGTCGGTGTCTTCTCCCTAGTAACAAGTGATAGGACGAGAGAGAAACAGCTTCAAGCTGCGCCAGGGGAAGTTTAGGTTGGCTGTTAGGAAAAACTTCTTCACCGAAAAGGCAGTCAGGCATTGGACCAGGCTGCCCAGGGAAGTGGTTGAGTCTCCCTCCCTGGAGGTATTTAAAAGACGGGTAGACGTGGTGCTTGAGGACATGGTTTATTGATGGACTTGGCAGTGCTAGGTTAATGGTTGGACTCGATGATCTTAAGGGTCTTTTCCAACCTTAACGATTCTATGATTCCAAGATTAAAACATAATGCGCACTAATAGTTGATTATATTGCCTTCCAAAGATACGGTGTATTTTACATAGATGTCTTTTGGATCCGGAAATAGAATTTCAATAGATGGTCCCACTAGAAAGCTTATAGTTTGTCCCAGCTTTTCTTACATAGCTGCTCCCAGAAATGTGTGGTAATGTGTATATGTGTGTGCACATGTATGGGTTATTTCTGACTATTTTCTGTATCTTGACTGAGTCCAACATGCAAATTCAGGCCCCTCTTCATCACTACCAATGTAGAAACACAACATACTGTATTGATGGACTTTAAGGTCCAGTAGCTTTAACCTTAATATAACAGAAAATCAGGCCCCTTGCTCTCCCTGCAGAGGAGAAACAAATGAACATCAACCTGCTTAATACATGATCCTGCCGAAAAACTGAACATGAGGGCGCATCAGTTTGATGGTTCTCAGGTATCACAGTGTTAAATGTGGGATAGTTGTGTGGATGGATGGCAAGGGAGAGGATAAGTTGGTGACACTGAGCAAATAAATACTTGGGTGTCACCTAGTGCCCCTAAAACTACATTTTAAGCATGAGTTAATGTCTTTAAGTATGTAACTGGAAAATGAGTAGTATGTTGGTGTCATCCCTGAAGCCCCTTATCTTTCTCTAATAAGAAAAGGCAGGAGAGAGGAATGTGCTAACGTCAGTATCATGCTGATGTTTTGGACCAACAACCATTTAAAAACCTTACTCGTTCTAAGCCCGGACGACGAAAGGTATCTAGTAGTTTGACTCCATTGTCATCATCCAAACACAAAAAATACTGGCTATGACAGACTGATCAGACTGAAGGAGACGCAGGCTTTGACCATGGTTCTGCACGCATTGCATAGCTTCACTCCTCTAAGTAGTTCCACTGAGCCCAGAGGGACTGGGTGTCCTTCCATATTTACTGATGGACGGAGACTCATGGCCATAATTTTTTGCAAGAGGAAGCTCTAAAAGGACACATCTGCATCTTAAGAATATTCATTAGAAAAGTGAATAGTGGTCTTGTTCAGAATAAAACTTCTGGATAGGAAAAAAATTCAACTATTGCTGGTGGAGTGGAGACAGTTATTTTTAAATATTTGCTGGTGCACTTCTCCTGGCAAGTCACAGCAACAAGGAACGGCTTTTAATCTTCAAAAGGAATTTAAGCGAGTCGCTAAAAGTTCAAAATGAGCATGCACAGTGAGTGTTACAGCCAGAATGATGTAAAATTCTAGGACGGACCTGGTCTTACGGCATTTTGATTATGAGTTAACTTTAACATGAGGATACTGGTTTTGTTTGTTTGTTTGTTTTTGGTTTGTGTTTTGTTTTTTTTTTTTCCCTTCCCCAACTGCAGCAATACCTTTCATAAACTGTCCGTTAGAATTAGTGCTATGCCTGGATTCAAGTCTTGTAGTCAGCCACGTAGAAGGCAGGTTGTCTACAACCACAGTGACATACTATGCTGTAACAGTTGTGGTGGGGGGAAAAAAAACCAAAACCACCTGAAAACATTTAGTTCAGAGACAGATCCAAGAAAAAACCCAACAGTTCTAGCATGTCCATTTCATGCCAGAAGACTGAGTATGAATTTTTCCTAAAGCAGAGCAGGGAGTCTGGTGTTGGCCCAGAGAGTTCATTCACTATTCACGTTATCAGACTGTCTCCATATGCTGACAACAGAGGTGGTCTTCGTAGGTCGCATCTTGTTTTCCAAAGACGCATTTGTCTTGCAGGAGGTCTGTCTCAGGGTAACTTACTCTCCAACTTGATAACGATGAGCTCCTTTTTGTCACTTTTCCCTGGTAGCCATTTTCCAGCCAATCTAAACACAGCTGTTGCTCTTTGCGTAGCTCTGCACGTACGTGCACGCACGCGTGAGCTCCAAGACTGACCTGGTTCTTAACCCTCTTGTCATCGTCCATGACTTTTTGTTGCAATCCATGTTTTTAGACCTAAGCTTCTGGTCTCGCAAAACAGAGGTGTCGTGGTTTCACCTTTGTTTCTCTCAGCAGAAAGCCTGGCTGGGGCATTTTCCCCCATCTGTCTCCTTTTTTTTATCCTCTCCTTGTTTTCCTCTTCTGTTGTGCTCGCCCTATTTGCAGAGTGGTGGTGAACGACATTTAAGGAGTACGGGGGAAGGCACAGACTTCTTTGCCAAGAAGAATGTCTTTTGGCCCAGAGCCCTGGTGTGAGGTTCTCTGCTGCAAACTTAACTTGACCTCTCCAAAACTTTGCTTCTAATTCTCTGCTCTCACAGGTAGAGCTGACCCGTTTATACCAAAACCAAAAATATGATGCTGATTTCTCATTCTCAAAAGCTCATCCAATCTAGCCAGCTCGGGTTCTGGAAGGAGCTCTGCCAGCAGCCACATCTTTAGCTACAGTATAGGCATACCTGCTGACTGCTAAGCCATCCACTTGCAAGAGAACATGTAAGCTTTGCTTATTTGCCTTTCTCTCCATTACAGAGAGTCCTCCAGAGTTTTCCCCATGGTTTTATGAAAATCATCTGGTAGGGCATCTAAAAGATTTTATGTAGTAAACAAGTAAACAAAAGCCTGCAGCTTAGAAGGCCAAATTTCAATTTGATTTATTTTATATTCCATAGAGTTTCACTGGTGACAATGGTTTTGTACAGGTTATAAGTGCAAAAGAATGTGACCCAGAGAGAGGCTTCGTGCTCCTCTTTGGCAAATGCTGTCTCCCATCTGTTTGTCACTATTAGAACATTTCTTCATTGGCAAATGAAAAACAAAATGTATGAAAAGATCCAGTAAACTATTCCATACTATCATCAGTACAACCAAATGCATACAGTCATTACTCTGATAATGATGTAGCCTCTTGTTTTGGCCAACTGTCAGAAGTCTTCAACGCAATACATTTAGTGACTAAATGATGTACTAGTGGCATGCGAAATGGCGGAGTCGTTGGAACAGGAAACAAGAGAAACGATTGCATGCCTTTACATTCTACTTAGAAAATAGTGTCTTGTGTTATAAAATTCCTACTTTGTGGCTCCTCTTGTTAGTTGAGTGCTTTTTTGTTTTGTCAGGCAAAAAATAAAATCTTTAAGATACATATCTTTATGTTGTGCATCTGGGCTGTCCTCCAATTGAGCTGAAATGAAATGGGGTCAAACTAGAGCATTTAAAAATGACCTGTATTTGTAGTACCTCCTCTGACAGCTCTGTCAACTGGAGAAAAATTTAGAAGAGGTTCTAAGCAGGCTGAAAGGGAGTTACTTGCTATGAGCATTGAGAAGGATCACAAGATTTGTACAACCTATTTAAACTTGAGATATTATTCTGCCGGTGAGCTGCCTTCTGGTGACTATATAGACATCTCTTGTCCATTCAGAGGATCCAGAATCCCTCGTTGACAAATACGTGCCAGAGATTTCAGCTAACTTTCAATTATTCTTGAAGATTATGGATGTAGTTATTTCATAAACCAAACTACCCAGCTGCAGTTGCAAATTTTTATTTGCAATATTGGAAGCTGTATTAAAGTCTGGCTAAAAGCTAACTTCCAGCTTGAGTAACCATGCTTTGAAAATTGCTTCTAAATTCCTCATCTGTAGAGCTTTAACAAGCTCTTTAAGGGGGATGGGAACCTAGATTTAGAAAAGTGCACAGCACATATTATGTCATGTGTATAATAAACAGTTGTTTTGTGGTGTATACAGGGTTAGTTCTCTATGGAAAGGAAGTGTTGTTTATTTTGCAGGAGAAGGAAACCCCTGATCTAAAGGTAGGGAAGATGCACCTTTGTATCTCCATCTTATGACATGTCTGCCGGTGCCTGTGGGGAAGACAATATAAGCCCCTCTGCTCCGCTGGCAAATATATATGCTGGGTGTTCATAAACCCCTATTCACTCAAGGGGAAGGTGCAGCAGTAAACACAAGGTCTACCTATAACTGAACCCACCTATGTGGTGTTTAATGCGTGGAAGTTAAAATACACCTGCTGGAGTTGCAGCAGCCATCAAGCACCACGTGAAGTTACTCAGGCCTTCAGCAGCGCCGTGATCCAGCATGCTGTTAAAGTACAGCTCCATTCCATTACCAACATGTTACTTTGGACGTGTCTAATGCCGTTCACAAAATCAGCTAATGAATTTACTGCACCTCAGTTACTCTGTGGTACTCCAAGAGCGGCTGTCTGCCGCTCGCTTCCCATGCGGTAACTTCTCGGTGTAGGCAAGCCCGAGTGCTGCTCCAAGTGATTTCAGTCAATGTATTTTGTAATCCTTCAGGTCACGGCAGCCTACTGTTTATCTGCTGTCAGACGTCCCGACAATGTAAACTCTACAGAGCAGGCATGCGGTTGCTGCGACATCACCTCCCTGTTACCAAAGCCACACAGTTCTGTCTTTGCGCCTATCTCGGATGGTTGCAGGCCGAGCAAAACGCCTCACAGATGGTGGTTCGGTTGTCTGAAGCTCAGGCCTGCGCTCCGAGCAAGTGCAGGGCCGAGGGCGCCGGTGGCGGGGGGAGCAGGGAGACCGAGCGGCGCCGGGCCCGGGTGCCTGGGCGGGCCGCGGCCCCGGCCGTGCCCTGCGGGAGGCCGCCGATCGCCCCCGGGGGTCGCCCGACCCCGCCGCGGGGGCCGGGAGGCAGCGGCCGTGCCCCCCGCCCCCAGCCCGCCGCGGCGGCGCGGGGAGGTCGGGGCCGGCGGCGCGGCGCCGGGCCGGGCAGGGGGTGGGGAGCGCCCGCCTCTCGCGGCTCGCAGCCGGGTGCCTCCCGCGGGCGCGGCGGGCCGCCTGGCGGGCTGGCTGGCTGGCGGGCTGGCTGGCTACCCAGAGTGCAGCAGGCAGGCGGCGGCAGGCGGCGGCCGGCACCGAGCTGCCGGCGCTCTCCCGGCCCGCCGGCGCAGCGGGAGCCGGGCCCAGGCGGCGGCGCGGCCCAGAATGCGAGTGTGAGATGCTTCCCCCGGCAGCGGCGCCCCGGGCCCAGGCGGCGGCGGCCCCCGCGTGGATGCGGCTCTGGAGCCGGCGCTTCGCCCTCCACAAACATTTCTATAGGACTCATTCGCCCTGCTGAGGAGATCGGCCCGGCCCGGCCGCCTCTCCCCCTCGCCGCCCCCTCCGCGCGGCGGAGCGGCTCCCTCAGAGACTGCCGGCCCGGCCCGGCCCGGCGGGCATGGAGGCCCCCGGCGGCGCCTCGCCGCTCAGCCCCGCGCTGGTGGGCCGCCTCCGCCAGGAGCACGAAAAGGTAAAGGCCAAGGCGGCCGGGCCGGGCCGCAGCGTGAGGCGGGGGGCGCGGGCGGGGGGCTCGGGGCGGCCGGGCCGCGGGGGGGGGGGGGGTGTCCCGGGGGCGGGGGGGGGTGCGGGGAGCCCCCCCGGGATGGCGGCCCCCGGGCGGCACGCGCCGGGGCCTGCGTGCGGCGGGCGGGCACGTGACGGCGCTGACGTCACGGGTGGCGGTTCGAGGCGGGCGGCGGCCGGGGCCGGGGGGGACCCGGAGCACCCCCGGGGCCGGGCCGGGCCGGCGCTGCCCCGCCGGCGCCGCTACGAGACCGCCCCCTCCACGGGGAGCGAGGGCGGCGGGAGGCGGGCGGGCGGTGGCGCGGAGCGGAGCGCCGTCAGCGGGTTGGCAGCGGCGGTGTCGCCGAAGGGCCCGTTACAACGACGCGCGTCAGGCCGCGGAGCGGGAGTCGGCGGGGGGGAAAGGCCGGGCGAGCGCCGGGGAGGCCGCGGGCCTGCCCTCGCACACCCTGCGCCCTGCTGTCGGCGTGCCCGCCCTGGCACGCCGTGGGGACCGTTACCGTTGTGCGAGCGCGAAGCCTGCGTACGCAGCTCGCTCTTACGCGCGTCTTTCACCCTCCTCCCGCTGCTCTGCGGTGCTGCCCGTCGCAGGGCCCGTCACACACCTTCTGACACGCGGGCCTGCAGGCAGGCCCCGTGCTAGGCCCGGCGGGTGTCTCCGAACTGCGTCATCTCACGGGCTAGCTTGAAGAGCGGGTGTACCAAAAACTAATTGTTCATGACTTGCCTTAAAAAACATGGATTGGGTTTGGAATGGGTTTGAAAGAGCCAAAGTCCTCTGCAGAAATGATGCCTGAGAATTGGGAGGCTGGTTCCGCGTGCGGCCACAGTACAAAACTCGAGATAGCTTTTCCTGCAGCTCACACTCATGATCTAAGGCGAGCGGGCCCTGCTAATTTAACAAGCGTGACTTCGGGCTCGTAGGTCCCAGCCTTCCAGTGAGCTCGGTGTGGGTGCGGGAGTTGCTGCGGAACTCCTCGTCATGCCAGTGTATTACTGGCACAAGTACGTTTGCCCACAGTCTGCACACCTTTCAATTTTTCTGCTCATTTTTGTCATACGATTGAAATTTTTTAAAGCTGCTTCTAAGATGCACATTAGAGCTCCTCAGTTATAACAGAGGACTTTACCTTCAGCGTGTATTGCTTTCTCACGCACTCATTTAGTTAAGAGTAAGAAAACTGAATAAATGCGCCTTGTCTGGAATACTCCGTGCACAAATGTGTCTGCTCTTGAACAGCACGCTAGATCATTACTAAAAGATCTACATAACCCACTGACCATTAATGTGGATGAACAGCAAGAGGATCTGCTGGTGTACTCTGCGTCGTCCATTCTTCACAGAGAGTAACCATTATACCGATAATTGGTGATAGTCACCCGTCTGCTGTGTAAGCGGATGTCTGTCGTAACTATGTAGAATTATTCCCAGTTCATGGTAAGACCCCTCTGTAAGCAAGTTTAAGAGTCTCCTTAAACAGATCTGCTCCAGTGGAAAAAGAGGCCCAGGAGACCATTAATTAAGCCTCTGTTAGGCTGATGTACCAAAATTATATTTTATCATAGGGAAACTTTACATAATTTCTGCAAATTGGCTAAAAAAAATTGAGCGCTTCAGCTTCAATATGAAATTATACTAAACTACATATCTTGGTTACAATGGAGTGTCATGATGAAGATATAGTAGACTTCCCCTCTATGCAATGAATATATATAATTGGATTACAACCGTGTTTTCAGTTACAAAAATACTGTATTTTAAGATGGAGAAGGTCTTTTCATTCCGGCTGCCTCTTTTCAGAGATTCGTATTTTTCTCACAAAATTACTGAAGTTGAAGGCTCATGTTTTGGTCTTAGCACAAAGATGAGAGAGAATTAGTTATCCAGTACTTTGGTAAAGTAATAATTGTAGTATGAGCATCATAACAAATAGTAAATTTATTTAGCCAGAACTATATGTATACTGGCATTTAAGCAGGCGCGTATATTTCTTTCAATTACTGTGATGTTGTGCTGTCCCAGTGATGCTTGGTTAAGTACGAAGAAACCTATTTATTCCCATTTGTCTGAAGGCAACCTTTAGCGTAATAGTGAAATACAGCATTATCTATCTGCAGAATTAAAGATAATATTTGAATCACAGTTGATTATTTTAACATTCAGGCCATTGTACGAGCCTGGTTCAGCTACGACTTTGAGCTTTTAAGTGCTAAAGAGCTGCTCTGGAGAACATGTGAACTGAGGTTTCCTTCCTGTTTAAAAATATTAAAAGAACAGGATGTTCATGACTTTCTATCTTTAATCTGATTGAGGCTGCAACTTCCAGGTTTAGGACCCCTGGTGAAAAGTAATTTTAATTCTTGTTTAGGACTGCCTGCCTGTTGGACAGATTTCATCTTGTTAATTTGTAGTGATAGTAAGACCAAACTGTTAAAAGCAATTTTCAGTGCTCCCACTAAAGGCACTTTGTATAAAAACATGACTTAGAATGTGTATCTTGGGGATAAATTATAGAAGAATACCTAGTAATTTTCATGATAAAGACCATCATTGGAAGCACACTGCTTGCGTAAAGTTTTGAATATTTCTGTAAGAAGAATGTAATGTATGTATCATGGATTACGTGCAAAAGCAATATATGTTAGCTGAAAATACTGCGTTAAATCTATTGCAAGTTAGTACAGGAATTATAAAATGAATATTTAAATAGGTGGAGTCTCATGCTATAGAGCTTGTGTTTAAATATAATATTTGATATGCATTTATTCCTGCAATCAAATGGGTTGGGATAGGATAGGAAACTGATAGGAAGTTGACGAGTCGGATCTGTGTGACTTGGTAACACTTGTGTGGACAGTGAATTTACAGTGGGCTGATACATTCTATAGTTTCTGAGCAATGCAATGAAGATACGCGTAATGGGAGACATTACAGAACCAATTAGACCCAAGAGACATTTGTAGAGTGCAAACACAGGCATGAAGAATCTAAAGGATTCCAGTGTTAGCTGGCAAGATGATTTTTTTTTTTTTTTTGTATTGCACTGACAAACACATTTTTAAATTTTCCTTTTAGGAAAATTAGGACAAGGAAGTGACTCTCCTGTCACTCATCATGACAAGAAAGCAGAATTAGATTTAGTGCAGCTATTACCATAACTCATTGGCCACTGTGTATTATGACATATTCTTAATTTTTATGAATTTAAATGGTGGGGCTGTATTATCTGTAATTTCCAAATTGTTTTCAAGATTCTGGGTACTTGCAGTTTTTTTAACAGTTAAACAACTTGGAGGTGGGTTATGGGGAAACAAATCACAGAATCATAAACTTACACTCTTTTAAATTGTTTTCTTCCTGTATGAATTACTTCTGGGGCTGGCTGCTTCTGTCTGAGTCTCTTTCACGTAATACCTGTGCTATGAAATCAGCAACTTGGCAGTTTTAAAGCTGTTCCTGCAGTCTGAAAAAGCAGCGAGACTGAGTAGGGTCTTGTACACTTCACGCTGCTGCAGGAGCCACTGCAAATCTGGAACCGCTTGCTTGCAGACTCAGCAGGTGAGATTCAGTGTGCTTTCCAGAGCAGCATCTCCCAGGGTATTGCGCTTTTCCCAGCCTGCATCCAAGTTAACAGAATCTAGAGAAAGCCTGGGTACGAGACACCAGTGCAGCAGGACTTCATTTTGCACAATAACTGAGAAAAGTTAACATAGTGTCTGAAGCTTGGTTTGGCCTGCTCCTTTTTAAAAGGACCTGTCTGAAGCTTCATTTGCCATATTCCTTTTTAAAAGTTACCTGGACAATTACCTCTTCAGAAACCTGTGATGACATCCACTCCACCCTGTCCAGTGCTTTTTTGTAATAGTGGGTTCCAATAATGTTTTCTCATGTGCTGCTTTCAAGTAAAAGGGCTAATTCAGTCATTATCTGGAAGTTTTCAATGTAATACTCATTGTTCCTCCAGTGTTAACTGATCATTACTTTTGCTTTTTGTAGTCAATATTTGTCTATGTTCTTATTAGTATGAATTAAATACCCACTAGTTTATGTGGTGTCAAGAATTGTGAAATAAATTAATATTTTTTTAATGGTAATTAAACTATTCAGAAAAGAGTTTAAAGAGCGTTGCCTTTATTCTGGAGTGGGCAAGTCTGTATATGTCCTGCCTCATCAGTAACCAAAACATGTAGATGAGATTATATCCACGAAATTTAAATGTTACTGAATTGTGCTGCTCCTACAGATGTCTACAGATTCTGTGAGTGGATGCAGTGACCAGAGTACTGTTTGGGAATCATCTTCAGTATCTGTAGCATCTTTGCAGGTCTCTGTTCCAGAAGTTATGCTCATAACCTGTCTTCTCAGATTGACTCAGGTACCCCTTGCCTCATGTATTTCTTTCCTCCTTTGAGACCGTGAACTTGTATTTTGTTTTAATTTGAAGTTCCAGTCTTGCAGATGGATATGCTAGTTCAGAGCTTGCCATCTTGAGGCCCTCAGAGCAGCAGCTGCACTGAGACTTCATTTTTTTGTGGTGGGCCGTGAGGACGCTGGGCTGCACTCGGCAGTTGCTGGTTTTGTGGTACCTCTTGCCTGTTAGCGTAGGCTGCAATTTTGCTGTTAGTGTAAGCTGACTGGTGAGTTGACCGCCATAAAAAGGGCGAATCCCTCTACCACTTTTGTACCAGCACTTGTGATCAGACTGCTGCGTGGTAAGAGGAATCCAGTAACGCCTGCCAAAATGGTCATGTCAAATGCCAGCACGAATGGGGCAGGGGAAATGCAGAGCCAGCGATGGGTGAAACTGGACTGGCGCTTTGAGCCGTGGCCGTGCTCATACTGAGTTAGAGCAGTTGTGTGCAACAGTCTCAGTCGCTCGTTCAAAAATTTCATTAATGATCATGTGAGTTATCCAGGAAGGAGATTAATTTGGTGAACTTTTTAATCTTACGTTTTGTTGTGACTGTTCGCTTCTGCCTTTGAGCAATTTTAGGGTGGCACATTTGTGACGCTGCTCAGTGACCTGGGTTGGGATCCAGCTTAAAAACAAACTTTGTTGTTGACTTTTTGCTTCTTTTTCCTTCCTGGATTATTTTTCAGCCAGTGTGGTTCCCTAATCTGGTTGATTGTGCAGCATCACAAACATCTGCCAGCAGATTGTGTCGGGTTGGAAGGATAAGACGGTGGAACTGGGTAGCTGGAGACAGGGAGGGACTGATGACTAGTTTACTCAGGACAGCGGCTGAATGTTGAACCACAGCCTGAAGGTATGTCTGTGAGGCAGATGCCATGGATCATGTAAATTTTAAGCTAGGTAACTCGGGTATTGCTAGCAGCATAGTTGTTGCACCATAGACAACATCAAAGCTTGCAAAACCTGCTTGAGGTGTTTGGTAAGTTAGATCATGGGAGTTCTATGCTTATGTTGTCTGCTGCTGTCTTGGTATGTGAGCTAGCCTGGATATGGCATAGCCACATGAATACATTTACCCGAAGTCAGCTAAAATATTGTTACAAGTTCCTTAGCTCTGTCTCAAGGTGAAGTTACATGACATGGATACGGACTTGCTACCAGGGAAAGATGAGACCTTACTCCAGATTGTTCCTCGCTTGCATCAGTTCAGTTGGTTGAGAGCTAATTAAACTCACTCACTTAGCGGAAAACGTCCTGTTGCCGTTGGGATTTTTGTTGGGTTTGTGAGTTGAAATGACTCCCAAGAGGGACTGACAAACAGCAAAACAGCATAAAGGTGCTGGGAGCTCGTGGCTGGACACGAGGAAGAAGGGCGCTGGCTCGCGCGAGCTTACGCTGGCTGCCTGGCTGTCACAGGGGAGTGGGCTGCCGCGCTTACGTGTGCCTGTGCCGTTACTGCAAGGTAACTGTAGGTTACTTGTCTGCGTGACCTGTGACCACAGCAGCGGTCACAAGATAAAATAGTCTTGAGAGGGCAGAATTTCCCAGCTGGCAAAGAGATGAAGCATTTTCTGTCTGCTTTATAATTCTTAGATGTTTCTAGTAGAATTTTTAAGCGCCCCAAAATCATTTTGGTCAGAACTTAGTTTTTATTTATTGATAAATAATAGTTATGTACTACTTTTTCTGCAAAACTGAGAGACCCAGTTGTGTGTGCACAATTAATGTAAAATTAGTAGATCTTCACTTGTTTTCTTGTAGAGAAAGGTAAAAATTGTGGTTATATTTCTAAATAAGATTTTTTTCCTTTAGAAAGAAATGTTTGACATGATTCAAATTTCTTTCAGTCTCTCTTTTCCTTCAGTATTCTTCCCAAACACATCTCTTTGAAAGGCAAAAGTTTCCACCCAAAGGGGGATTTATGTTAATAATTTGTTGAAATGTAGTGTTTTTGAGTAATATGATTTAATAAATGAATATGAGAGCTCAGAAATGCTTTCTTCCTTTCCCATTAGATCATACAGTGTGTCAACAGACTGAAGAACTTTTAATAGTTTTATTTCATTTTTTGATTGAAAATGGGACTTTAGGAAAAACAATTGTGCAAATGTTAATTCTGTCTTTCTCCATCAGTGATTGCTGTGTTTTAGGCAAGTACTGTGTAGTTTCCTAGAGGAAAAAAAGAAAATTCATTTTAAATGTTTATTTTGCGTGTGGATTGTTACAGCCTTGTTACCAAGAGATGATTAAATATTTGACCACCCATTAGTGGTGTTCTGTAATGTAAAGTCACACTGTGAACTAGTTATTTCATCAGTAAACTTTTAGGGTTTGGGTGTGCGACAAAGAAATTCATGCATGAGTTGCATGGCAGAGTGGGTCTTGATACCGCAAACATTTACAGATGGAGGCAGCTCATGTGCATGTATCAACTGCAGTAAATACTTGAATGTACAAGGTTAAGCAGTTAAAACCGTGCAGAGTTGGAGTCATCTGAATTAGGTCAGTAGTGGAAATTATCTTGGATTTATCATGAGCCTTGCAAACATGGATCTGCATTTCAGAAAACAAGCTTACACTTCCACTGTAGTTCGTGGAAGGTTCTGAACAACAGAACCAAGGTCGAGACGGATCTTTACACAGTCCCAAATGGCAGGGACAGTCTCCTGAAGGCAAATCGTTGGTTTTAGACTTTATTAGACCCTTACTTTAATTACCACCTCATTACTTGCTCTGCTTCCACAAAAACTATTCCATACTGTCATTTTCCCTAAGTAACTGGAAATGTGATTGAAAGGGATGTTTAAAGTGAGACTAATTCAAGATTAAATAGTCACAAATTATATTATTGCTACATGTAAACAAATTACTTGCATATCTGATTTTATTCAGATTACTTTTCAAGTGGTAAATAATGCTTTATCACTTATATAGTGCTCTTACATCTTTAGAGTGCTTTTCTCACATTAATTAATCATCATTAAACACTCTGAGGTGGGTAGGTTAATACTATTATCCCCATTTTGCAGATGAAGAAATGTAGACTGAGAGGTTGTGATTTGCTCAAGGCCATATAGAAGAAATAGAATCAGAGCTGGGATTAGATCTGTGTCCCTAGCTTCTAATTTCAGAAGACCAGCCAGATTGTGAGCCACGGTTTTGAAGCAAAATATACAAGTATGCATGTAGAAGCAGCACACGTGTTCTCGGCCTCTTAAATGCCTAACTTGCAGTTCATTTAAAGAGAAACTTTGCTTTTCTGCCATGCTACCTATTTCCACGTTCATACCCCGAAGTGTGGAAAAAACCTCTCGTTCATTTAGGAATTTTTATTTTCATCATTTTCATTGACATTAACTTTCATCTTAAAAATAGCAGTTTATAGTTCTTTAGACTTGAACATAACTGTGTGACTCGGATACAGCAGGTTTAGCATTGGTACCCAAAACTGTCTACATATAATACTAGTATCAGCTCTGTTGCTTATAATTTTTCATGAGCTGAGACATAAATAAAATTCTGACTTGGCAGCTTGCCTCATTGCTGTTCAGAACAGATGAGAGAGAGAAGAATTACCCTCAGCGTGCTAAAACCATCACCTTTGTAGGCAGTGACTGGCTGCTTAGGAGAGAGAGGCGTTTGCATGGATACACTCCACCTTGGAGAACTACCTAAATAAAACAAAACAGTCTTGGACTGGAGAGGAGAGCAGAACTATTTGTGCACCACCTTGATCATCAGAAGCACCACAGAGAATTATGTTCAGCTGTTAGTAATGGAAATGTGCAGAAGCAACAGGTAAGGAAAAATCAGGTGGAAGAAAGAGGTGCCCTTGTGGGTGAGGGCGAGGACCTGCTGGGGAAAGGTGGGGTCATGGGGAACTGGTTACAGACCCATGGGCACGTACGGCTAAGAATCAGCTTTGTGCTACAGCATCCTTCTCGCCCATCCTCATTCCCAGGGAAACGTTGCAAGTGATGGTAGTGCCTGGCTGCTGAGTTAGGAGGTCTGTCTTCTGTTTCTAGCCCTGTTCCTGACCAGTGTTAGTGGTTAAGTTACGCAGCCTGTAAAGTCAGTGCAGTGCTTTTCCGAAGCGCTGTACACTTTAATTCATGGAAGAGTTTTTGAGCTCTTCAGATGGAAGATCCCGGAGAGGGTGGAATATAGATAGATAGACTGGGAAGAGAGTGAGTGTTGAAGATAAAAGGAACTTTCTGCCTTCAAACAGCTAACGAAGCCTTTGGCTGTATGATAGGAGTTGTTTGGGGGTGACTGGGAGTCACTAGCCTGCAAGCTGCCCTGTGTTCAGATTGGCACGGTGGAACTGGGGGACACCTGGGAATGATCACAGGTCTAAAGCTGATCCCTCAGCCTTGCTGTGACTCTGCTTGTGAAACCTAGAAACAAGATGTTCCCTTAAAGCAGCAACGTACTCTTCCCTTTAAATAGCTCAAGCTCCTAGTAATGAGAGCAGAACCAACATGTAATCTGCTGCTTTAATGGTTTGGTTTTAAATCCAGAAGGAATTACACTTTGGGTTACAGGTGCACAAGGTGTGCTCTCCCGGGGCTGTCCTGGGCGGCCGCTCGCAGAGCTCCCAGGTGTGGCTCTGTCTGGTCAGGGGCTGTAGAAGCACTAAATTTTATCAAGTTGCTGTTGGAGGAAAGGAAGGAAACAAGATATTTGCCCATTTGTTTTCTTTTAAGACTATAGAATGTGTTTTCCGATGGTGGATCCTGTTTTAATAACCAGATCCATGATTAGGTAATGTTAAGTTTGCTGCAAGAGTAGTTTAATAAATATTTTAGTATGCAGATAAGCCATTGATAACTGCATGCATTCACAAACTCATACATTTTTATGCCTGAAAGGGGAGAATTCAGAGTTTATTGATACCACTTCCACTACCATGTCTTAAAAGTAATGCATAGTTGGCGGCACTAGGTGTCCAGACAAATTGAACTCAAATGAACAAACAAATAGGTCATTTATTTTATTTACCCTGAAAGGAATTTTCATTCTTTAATTGTAACTCTAGATATAAATTATGTGTAGAAGATGGACTAATGATTTTCCCATGTTTGATTAAAGGCAAAGAATCAAAGATTTGTTTATATATTTTATCTATTTGTTTCTTTGCTGTGATAAAACCAGTTGTTATCCAAACAGTGTGACTGACCTAATAAAGGACATATGCATAATTGATCTCCATCTGTTTTTCAATATTTATTCTCTCTCTATTTTTTTTAATAGAGTTCAGTTCCAGAAGTGCAGCCTGAAACATTTTTAAGGTGGTATATTTTAGCACTTCTGTAAAAGGTCTCATTTTATGCTGGCCACTGAAACGAAAAGGTTTGTTGTTTGTTCCACCCTTTAGTATCCCTTCAAGAGAGATTATATCAAAGAAGAAGAATTAAATTAAAATTGATTGGTGTTATTGATTTTTTTTTTTTTTTTTTTTAAAGGGGATAAAGGGCAATGGAAACAGCGTATGCCCCTATGCTGTTTTACTGATGGACTATTTTTTAAAAACATAAAAAGCGTATGTGCCCAATTTACATATTTACTAATTAAAAAAGCTTCCTGGAAACATTAAGTAGACTATCTTCTGTAACCTTTAACATTGTAGCTAATGGATATAGCCTGGAAATTTTCATAGAAGGTCCTCTAAATAATGTAAATGATTATGAATATGTAACTAGTTAATATGCAGCTACGAAAGGATTATCATGTAGAGGTTAATGAACATGCTGCTCTTATGGTTTGCAGGGCTTTTCTTTTTGTGCTTTTAGCTCACTTCATGCATGGAAAGTCATGTATTGGGAATGGAAAGCTTCCTGCCTTTTCCATCTTCATCTGTAATGGGGCAATTAAACTGGAACTTTCTTAAAGGATTTCATAAACATTTTTGTGTGCTTAATTATGTTGTGCACTTCACAATCACTACCAAATCTGAAAGAATGAAGGATGTTGATAGAATAGGCTCTGACTCTTCTACTTGCGAGTGGTGGTCTCCACTGCGTGTTAGCATTGTTACCAAACGTCGCTGTGCTGTATGATTTGTACCTTTTACAGAAACTTTACTCTTAAAATGGTCTTAATATAATAGTATGAATTAGATTTCTGAGTTGATGTCCTACAGAAGTCTACATTTATTCTTAACCTTAAAAATAGTTAGCTTGCACATGAATGAAAATATTTGCTAGACATTTGATCTATAGGAGTTTAAAGCAAATGATAAATTTAAACTTGGCTTAGGCGCGAGGAGTTACCTGGCTGAATTTCCTGATGGATTACGAAATAGCATAACCACAAATGTAGAGCTGATCCTTTTCATTTAAGTACTTTAGTCTGTTTAAAGAATTATTAGCTCACAAAGTAGTTCTATATTTTTTTTTTTTTTTTTACTCCTATATGAGTAGAAAGTGCAGGGTCTGAGATCTGTTCTGCAATAGCTGCACATATGCTAACTAAAAAAAAAATTGTCTTTCATTCTGTTGTTCGGAAAAAAAAAAGAATTATCTGCTCCAGTGATTTCAGTGATACTTGAATGTATGTTATTGTTTTCTCTGCAAAGTTTCTCATTAATTGCTTTCAAATGTTAGCATTATTTTGGCTATAGGAAAAACAAAATTTGTAAAAAAAAGAAAAAATCTAGAAAATGCTTATATTGAGAAGATGTCTAGACATACTTAATTGCCTCATGGCTTCATTGCATTTCATATAATTGAATGAAATTCTTTGTTATATTTTTGGTAACCGTTATTCAGAGATCAGAATATGTTTTGAAAGACAAAATCTCCACGTAATTGTGTCAGAGAAGGTCACAGGTTTCAGCATCTTGTCTGTTTGCTATATCTACATAGTCTAAAAAAATACAATTAAAAAAGAAAAAATATTTCATTTTAACAATGCACTTTATTTTGTAAATTAGTTTGGATCTCTTGGGAAAGCCTATGGCATAAAGAAGTAAGTGAAATACTCAGATTAAAACTTCCTTTTTTTTTTGACACCCAGAAAGAGCAGAAGGGAAGCCAGCAGCCTGTAATGCTGTCAAATATCCTTGTATTTAAACACCACAAAATTAATTTGTGCTTTTTCAGATTAAAACGACCTGTAGAAACATTTGTTGATGTACTGATAAAGGAAAAAATGTTTTTGGTGCTGTGGGGTTCATTTATTTTTGTTTTTTAATGAATGAGTATGGAAGTTACATTGATGTCTTGTTATAATTTATGTTGTTTTCTTATTCTGCAAACATGTAACACTGGAAATAGATCTCCAGATTGCACAAACTACTACTTATCTTATATCGTGTGTCACCTAATAGTTATGGAGCAGGTATTGTACCAAAATATGAATTGAAAAGCTGTAATTTTTTCTGTGGTTATCAGTCTGCATTAGTGTGTGATAAAGTGTGCCGCTTAAGAACTACCATTCACATGCCTTTGCACTGACAAATAAAAATGTATATAGAGACACCACCAAATCTGTAAAGCTACTGTTCTAGTTTCTGATGCATTGACATTGCAGCTGTGTGCTTAGCCTTGTTTTTTCATGAGTAGTTATCTGTTTTAATGACAGGTGGTCACTAGCTGCCAAGAAAAAATCCAGCACTGGTAAGTGAAAAATGTTTGATTACATGCCTAAAATGCTGATGAGTAACCTAGTTATATTTTAGTAAAGTACTGCTATTTATTCTAGTGATAGCCAAATCCTACTAGCATGTTTTGGGGATTATAGTTAGCGATAGCTCAGAATTATTGCAATGTACTCTGTTCAAAATGTGTATACTTTCCACTGATATCAGTACTTTAAATCACAAATACACTGAACCTTAGTGTTTATACTTCTGTTTTAAATACCTGGCTCATTTGTCATTTTTCCCTGAGTAACCTTGTGGGATGAATGCTGAATTTGCCTGATTGGTGAAAAGGTACTCCCAGGGTAGAATTAATTATTCTTGTTGTTTTCTTTCTAACGATGGAGCAAGTAGGGAAATTCTGCTCCCTCCCTGCCCCAGATGTGCTAAAACAACGTGAAAGTAATCTTTTCCTGTTTTTTCCCCCAGTAAAGCATGTGATAAAGCTTAGTTTGTAATGCTTAGAAAGAAATGGTTTGTTATGTAAAAAAATTATCTCTGGGCACTTTTTTCTCTGTTGGCAATTTATGGTTAATAGAAAACATGCTTCGTAAATAATAGTTTTGTATGGCGTCTGAGGAAAATGTACATTTAATGGTGAATGAAATCTTATCTTATGAGTTACTGTGAGATATAACAGTTGATCTTACAGATATCAAATTACAATATATCCATGCTGTGTTTACCATGATTTTACTGAGAGAACAACAGGAGCTGTCTTGATTATTGTCTGCAGGGTTATTGCAGAATCACAGCAACTGCCCCTTTAGTGGGGAGATTAAACCTTTGGTTATACATCATCAAGCATATAATATTTTAAATTTATTTTAAGAGGCTTTTTCTTCATGCCTGAAAGATCTCCAAGCAAATAATTTATATTTAGTGTGTATCAAATGTTTTTAGTTTAAATGCACATAGGCTGCAAGCACTGGATAAGAGGAAAAAAATCAAGGCAATCTATACACATCATCATATTAAATTCTGACTATTGGCTCGCAAAAATAATCTAAAACTAATATATTTCATTTATGTTTAAAATTCAGAGACTGCATTAATTTTCAATAAGGGAAATATTATTGAAGTGCCTACTGGTGCTGCTATGGTGAAGTCAGGCAGAATATCCCTAGCACACATACTTTCTCAGGAGCTTTGCAGTGTCCTTACCAATTTGGTCCTCTGTGAAGTTCTGCATGTACATTCTTTCACTAAGAGACAGTGTTTTTCAGAAATAAACTAATGACAGAAAGCCTTAGAATTCGAACAGATTTTTTAAAGTTTGGAAAGTTGTGACACATTTCCTTTTATAAAAATGGCTGAGGTTTGTGGAGTGGGGTGGGAGGGTTGGCTGTGGAAGGAGGAGCTGCTCGTGTGTTTGCTTTTATGCAAACTGTGGCCATGGCCCCATGAACTTGGGGGCCTTGGGCACAGAATGTCAAAAGGAAAACCTAACTAACTGGTGGTATCTTTTATGTAGAAAAGCAGTTTATACAGCATCCATACAATCTTTATAAAAAAATTATTTAAAATTTAGTACCCCTATTTAGATCTTGATTGTGCAAGAGCCGAGTGCTCTTGTTTCAACTGAGTAATTTGTTCATATAAGACCTTTTAAGTAGTCAGTGACACAGAAGAATGTTAAATAGAATTGGGTGAATAACAATAGGGTTTTAAAACGCTCAGCTTCAATATATTTCCATTAAATTATTTTCTTTTTCATTTTTTAGTACACTTCTTGAGGTATATTTCTAAAGCCCTGAATCCAGTAGTGGGTCTGGTATGGGATTAAACATCTAGACATGTGTTTCCCCTTCTAGGGACGGGTTCACAGCTGGAGTCCCAATACTCATCCTCCCTGTTCACTTTGGTTCTTCATTGCGTATGGGGACCGAGCGTAGCGCTGTCACACCCCAGAGCTCCTCTGGCCATCAGCTGTAGGTGAAGAGGGAGGTCAGCTTCCTTCCTTAAGTAATGCTGTTTCAGGCCACTTAATTAAAAGGATTGATTTTAATTTTCTCTCGACGGTCCAGTTCAGGATGTGGCCACACTTCTAGAGATTCCCATGGTGGAGGTTTGATGGGCAAAGGGCAGTAGTCCCACTGAAAAAAAAGAAACATACTTTGCTCTGTAAAGCAAAATAGCTTTTGTAGCAAGTGATTTCTGCCGTACCCTAATCAGATTATTCAGTAACGGGCAGCACTCAGACCTTAAAGGCAGTATCTTTTCAGATTAATGAAGAAATGTTGAGTGACTTTCAGCCATGAAATGATGGGAACGTTTAATCCTGCTGCTAGTGGGGGGATTTTCATACTGTTCTCTTCCCATGGAGTCTTCTCTTCGCATTTGAGACAGGGGCAAGGCCTTCAGCTTGGGGATTGCATTTGTTTTTCAGCAAGTAGTTGGAGTGCATCAGTGTCTATTTCTCAAATACAGATCTCTGTGAGGCAAAGGCTGGATTCTGTAAATATCATGAAGTAATTGATATTGTTGACACCAAGTTGTCATTCTATTGCCCCCTCCCCCCCCAACATCTCGGTGAATTTTAAGATTCATGAGTTTGTCCTTCCTCTTTGAAGGAAGTGAATTATATTTTCACTTCGATGTGGGCAGTGGACAGAGAAACTTGCCTAAAATGTCTGGCAGAAATCTTCTGTCAAACCAAAGCAGCAGCAAGCATCTTTTGTAAATCAGTTATATGGAATATGGTTTTAATGTCCAAGTGGCGTAAAAACCTAAATTCCTTTTTTCAGGATCAGTTCAGCAACTTAAAATATGAAGTGCTCCAGGTATAAAGTAGGGTGATTACAGCAAAGTTCAACTATGGAAGCAAATGAGTCAAAACATAGGAGTATCAGATAATTTTTTATAATGAATGCTGAAGAAGATTTCACTCTGCTTATGAATCTAAGAAAATCAATGATAGTATTTTGAGAGTTGTGTTATCAGCTATGACATTCATTTTTCAGCACATTTATAGATTGCTTTCCTGAATCATCCTCAGAAAACCTGTAATTTGCAGCTTGGGTCAGCGTTGTTAAGTGTGCTGCTCCGTGCTTTCAGTTGCCTTTTATTGCAGAATTTACTACCATATCTATGTTTACTATTTTGAAGTACAAGTAAACAATATCATCAAACCTGACATTTATATGCCAGCTACTTCATGCAGGAGCTGATTTCTGACCATCTTCAGAATGGCAGCGGTCAATGGACCAAAAAAAGACTTTTTCCAGCCGAATTTAAGTATTTAAGAATGTCTTCACAAAAGAAGGCTTTTTTAGAGGGAGTGTAGTTGCTTGTTTTGCACACAAAGGAAAATCCCTGCAGCAACTGAAACGCTGTATCTTGCAAAGTCCTTTGAAGAGCCAGGTGTCTGCTCTGGGAATAATTTGTCCAAGTTCACCAAGCCATTTCTGTCTTGGGTAGCAACATGTAGCCTGAGCCTTATTTACATTTTGGATAGAGAAGCAGCAGAAGGGATGTTTCTCACCTGTATTGTCCCTTGTCAGGGATTGAAGATGTGACAGGATCCTGGTGGTCAAGCCATCTTTCAGGAGTGTTGACTCTCAGTAGGAACACAAAGTTCACGTGAAAATCAGAATTAATTAAAATTGTGCCCATTTATGTCAGCTGAAACCAAGGTCATGAATCCTTTTTTGCAAGTGATACTTTGAAGAATTTGCCTCTTATAAAGTATAAACTGGATTTTCAGTTATTTTTCTAAATATTGATGGTGGTATAACTGTTGAACTTGAACATGGAGTGAGATATGCCAAATCCTAGTGAAAAAACTGATTCTTTGCACTATAAAAAATGCAAAATCAGAGAGAGATGTGCACGGTCTAAAATAATCACGTCCCTATTTTAACGGACGTTATTCTAAAATAATCTAGCTATTATATTTGTCATCCCAAGTCTTTTATAAATAAGTTATTGTATGTGCTTAAGAGTAAAATAGTCTATTTTTCTGTATTTTTTGTGCCTTGTTGAATTACTAGCAGAAAAACACTAACTCTTTACTTTAGATATGAAATTGAATCAACTTGAATTTGTCAACAGGAAGAAGGTGGAGAGCGATTATGAGGCTCTTCAGGAACGACTCCGTACGTTGCCCGATAAACTGTCCTATGATATCATGGTACGTACGCTCTAGAGTTCACAGAGGGAAAAGGGCTAAAATTTGTAGTAACTGAGGTATCTGCACTGGCGGTGAGGTGTTACTCAGGTTGCCATGTAGTACTTAGTAATGTTACATTTATTATGATAATAGTTAAACCTTTGCTTTTGTTTGTTTCTCTTTTCTTTGAAATCTGTTGTAAATTACAACGTTACTGACAACTGAGAACTGATGACATAAATGCTAACACAAAACCTGACATGTTTGATACGTAAAGCTATTGTATAGAAAACTATAATTATGACTGAATTACAATACTTAGTCATTTCCTGAGAAGAAAGTGGCCGTAGTATTTCCTGATTCATGGAAATAAACCCTAGAACATTGATTTTTACATAAAAAGGTGCTGCTAATTTCTGTATCACCGATCTTCAAATTGACATAGCGATCTTTTCTGGTGCTTTGAATCTTCCCTAACAACTGCACAGCTCCCTTGGTAAACTTTACCCTGTTGGCTTGTGCTCACCAGAATTTTGACCAAATTGGCTCTTCTCTCTTTCTTTTTTCCCTCCCTCCTTCTCAGGTCCAATTCAAGATATATCTTTGAAGGGAGGGAAGTTGTACTGTGAATAACTGAATGGCTAATTTCAGCACAAAGGGCCTGACTGCTTTTTTCCTTGGCAGCCTGGCTCGGCATATAGAGTTGAGTTGTTAGTAAGATGGCGTTGGAGTACATTTACCATGTGGGAAAAGAGAGTGTTTCCCTTTCCTGTGCTAATGATTCAGTTCTGGATTTTGTGTGTGTAGTCCCATCACGACGTGCGTATGTGTGGCCACATGATGGAAAGCAAAAAGATTGTGTTGTTTCGAAGCATAGGAAAAAAACTATTTTAAAAAAAGCTAGATAGGGCTTATTCTTGGTTGAAGCAGCAATGTCAACTCACATCTGCTATTTTAAATGTATATAAATAGTTCATATTCTGTTAGCCAAATATTTTCATATGTTTTCAATTTTGCTTTCATCATTTTGGGGGAAGAGCGAACAGGCAAATGGTGCAGTCTGCTACTTGAAAACCAAGTCAGGAAGGGTACATGTGCAGGAGAAGCACATTCTGCATAGTCTTAGCGTCAGGACCCTGCCTGCTGCAGAATTGTTTTGGACTTTCAGGGGGTCTGAATACCTGTCCTACTTGAAGATGTCCCTGCTCATTGCAGGGGGGTTGGACTAGATGACCTTTAAAAGTCCCTTCCAACCCAAACTATTGTACAATTCTATGATTGGTGCCCTCCTGGATACTGAAGCTATGGAAGACGCTTTCCAAGGAAACAGATCCACCAGGCCAAGGGCTCTGCTTCAGCACAAATGCAATGAGAAAGCAAGTGGCTACCCAGAGGAATAAAGTAGAAGGAACTGATAGAAACTGGCTGAGACACATCTCTCTTTACCCTAAGAAAGAGAAAACTTGGTAGGGACGTAGTTGTTAGGTTTTTGCCACCTCCATTTTAACTTTAACTCGATTTTGGTCTCCTCATTTCTTTGCGATCGAAGCCCAAAGGCAGCCAGGCAGGTGGCAGGAGGTCTGAGGGTAAGAACGCAGGGGGCTGGTGCAGGAGACAGGAGTGAGGGTGGCCAAGGCTCCTCCTCAGTGACAGGACTTGCCCAAGCACCGTCTGTAAGGTGTGGGCTGTGGAAGGTGTCTTAAATCAAAGAATAATGTCCCATAGATTGTAACATGTTGAAACGGGGGTTAAACGTTTTAAGAAGCACCTCTTAAAGTTATAAAACGTGTTTATCACCTGTGTACTCCTGTCGGAAGTGTTCTGGTTCTGTGTATTGGTTCCTGTGCCTGGAGGGTCACTGGAGGACGGGCGTTGCTTGGTGCAGCGCCGCTCGAAGGTTGAGGTCTGCATCCTGGTGAATAATAAAACAAAGTGAGACCAAGCACGGTCTGCGATCCAGCTACCAGCCCCACAAACTTACACTGAGGTTTCTCGGTACTTACTATTACCAATACAGATACTGAGAAAAGCAACTCACCTTTGAGTTGACGATACCTATTTCAGTATTTAAAAAAAATTTAGCAAAGCTAAATGTGCTTTTATTAGGAACTGAATGTAGTCTGTGTATAACAATATGTAACTTACCTAAATGATAACATTTTTATTATCAAGGCTTACATGTTAGGATTAAGTGAATTTGTTTTCCATGTGAGCATTCAGCTATACTGTAGTTTAATGTCACAAAACAAGTTTTCTAGTTAAATGCCACTTTTCTGATTTTGTAAGTACAATACTAAATTTAGATGGATCTGATCATTTCAATATTTATGAAGGGTTAGTCATTAAATAACTGCTGTAGAATTTTTATTTCTTTAACTCTGTGTTTTACTTTTTTTTTTTTTAACACTAAGACATGAATGACTGTCTAGGTTGTATTTTCACTAGTGATTTTCAGCTGTTTCTTCTGTGCCTTTGACAGGTACCTTTTGGTCCTCTTGCCTTCATGCCAGGGAAACTTGTCCACACCAATGAGGTTACTGTTCTGCTTGGGGACAACTGGTTTTCAAAATGCTCAGCAAAGCAGGCTGTTGCGCTGGTTGAGCACAGAAAAAAACGTATGTATGTTTCTGAACATAATTTAATAGTCAAAATTATGTATCTTTGTATTAATATATAAAATTAGTAGCATCTACACTGTTCTTTTTTTTGTGAGCTAGCTAACAGAAGTCTCATTCAGTTGTAATATCGATTTAGCACCTTATTTTCCATCTTTACTTTGTATTTTATCGGATATGTCTAATATTTTTAAATATCTAGCCAGAGCTTTATTTTTTTTAATGATACACCAGCTTAAGTTACCAAAATTCAGGTTTTGATGTTAGATGTTAGAATACAAGATCAGTCAAGATTTGTTTATTATACACAAAAGTAAAAAAACTCCAAAACCAAAACAAACTAAAACCTCCCATTACTTTAATGTGAGAAATGCTGTATTCTTTTCCAGAAAGTGAACATCACATTGTACTTTTGCTCTTAGTTACCTTATTCCCTATTTTCTGTTGCCTTGTCTCTTCTCTTCTTTGCTGACTTGCCTTCTGTTTTGTGTTTGTTATTTTTTCTTCTAACTGTGTCCATATAGTTTTCCAGCTTTCTTCTCCCTCTACACATGCTTTAATCCTGTTTGTTCGATTTTTTCCTTGCTTGCTGCTCAGCTGCGTATCTGCCTCCTGCCCTTGATGTTCCTATCCATTGGTGTGGAGAGATCCACTGGATCTCTCTAGTTCAGGTGCCATTGGTGACCACCAAATGTGTCTTGCATAGCAGTAGATCACAGAGGCAGATAGGCAATCCTTGGTGTTGTTTCCAGCTCTTTTTAGTTGATGGTGGGATCTTGGCTTTGAAGAGCCAGGACCGCCAGCAAGTGGAACACTTTGGAACCTCTTTGTGTTGGAGAGAATGAGAGCCTAAAATAATGTAAATGTCAAGGAAGGAAAAGCACAATAAAATGGAAAATAAATTGGTACCTATTAGCCTTTGCTGTTTGCTTCAGATAAGCGTTTGAGTAAATTTGTTTCTTATTGGTTTTACCTATAATCTGTCTCATTCCTGAATGAGTGCTCACTGCAGCTTTACCCTGTGTATGTTACAACTAGCACAACTATTTACATTGGATTTTTGTTTATAAGTTCAGCTATCCATGTTGCTGCCTGCAGCAGAATACCTCAGAGGTCCTCCATCTGAATACATTTTTTATTTCGATTCTGTGCAAGCAATATTTGTGTAAGAAAAGTTTTTTTTATAAAAATTCATTTGCTGTATTACTTTAAAGTATGTAATTTGTATTTTACCTATTATCTTTCTCAATCTGGTTCTCCTGACACAACTTTGCAATTTTCTTTCTTACTGAACTGAATCTACATTATTTATTGTGACTCTTGCGAGATCTCAGGTCCATAGGTTTTTCCTTGATCATCTGATATTTTTTTCAGTGCTGCAGAATTTTTTTGCCACCATTACATTCAGTGAAATCATTTGACCTTTGCATAGTAGGTGTTTGAACATTAAGTAGTCTGCTGGGAGACACACAATGAATGCTGGATTCTTTCCTTTATGATCTTTTAAATTGCATTTGAAATACGAACTCAGAAATACTCATTTCTTTTAAAGCAAAACAGTCATTGATGCCTGAATATAAACCCTCCATTCAGCGGATAGTTCACTTCAGCTGTGTGATGGCTGCCAGTGGGAGGCTCCAAAACACTGATATTAACTAAAAACTTTTTATTTAAAGGACTGTGTTCAGTTTTGGATTATAAAAACCATATTAGTACATATGATTCTGGAAAAAAAATTCTTTCATAGATACACTTTTCTCCTTTGAAAAATACAACTAACTTAAACTCTTTCAACCATTTTCATGCTAAATGAGGGCAACTTAGAGGAGAATATTGGAGATGTTATTTGTTGATATGTACATGAAAGACCTGTGGACCATTGCTATGTAATGTGAACTGGCCACTTGTGGCACAAACGTGAAAGACTGATGTTTCACAAGTATTAGTTTTAGGTCTCTTTTGTGTATTGCACTGTAGTTATTTTCCTAAGTATGACTTCTGATCTCACTGGCATTTTGTGAGCATGGGGGCTTCATAGTTTACAGGGTGATGTATATTGGGCATTATCATTACATTGACACAATGTGATTTGATTTTTAATACATAATCTTTTTGTTTTGGACATAAATTTTGTGAGTAGGTCACACACCCTGGAAAAGAGGGCATGCTTACTGCAGGGGATTACGTTGCAAGCAGTGCCGAAAGTCCTGTGTGCCAGTCGGAAGGTCCTAACACAGCAAAGCTTTTTTTAAGCGTGTGCTTAAGGCCAGCGTGTGCTTAAAGGCTTTGGTACATAGGAATTGGGGTCTGAACAGAGCAAAGACAGGCTCATGCTGAAATTGCTTCCCGAACAGAAAGCTGGCGATATTTGTTGATGGTTTGTTTCTTCCCTAACCTACATTTTTTTATCCAGTATTACTCTATTTAATTTAGATGGGTATTTTTTCATAACTAGTTCAGATAACCAAAATGAACTTAATTAGTATAGCACTAGTAATTCAGTGCTTTAACAGAAATTAAGAGTTACGAGGAAATAAATAGAAGATGCACATTTTCGTTGCTTACCGTGTCTTGTGTCCCGCTCTCCTGAGTGGTGAGGAGTGGGAGAGCATCTGTTCAGGGTTTAAGTTCTCTAGTGGGACTGGCTCTTGGATAGAAAAGGGCAAGAGATTCCTGTAACTCACTCACTCCTGAGTGTTGTTTCTTGCTGGTTCTGGGGAGTTTTCTTTATTGCCTTTGACTAGTTTTGCGTGGGTCTGCCCATTGAAGACCTCTGGTCACCAGGGGTGACCCTGTTTGCCTTAGAGGACACCACTGCCCCAACAGTTAATTCGATCAAGGCTCACAGAAAATTTTCTTTGCAGTTTGATTCCTTCTGTCTATGTTGGATGCATACAAGAATGGACAATATGAATTTGCATGCTTAAGCAGTGCCAGATAAATGAAACAATATCAGTGAGTATAAAGCCTTGGAAGTTAGGGGTAGCAATAAGAGTGTACTATATATAAAAGCTTTAAATATTACTTAGTGCTAATTAGGTCATCCTTTTTGTCTTAGTAGTTTTGTTAAATTTGCTTTTTAAAGGAGAACGAGTGAAAAAACGTTTGCTTCTGTGGAATAGAGAAATACCCAGCCACAGCAGATTAATTTCTTCGTTAAAATTTATTTAATTGAAAGGAATAATTGAAGGGTGACTGTAATGAATATTAAAAGTATATGCACTTTAACTGACATAGCTGTAGAAAGCCCTATTTTGGGGATACATTTTTGTTTGCTTAGCTTTTGATTTAGATGCAAACTGTTCAGCATTGTGATTGGTTGAAATGTATTTGGTAAAATTTGGGACAGTCACTCATGTCAAATGTTACTTTTTCATAAAATATTGATCATGTCTTCTTGAATAATATTTGTGTTGCAGTAGGTCTTTCATTTGCTGCACATTTTTGTGACATCCTACATGTTCAGTTAGTTCCAAAACTGTTAAAAAAAAAAATCTAGTGAAGTTTATGGAATTGCCAAGTATATTTTTAATTGTTTTATATTTGTTGCAGTTTGTTAAACCAGGTAGTACAGATAATGGGAAACACTTTACACATATGTTTGTGTGTAAAAATGTGAAGAAATAGTGAAGTAGATTAAAGGATATGCACACCAAATTCCATTATAATAAAAGAAATTAGCTTTTTAAGTATGTCACAGTTTAGCACAACAATAATGCAATTGTAGTTTTTTTCTCTTACAATTATCTTGCTTAAGGTACTTCATAATATTTCTGTTCTCCTCAAGGCAAGACTGTATTGTCTCAGAATTCAAAGAGGGAATAAAGATTCTTTTTGTGAATATGGGATTATATCTTTTACGTGTTTGTGATGATATAAATTACGTTTTTTCTCTATATCAGTAATCGCATTAATTCTTTAAGATGGGAAATTTTTCATTACAATAGTCCCTGTGGTAGTTACTATAGAAAGAAATTAAATAGATTTTTCTTGTAAATATTTGTGGATTAATTCAGTGTGCTAGGTATTCCAAGTGTCTAAACACTTTAAAAGGTGGGAAATTAAAACATGCACACAGAACTAGGAGTGGTTTTATTGTGTTAAAAATTTATCAGATAAAAAAAATCCCACTTAAAGGAGAATTGTTGAACTACTTAGCAATTGTGTCTTCAGTATATGTAAGAATACCCTTGCAGTGTCACGCTGCAAATGAATTCATGAAATGAAAATACTGATTACATTAACATACAGTATTGTGATAGTACCCAATTGTAAATTGCAGTATGTAACCTTTAATACAAATATTTGTGTCAATCAAAATTGACCGATAGCTTAGTATACAGGGTTTAAAAGATACCATTGTTTTTAATAAATAAGATGATCCAGGCGGATGAGGACCAGTTTGAATTTGTTCCTTATCAGCATTTCCAGAAAAAGGGATATTGTCTCCAAAATATATGATAGGAAGGCTTTCCATTTCCCATCTGTGAATGAGTGAGGCCTTTAGAGGTTTTAGTGTTTCATCCAAGGGTGAAAATAACTTCCTTTGTAGTCTAAAGAATGTAACATAAACTTGCCTACTCACTTTTTTGGGGGAAAAGAACAAAAAATGCAGGCAGACTTACAAAGAAATCTAGCTGTTGCTTTTCTTTATTAAAAAAAAAAAAAGTATTTCTGCTGTTTTTCTGCATGCTGGAGAATTTTCTTTCACTGTGCTTTCAAACATTTTTTTTACCATTTTTTGCGATTATCACTTTTTAGTTTGATAACCTCCGTCAGTTCCTTCCTTACCCTTGTTAAGTTAGGAGCTGATTCGGTGGAGTGCTAAGTGCTCTACATTTGCTCTGCAGTTCCCAGGAGGTGTTTGGTTTCTCACAGGACCACAGTCTAGGTATTTTAACCAGAACACAGTGGAAGAAAGTCAGGAGAATAGACTCCTTTCTGTAAGTTATATATTGTTATTCAAAGAAGCCCCTACCTTTTTATAATTCTTACTGGGCAACAGAGGAGTTGTCTGAATGCCACCCTCCTTCATTTAGGAGGAATTTAAACATACTCATATAATTCTAGCAATTACATAGGTGTGTGAACCTAAAAGAGAAATATATGGCATTTACTTAGTCTTCCTAAAGCCAAATTATCTATACAAATTTTTACAGAAGAAAATCCAAATGACTTTGGTTTTGATACCAAGGGAACATGGAAAACAGAATGAAGGTTGTTTTTAAAAGGCGCAAAGCTACTGCACAAAGGGTTGCATTGCATTTTAAAGAACTAGTGCAGTTGCTGTTACAAAGAATGAATTTATTTATGTTGTTGCAAGCACAAAGAGAGCTTAAATCCATATACACAAAAAGCAATCAGGATTCTCTTTTGACTCTTAAAACAAATGCATCTCTAGAAAAATGAACAGAAAAGAATAGAAAAACAGAGAAGGGTGTTTTGAAAAGCTCTTAGTAGATGCTGCTTTCTGCAGAACTGCAAATCTTACTTGTTTCAAGTAACCTGTGATAGTTTGTTGGACAATTACTGGCTAAAAAATATTTTGCTGCAGATTAAATATATATTTATTGAAACAGTTAAAAATCCTCAGATAATTGATCGACTTATGCAGACGCTTAAAAGGAAGAAAATAAGTAACACACTTAAAATAGTAAAATAACTCAACCCATTAATAGTACTTGTAATTGTACCATAGTGCTGTACTTTTGCAAGGAAACACTTTCCATCTCCAAAGAATTCAGAAGTGGAGTATGTGCGTTAGACTGCATGGTATTTCACCTCCAGCATCAGTAATTTTAACATGCTCCATTAACAGACTGCATGATAGGTATTCTTGTTTTGTTCAGGGGTCAATCATAATTGTGCTAGAAATTGCTGATGAAAGATTTTGCATGCAAAATGCTATTCTGTGGTTCCCCCATGTAACTTCCCTTCGGCACCTGAAGTGGGATGGTGGCAGCCCCTCAGGTCCATGGTGCAGAGTGAGAGCCACGGAGGTACTGCCTTCAGGTGCACGTACTCGCTTCTCACTCTGGAGGAGCTGAGCCGCTGTCTGTAACTGAGGTAGGTGGTTGTTCCCTGGCTTGTATAAACACTTTGTGTATATATAACCATCTTCAGACTGGTTACCTTCTACTTGAGAAACTGTGTTAGGCGATGAAGAGATCTTAGCTGTAAATCTCAATTGCATACAGTATTCTTTGTTGTACTTAATCTAAAATTTCTGTCCAGTCGCCTGTCCTCAAAGGAGATTATTTCCTAACTTTCCATGCTTTTTCTTCTATGTTATGTTCATGAGACTCCCCCGAAGACCAACTGAACCTGGCAAGGTAGACCAGGCTTCAGCTTCATCTCAGTTTGTCCTGTTTCACAAAGTCTGACTTTTCAAAATAGATCAACCTGTTCTCACTATTCTTGTCTGTTCTTACTATTCAAATCCCAGTGTAACACACAGTTTCCAGAAGTAACTAAAATAATGTCTGTGATTCCCCAAATCCTTATAGACAACACTCCAAGGACATTAATGTCAAACTCAGATAATTAAAATTTGTATCCAGCCAAGCTAATTAACCCATTAAAGCCAAAACGCATAGATGAGAATTTGTGTCAGTTTGGCATTAGTACGTTGTCATGTCTTGTAAAATCTGGCTTCGGTGGACTTCATTTCAACAATATGAAATGTGTTCCCCAATTATTTTTTTCCTCCACCAGCGTATATGTAGCAGGCAGAGAGGGCTGCTTCTTAAAAATGGCTAATCATGGCGTAAGGAAATCCAGTCGAGTCCTTTCAGACTAACAAGGGAGCTGGGAAGGAATGATCTAAATGTAAAGAAATGCCGCTGCCTGTAAATATTCAAAGGCTGCTGCGCAGAGGAGATCTACATATCCTGATTTCTGATTCAAATACCTTTTCCTTTTGGTGGTCCTGGAAAACAGTGCTAGAGACTGTGGCCGTTCTGTGGCACTGAACTGTCTTTCCAAGTGGTTTAGCTGAGACATGTAAATAGGAGCTAGTCGGGTTCACCTGATAGCCACGTCAGACTTTTCTCAGATTATTGGATGTGACAAAGTTGGACAACAGCCTCTGGTTCAATCCGTCTTCAAAGGCTCTGAGAAGCTTAAACCACAGGGTAGTAAGAGGAGGGGACTACGGAGCCTCTCTTACTCTACCAATATTTTTCTGGGGGTCTCAATGAATAAAAAAACCCCTGTAGTTTGTAAAGTGAATTGTTTCTCGCTAGATAGGGTACATTTTAAAATTCAGTGAACAATGTTGGAGGCTTTTAGGATGCACGGTGGCAAGTTTAAAACATGAAACCCTGAGCTTCCCATGCGAGCCCTTTTCCAGGAGGGCCCTTCTTCGCTGAGGGTCCTGGCCATGGGAGGGTCTCTCCTTTGGCCGAGCGGGAGCCCCGGCTTCCCGCTGGCAGGGAGGCACGAGCGACGCAGCGGGCTGAGCGGGGACGCGGGGATGGAGCGTCACGGTAATCCCAGCTGTCCACTGATGTGCTGTGTGGCCCGGGGCAAATCACTTAAACTGTCTGTTTCTTCATCTGTAAAATAGGAGAGAGTAATACTTACCTCCCTCGCAGGGCGCTGGGCACATTAGTTAATGCTTGTACAGCATTTTAAAGTAAAACATGCTGTGTAACTGCTCAGTGTCCTTACCTAACGGAGCAAGCCAACGCGCTCCCTTCCAGAAAGCAGCATTGCAAGCTGGTGCTCCAGAAGCAGCGTAACCTAGATGGCTGTTGAATAATATTTAGATATACAGGCAATGACTGAGACACTCGTGGTGTTTAAGAAACAGCTGAGCATCACATTTACTATGAATGTAAAATAAAAGCCTGAGGAAAATTGGTCTCAAGCTAGACGTTTATGTATACTGAGACTACCTTCAAAAGCTGAAAGCACAGATGGGAGCATTTTGTATAAAAACTATCACCACCTCTCTTTGATTTGGACTTTGGAGGGTGCGTTACATACCAAGAAAAGCTGTGGATGATGTTGATAGGAATTAACTGAAGAATAAAAGCTGTGTGCGAGAGGTGATTGCTGCTGTGTCTGATGGAGGACAAGGTGGCTCTGGAAGGAGTTGTGTACGGGGAGCAGGACCCCGATTGCCGGTGGAAGGAGCTGTGTCCTCTTGAAGGGTGTGTGTTGGCACTGCTCGAGACATGGAATACTTCTTGGAAACAGTATTTCATCCAGTAGGAAAGGCAAATGCAGAGCATTTTTCAGGGTAGAATCTTAAGCTCTTTCTTAGAAAGAACTAATGGAGACGACTGCACATTTGACCAAACATTGTTTGGTTTAAAGGCTAATGCTTTTGAAATACCTCAAAAGTCTGAGCTGTGTCTTCGTGCTTCTTGTTGGAAGGGATGGACATTTGCTTGAGTAGCCTTTTCCAAAACGCATAATGTTCTTTCTAAGCTATTTACTGCAAGTAATATGTTTTTAAGGAATTGTATTTGATACACTGTGAAATATCAACAGGGAAAAAAGCATACGATACTGAATCTGTTAAAATTAGGATGAGAGTAATCTCACATGCTTGGTGGTAGTTGTGTTTTGCCTTGACTGTTTCACACATAATTTCCTCTTCTGCGTGTGCAGAGGGGGAGGAGGGATCTGAACCTGTTTGTAGAAGTCTGAGTCACTAAGTAGATTTTATTTTACAAGTACAACTACAAGCTCATTTTGTCTACTTAAGTGCATTTTGTAATCATTTTGTGATTATTAATATATTTTCACACATCCTAATCGGAAAGGCCTGTTGTTATAATAAATGCAATCTCTGAAACATGTACAGCTGCATACCCTAGCTAGAAAACTGTATGGGGAGTAGCTATGTATGTACTATGACATTTTAGGATTAGCCTTTAGACGAGAGAAATACTTAATCCAATACTAAAGTTAACAGGCAAAAGGAGAG